>NW_022103906.1:20113130-20124884 GCF_000313985.2 Echinops telfairi
GAGCAAGTGATTACATCTTTTCAAAGAGTGATATTTTGGGAACTGTGGCTATTTGTGTGTGTGTGTGTTTGTGGATATTTACAAGTGAGATGAGAAGAAACTTGCCAAAAAATTAGTACCGTATATACTTGAGTATTAGCTGACCCGAGTATCAGCTAAGGCATCTAATTTTACCACAAAAACTGCATTAAACATGTGCTGGAAAACTGGGCTTATACATGAGTACATGCGGTAGTTATGGCAGTAGCTTTAGAACCAAGGTTCTTCAGGGTACATAACAAGAAAGACAAGCACCGAATAAAAATTTTAAAGCTGTAAAACCTTGGGGATAATCCATTTGAATTGGGAATACCAACTCTGAATATTTTTCTTTCCACAAATGTATTTCACTTCCACTTTTGGTCAGAGCAGAATACCTGGGCCCAGAGATCAACCGTCCTGCCTTAAAGAACCAAAAACTGGGGAAAATGCCGAGCACAATCGTTTCAGACACCAACACGGGCAATGCTGGGCAGTGATGCCTGAGAAATGGATGCGCTAAGTCTATGATTGTCTCGCTTCCTGCTTGGAAAGTGTTTCCTGGACATGCAGCAGACAGGAGGAAACAAACAGAGCCCAGAAGTAGCCCAGAGGCGAGGTGAGGAGAGTTGAGCAGTCTTTTGGGGAGGGCTAGGTGGCTAAAATGTACAGGACAGAGAATTAGAGAACGGAAGACTGCACAGAGAAAAAGCTGGAGAGATGAAGACGGTTCCCCAAGAGTCTTCACCCGAGGATGGGTGAGCATATACCATCTGTTTACGCAAATAGATTACACATGACACTGTCTGTTGCAAAGCATGCTATGAGCATTGTACGTGTCTGTGTGCATTCTGGGCAAAACTGCAGTACAAGTAAGGAAGATTCTTGAGGCCAAAAAGAGTAGGAGGAACAAGACTGAGAAGGGTCCACATTCCCCAAAAATAGGAGTGGAGAAACCTTGTAAAGGATGGAGCACTGAGCCCAGTACTCAGAAGAGTGTGGGGTCAGTAGGGCAGCCAAACTGGCTCTGGACCAAAGACTGTGCTGGTCCTCCCAAGCTAACAAAGCAGCCTCGAAATGTCAGAGTTTCCTGATAACTGTATTCGGAAACAAAACCCAGGCTGCAACACTCAACTACGGTAGAATTTGATGTCTGACATCCAATTCAAAATTACCAGTCATGCAGAGAAGAAAAACAGTACCCATACTTAGGAGGGTGGGAAAAGTGAACCAATAGAAAAAGGACCCAGAAATTATACAGATAAGCCTCCATCCACCCCATCCCCCCTCACACACACAAGGATTCATTTTGGAGAGCACTTAGTTGGTCTAACAAGGAACTATATGTGACCTCCTCCCTGGGGGACAGACAACCGAAAAGTGGATGAAGGGAGACGTCGGACAGGGCAAGATATGACAAAATACCCATTTATAAACTATCAAGGGCTCATGCAGGAGTGGGGAGCGGGGAGGGAGGGGAAAAATGAGGACCTAATGTCGGGGGTTTAAATGGAGAGAAAATGTTTTGAGAAACGATGTACAAATGCGCTTTACACAATTGATGTGTGTATGGATTGGAATAACAGTTGTATGAGCCCCTAATAAAATGTTAAAAAAGGAAAAAAAAATATATAGTGTGTAGCACCTGAGACCAGTGGCCATTGAAGACACAATTGCTGGTCTCTACTCCTATGAGGGAAGAGGAATTAAAGGAAACAAGGCTCATGGAAGTCATTAGTCCACTAACAATCCACACAAACCACAGCCTCTTCTCAGCTAAGGCCAGAAGAAAAGGATGGTAGCCAGCTAACCTAACTAACTTAACCCAACATTCTGGCCAGAGACACAGCAGCTCTTGGAGAGAATGGGTGCAGAATCTAGAACAAACTCAAACTCCTTTTAAAAATGGCCACAGCTACTAGACTGATAAGACTTAATGACCTTACTGATACCATTTGAATTGGGACCTGAAGCTATTTCTGGAAATCACCTATCCATGAGTAATGTGCGTTCTTAAACAGAAATCAATACATCAGACCAAACAGTCAACATCGGCCCCAAAAGGAAGCTAGAACCATGGAAACAGAACGGAAATAATGAGCATGTCGACACAATGTGAAAACAGCAACCGATGTCATGGCGGCATGAATTTGTTTAAAACTTGTTCTATGAGACCTCACCATGCTACGTAACCTTTCCCCTAAAACACAAGAGAACATTGTTTGAGAAAGATGGGGCACGGCTCCTGCCGTCAAGGAGAATGCAGACTTTTTGAAGAGAAAAGGGCAGTGGCACTTGCTTTCCATGCGAGAGACCCAGGTGCAATTCTTGTGGGTTCTGTTGGCTGCTTAAGCATCCTGTGGATAATTAAGTCACCTTTTAAATGACAGAGAGTCGGATCTATGCCCATTGACCAAGAGAGACCACACAGTCTGTTGTTAAATGGCTTAAAAAGAAAAATAAAGTAACCAAGTTGTAGAGTTACTATGAAATGTGAACCATCTTCTTCCTGTTCCTAAGAAAGTCAGAAGCCAAAAGCAACCTACACACACCGCTTGTTAGGGGCTTTGAGAGCACTGGAAAGTGGAGGCAGCCATCTGCTGTCGGCCGCCTGGGATGGGTAGAACAGGGTGGGGGCAGTGGAGAAAGTACCTTTCCTAACACAGCTCTAGACTGTGTGACTTGCTACACACTTAGCTGGCTCCTCTGAATGTACCCTAGATGGAAGCAGATGAAGCCTCGGCTCTGCAGAGAAGCCCCAAGCTGACTCCTGCAAGCAGTTTCCCACCCCCTCCATCTACCTCTCCTGGAGGGTTTGCTCTCCCAGCTGAAGACAGGCTGGCCCTTCCCTCATCTGTACAATTAGTGCCACTGCAGGGGCTGAGAGTCAGGCTGAGACGTGTAACTTGGGGTTGGTTGGTTTGTTTTCCTTATGGACATAAAAAAATCCATGACCTTTTGTCAAGGAGTGAAGAGGTGAGATTTATTAAGAGAAAGATATAAACATTAAGAACTAGAGGCCTGTATACAAATTTTGGAAACATTTTAAAATAATGCTAAAGAAAAAAAAAAGTCCAAGTAATTCAATAAACAAGGGTTCCCTGAGGACAGCCTCGCCTTGTTCTCACTGCTGGAGATACTGCAAGGAAGGAAATGGACAAATGGCTTTGAAGGTAACAAAGCCATTGTACAAACTAATGATGAGGGCAGTACCGGTGATGCAGGTAGTTGACACCGGAGATTCCTAACCAAAAGGTTGGAGGTTCAAGTCTCCCCATGGTCACCTTGGAACTTGAAAGAAAGGCCTGGCGATCAACTTAGAAAGGTCAAAGCCATTGAAAACCTGGTGGTGCATAGTTAGACTTTGACACACCTGGGGGAAAGAGTTGGCATGAACTCCACTTGGCAGTTGTTTAAGGCTACATGCAGCTCATCGACGGTCAGGGGGATCTCTCCATTTGGCAAAAGGTTAATTCTTGGAAGAAGTTCATTCTTTTCGCACATTTGGATAAGCATTCATCATTTTTTGTTTTGTTTTAAAAGAAATTACAACTGTTGACAATGCCTTCATTCGGTTTCATTTTTTATGCTCAGGTGTTTGTTAGGTTAAAGCTCTTCAGTGACTCCTCCTCTCAGTCACGAATTTCTAGCACTCGGTTTAGGGGACAAAGATCTAAAATGCTTACTCCAAATCTTGAGCCAAGGACAAGCCCCTGGGCCCAAGCAAGAGCTGATAAATAACAGCTCAGTTCCCGGGCTTTCAGATGGAAACCTTCAGCTGACAGAGAAAGGCCCCAGGGCAGGAGCCTGTGAGAGAGGGCTCAGGGCTGAGCCACAGAGGACCACCACGGAATGGGGCTACCTAACATGCCATTAAGGAGTCCTGGTGGCATAATGGTTCTGTGTTGGGTGGCCAACTGCAAGGTCAGCAGTTCGAAACTACCAGCCACTCCTAGGGTGAAAGATGAGGCTTTCTACTCCCATAAAGAGTCAATCTCAGAAACCCACAGGGACAGTCCTAGTCGAGTAGTGATTGACTAGATGTGAGTGAGTGAGTGAGTGAGTGAGTGAGTGAGTGAGTGAGTGAGTGAATGAGTAGTGAGTGAACCATTGGCTGGCAGGCACCAAGAATGGAAGACATCGTTTGGCAGTCCTACAGGCGGGTGTCTGCTTCTGGTACGAGAAATACCGAGGGCTCATGTCTTTATTAAAGTCATTTTCGGCTGACTTGGATTGCGTGCTTGCTAAAGAAAAGTAAGGGAGTCCCAGGGTTTGCCAAGAGCCTCTCCCTTGGCGGGAGGACAAGGGGAGAAAAAAGGGGCTTTCTAAGGAGCTCCACCTCAGTGTGCTAATGGGGCTACCATCAGGAGTCCTGGTCTGCATCCTACCTGATTAGGGGGCAGAAAATACATTTACAGAGATCTTATTTCTTCTTCTCATGGACCTTTGGTAAAATCACCAGAGACAGGGAATATGATTCTTTTATATTTGAGAAAATGAAGGGCGAAGTCTGGGGAAGATTCAGGCTCGCTCTCTCCTCCAAGAGAGACCATATCTAGCAGCCCAGAAGTCAACAGGATATGACCGACTGAATTATATCTCCATTTATTTTAAGAATGGGATTTGAGAGAAGGAAGAGGCTCCAGGGCTCAGACCCCCTTTGAAAGAATATGGGAATGTTGTGACGCGAACCCTAGACTCCAGACGAAAGCAGCACACACATGGCAGAGGTCTGTGGGGTTGTTATTAGACCTGGTGCACAGTGGACTAACCAGTGGGAAGGAAGTGGCAAAGCCAACTCAAAATGTACTGAGAAAATACAGTCGCCTGCAAACTCTGAAAGACCCCCAACAACGGCCAATATCCCTGCTAGCTTTGAGTGTACAGCTCTGAATACACGCCCTTCACTCCCCAAGGCCCAGGGGACCAGGGGTGGGAAGCAGGCGCACAGGGTTCCTGTGCCCACAATATCCACTTAGCAACACAGTCAGCTAGACCTGCACTGAGATCCTAGCTCCACCACCCATGGCCCTGGGGCCCTGGGCAAGCTACTGAACTTTTTCTAAGTCGCTGTTTCCTCCTCTAGCAGACGCATAGTAACTGCCTCTTGTACCAATTGTTGAGGGCTGAATGCAATGAGACTATAAAATGTGTCGCACAGGCCCTGTGAGTGCTCCACTGGTGATGACAGCAGAGGAACAAAATTTTAACCTTTGGTAAAATGCGGCTAGTAAGCATGTAAATGTCCTTATTCTCTTATCTAGTAATTCCACTTATTAGCAATATTCCTTGGGAAACAGAAATGCTTAAGAGGTTTTAGGCAGAAAGCTCAACAGCGTCAAAATGGCATGGGAGCAGAGGCATCTGAGCTCCTGTAACTCATCAGGAGCCAGGAAGGCTCAAGATCAGGAGCGCAAGGCAAATTCCTAGGAGGCAGGTCAGACAGGCCTATACCCTCCGTCCTTTATGCCAGTTCTGACACCAACTGTCCCTCGTACACCATGCTTGACTCCTCTCCTGGGTACAATCATTTGTTTCAATGACCAGAAATAACTCACAGACGATACAGGGTTTACTAGGGAAGTAACAGGTTAAAATTCAGGGTCAGGAACATTCAGGATACAATTCTTTGATCGACCCCAAATCAAACTCACTGCCATAGAGTCGATGCCAACACACAGCAACTTCCTTTTGTCAGCCATTCCCACAGCTCGGTCTCTGCCCTGAGAACCGGTAAGCGCTACAATGCTTGTTTTGCTGTTTTCAGAGGCACCCAGCCTATTCCACCAGTAAACCTACATAGAACACGTTCAGCTCTGGCCCCTGGTTCTGCAAACCTATCTCCATTAAGTCTTGGAGGCTGAAACTCTCCAAGCAAGCCTCCTGCCTGAAAGCACGCAGTTTCTCACTGGACGGGCAGGACGCCCACTGCATCATTTCCTACCAGTCTCTTGGTTCCTGCCATCCAATGCTGCCGTGCTAGCTGTATCCAGTGTTACAGATCCCACTTTCTGTCTCCTTAAACTAGGAGGTTCTCTGCACGGGAATCCCAGGTCTGAAAGACAGTCCCCCTTTCTGTCTCTGGGATGCCTCATTTTAAATCTAGCAGGATGGCATAACTGACCAATCCCCTCAGTAGAGTTCCACACACTTTATTTGCATGGTCCCTCCCCCTACAAGGACACCATACATGAGCAGCAAGTTATCTGATACCCTTGGTGAGCAACAAGCCCTTCATTTGCATGGTTCCACCCAGTCATTTGGTGGGAGTAACAAAGACTATATGTAGCTAAAGGAGCCATATGAAGTCATTCATTGCCCAGCAAGTAATAACTGGAAAAAAGCATGAACAACCCAAATATCTAACAATGCTAGATATCTTTAAAATAAACTATAGAAACAAAGTCAGATAGGCAGATTGACCTCAATTATGGATAATGTAGAAGTTGCAAGAATTTAATTTTGCCTGGATCCACTATCAATGCTCATGGAAGCAGCAGTCAAGAAATCAAATGAGGTTTTGCACTGGAAAAAAATCTGCTGCATAAGATCTCTGTAAATTGTTGAAGAACAAGGATGTCATTTTAAAGCAGTGATTCTCAATGTCTGGGTCAAGACCCCTTTGGAGGTCAAACAACCCTTTCACAGGGGTCCCCGATTCATAACAGTAGCAAAATTACAGTGATGAAGTAGCAACAACAATAATTTTATGACTGGGGGGTCACCACCACATGAGGAACTGTATTAAAGGGTTGCGGCCTTAGGAAGGTTGAGAGCCACTGTTTTAAAGACTAAGATCCAGCTGCTCTGTGCCGTGGTGTTTTGAATCGCCTTCTCTGCAGGTGAAGGTCGGACAATGAGTAGTGAAGACCGGGGAAGGAGTGATGCCCTCGATTTCAAACACTGGTGAAGAATAATCGACGTACACTGGGCTGTCAGAAGAACAAACAAATCTGTCTCGGAAGAAACAGAGCCAGAGGCTCTTTAGAAGCAAGAAAGGGAAGATTTCACCTCACGTACTTTGGTACATTATTAGAAGAGATCAGTCCCCGGAGAAGGGCGTCCTGCTGGGTTAAGTGGGTCAACGAAAATGAGGAAAACCATCCAGGAGTCAGAGACGGGCTCAAAAGAAACAACAGGGAGGATGGCTGGGGACAGTGATTCGCACCCTCTGCATACAGCCACCACCCACTGGACAGCAGCCGATCCGCACGGAAGAGGGCCGTTCTCTGCACCCACAGTAGACAGACGTATTTGCCCGCGTCAAAAGCTGAATGAGAGGGGCTCCAGACTCAGCAAGTGGCTGAGGGGCTGGAGTGAAGACATGGCAAGGGAGTTTCACACTAATAACCCCAAGCCACTTTCTGCCACCGAAGCCAGGCTTGTTCGGTGTTTGGTAGGAAATTAGAAATGCGTTCACGGACAATCTGAACAACTGCAAAATCTATGGAGAAGGGCATCTGAAAGTCTCCAAAACAAACCCAAAGCTGACCGGTCAGCACCTTTTGCCATAGCTGCCGTACTTGATCTCTGCTTAGTGACTCCCTCATCTGTGAACAGCCACAAAGGGCAGGCCAGGAGCCAAGCAAAAGGAGACAATGCAGGTATAAAGGGGGGGGAAACCTTAAAGATTATTAATGCCCCGTGAAAGAAGGCAGGATGATGTTTTGTGTGAAACAAAAAGGGGATGGGTGGTAGATCACTGGGATGGAAACTTCAGAATCTCCCCCCATTCGCCTGGCCCTTAGCCTCGGCAGGCCCCGTTCTTCTCCTCTGGCCTGGAGGCTCTGCTCCCGCAGCTTTGGCCGACAGGCCCATACCCCCGGCTCGCCTTCTTGAGTGAGGCCATACTCGATTTACTAGGAGAACGATTTCCTGGACTGAAATTAAAGCACGTAGTTGCCAGAGCAGTTAAAAACTTAACAGATCATCACCTCCAGTAAGAAAGCATCAAATACTTGAATGTTCTTTTAGAATTATTGATAATAACAAAAATGGAGGGCAACATTACTAACAATGTTCATAGTAGGAGGCTGATTAAACCAAGTATATTCATAGAAAAAAAAATTTCCCCCGACCATCATGACCTCAGTTCTACCTTACAAATCCGACTAGACCAGAGCATGTACACTGGGACAGATAAGAGTTCTCGTCATACAGAACCCAGGAAGATAAATCCCCCAAGAACAGTCATGGGAGTAGCGATACCATGAGGATATGGGGAATGTGGGGGGAACCGATCACAATGATCACCGTAAAAACCACCCCCGCCCTGCCCCCCCAGGGGATGAACAACAGAAGCATGGGTGAAGGGAGACAGCAGACAGTGTAAGATATGTAAATAATTTACCGAGGGTTCATGAGGGTGGGAGGGTGGGGGAGGGAGGAAAAACAAAAGAGGAGCTGAGACCAAGGGCTCAAGTAGAAAGAAAATGTTTTGAAAAGGGTGATGGCAACATATGTACAAATGTGCTTGACACAATAGCTGTCTGGATTGTTATAAGAGCTGGGAGAGCCCCCAATAAAATGGCTTATTTTTTTAATGTTATTTAATAACATGGGGAATGATCCTGATACAGTAAGTATTAAGTGAACTGAGTCGGTGAAGAGCTGCCTTCTTTGAAACCGGAGAGCCAGGAGACCATGGCCCACTCTGAAACCCCGAGGAACTTGCTCCCAGTGCTCTGCCGGTGCTGCTGGTCTTCCAGCTGCTCCAGGGACAGCCCTGTTCTTGGCTTGGAAGACAACAGAGGTAGCTCCTTTGGCCCGATTCCTGCCTGTAAAATTCCCAGAGAAAGAAAGATTTCCCCTTTCCCTGTCCGGAGACCTGCACTGTAAGCCGATGGGTTTTCTGCCGTCAGAGTTGGCTAGATCCATCAGTCGCAGGCTTAATCTCTGCAACAAAGACTGAAGCCATGCCTTTCCTTGGTTGGTGAAAATGTAGGGCATGCGTCCTGAGTTTATACCACAGATTTTTTCAAATCTTTAAAAATTCTATTTTCATCATGCAGAGCTCATTTAAGTCCCCCTCTTTCCTCTCCCAGTTTACTTAGAAATCAAAGGACTCCTTTCAGATATTGCTTAGAAATCTCAACAGCCAATTATCGAAGTGCATCATTTACAGGTCTACTTTCCACCAAACATCTGGAAATAATTCAGGTAAGTTCCTTGCCACTACACAAAAACGGTGCCCTTCCTGCACTGCCCAATCACGTGTTTATTACTTTCTTTCAAAGCCTCACCATAAATGCATTTAATGCCCATATGTTTAGCCACATTCTGTTGCCGGGGCCATACATCTTCCCTTACGGCTCTCACTTCCTTCTGACCCTTCATTGTAATGTCCTTGGATGTCCACAATTCTACCACCGTGTGTCCCGGGCCATCTGGGTTTTCACTAGTAGGCACCTAAAAACTCTCCAGCCTGACCCACTACCCAATTTCAAACCCACTTGTGCCTTGCAGATATATTCATCAAAGGAGTGCTCCCACTTCTCGGTGGCTGTCGATTCTGCTGCAGTTATGTGACGCTGCTAGACAGAAACACCTCACATGGGCAGCTTTAACACAGAGAAACTCACTTTCTCCCAGCAGGCGTGGCAGTTTAGGAGGCAAAGAGGTAGAATCTTCAAGGTCAAAATCAAAAAGCCCAAGTTCAGGGTGTTGGCTGTAGGAAGTTCTCTCTCTCTCCCTGTTGGCTCTGGAGGAGGGCCCCGGCTTCTTGTGCCTTGGCATCCCCTCCCCCCTCAGCTCTTCTTCTCAGCTCACTTGTTTTGCTTAATTTTCTACCTTAGAAGAGATGTACCCAAGACCCTCCCTACAGGACCGCTATCCTACTGACCTAACAAAGACAGCCCGTTCTCAAGGGGGTTATCACCATGGGCACACGGCTGCTGTGGCTAGGTGCCTTCCCACAGCCCCCAGTGACCCACCATCTTCTACCAGAATGGACACACTGCCCAGTGCGGAGCCATCAACAGAATGGTCACGTTGGAGCCCATGACTGTAGGCGCCGTGTCGATCGATCGGCTAAGGGTTTTCCTCCTTTTTGTTGACCCTGTACTTTACCAAACGTGATGCCCCTCTCCGGGCACTCGTTTCTCCTGAGACCACCCTGGAGTCTCAGGCACATCCAGGCTGTCCTTCTCCAGGACAGATGTGTTCCTTCTTTCGGCAGTCCACGCACGGTCCTGCGACGTTCTCTCCAGCACCACTGTCCAACGCACCCAGTTCTCGTCAGTCTTCTGTGTTTGTTGAGGGAATGAAAATACCATGGCTTGGGGTCGGGTGCAACTTAGTCCTCGGAGCGCGATCGTTGGTCTTCAACACCCCGACGGGTCCTTGTGCAGCAGAGTTTCCCACTTCGATGCCTCATTTGGTTTCTTGGTAGCTGCTTCCATGAGCACTGAGGCTGGGATTTAAAATTCTGATTTGGGGGAAGCACACCCAACCCCTAAGTGTGTAGAAGCAATCCCTGTGCTTGAAGAACCTAACGTGCAGACTGCTGGTGGGGTCTCCCTCAGAGCAGCTGGTGGTTTTGAATTGCTGACCTTGCAGTTGGCAGCCCCAAACACCTAACCTCTACGCCACACGGGAGGGTTCCTCCAGAGAACTCTTGGAAGTCAAAATTCAGGTACTGTTTCCACCAGTTACAGGGGAGACAGGCCTCTCTGGCCTCAGTTTGAAAGGCATAATAGATGTACGGTGTCACTCGCATCTCCTCCCCTACTCTCCGGGACGCCGGAGAAACGAAACATTCCCACCCCACACCCCACACACAGCAACTCTGTCTTGCCCAAAGGTGCTCTGTTCCCACAGAATATGTGAACTAGGGTGTTACTCTAGCTTATCCATGTTTTAAAGCTGAAATCAAACTGGTTTCCCAATTCCCCCATGCTTTTCAAACGGACACAAAGAGTCAAACGGTGTCATTGTGCAAGCAGCCCTGATCTGGAGGACCACGTCCAACCCTGGAGAGGATGACCCCTGCTCAGAGACCAGCACATTTTCCCACACCCCCTTCCCGGATCGGGCCACTGTCCCCCAGAGGCTTGTTGGGGGCGGGGGGGGCTGGCAGGATACACCCAACTAGAGCGGTATCAAGTCTTTCAGTCTGCCGCTGGATTGCTGTTGGCGAGAGGAAATATGCAGTTGGTCAATGGAGGATAAAAGGAGCCTAGTGGCGCCATGATTAAGCAGTTGGCTATGAACCAAAAGGTCGGTGGTTCAAATCCACCAGCTACTCAACAGAAAAAGAGACACGGCAGTCTGCTTCTGTGAAGATCCCTGCCTGGGAAACCCTTCTGGCAGTTCTACAGCACGGGGCCATGGGGACGCAACACAAATCTGGACCCCGGGCTCACGTGGGAGGCGGGAAGAAAGGGTGAACAGGGGGCACACAACGCATTTCCAGGGCCGTACAACTGTTCTAGGAGATGTCACTGTGGGTACAAGATGCTAGACGCTTGCCAGAGCCTCAGGGCTGTGCTCCACACGGGGTTAACTCACCAGGGACTTCCGTTAATAGAACTGTATCACTCGTGGCTCATCCAAAATGCGCCACGCCAGTGGGAAAGGTGAGTCATGGGAGAACCGATGGACAGGACCGGGGAGGGGTGGGCACATAGGCATTCACTGTACGGTCAGTGACATTTTTCGATAAAACTGTTCTGGAAATCTAAGTCGCTTTTAAAAGCACAACCAAACAAAGTTAGTATAGGAGCACTGGTTTGAAGT
>NW_022103906.1:20124984-20135692 GCF_000313985.2 Echinops telfairi
AGATCCACAAGACCATCCAGCAGTTTGAAACCACAGCTGCTCCTCCAAAGAACAATGAGACTTCCTACTCTTACAAAGAGTCTCAAACAGCCACAGGGGCAGGACTGCCCTGTCCTGTGGGGTCACTATGAGTGAGAATCAGCTCAATGACAGTTTGGTTTGGTGTGTTTTTTAGTGCCATCGTTACCTCCGCCAAGGGGCCTGTGACAAGGGTGGCCTCTCCCATATGTGCCAGTGCAGTAAAATGAACAACAACTGACATCCGTGGAATTGAAGCGACTCCACTCCTACAAAATAGAGCGGGAGCTAGGCTCTGGGCTTGAAGGCTGGCGTTAAGTGCAGCGGGAACCGCTTCACCAAAGTAGCCTGGGACCAACCACCTCAGCTAGTCGGTGGCATGGGGTTGGCGAGCGACAGAATCTCAGTGAAGTGAAATGAAAACCAAGAGCTATTGGCAATGGCGTGTTATTCAAATGGATGCTGAAAAGACAAAAACATGATTGAAATCAGGAACTGCTTACTGGTTTACATCTAAGCTAGGTTCAGGTGGTCAGGTATGAAAATGCCATCCCCCCTTTGTCAGCGGGTGCTCAGAAACAGTCCCGCTTTGCAATGCCAGGATTAGTTGACCCTGGGTCACATCTCCCAATTTGGAATCAGTGGACCAGCACATCCTTCTACACCCTCCTGTACAGCAAACCCACTGGGCAGAATATTCAAGGTCAAAATAAAAAAAAGGAGCAAGCACGGCTAAGAGAAGCGTCTATTTTCCAGACGCTGGGAGGGTGTGTGTGGGAGAAGACAAAATCCTGGGTGACAGGTTTGCTAATCAAAGCATCACCCATGTCCCCCTCCTTTCTTAAAAGGCCACAGTAAGAAGCATGATCTTTCCAGCTCCCTTCCAGTAATTTTCAAGAACAAACTATGTTCATGTCAAGATTAGAGGGATTGTGAATCTGGACATGCATTTAATTTGGGTTATTTACTGTTCCTTAGTACGTGGGGACGTAGGCACAAAGAAAGTTTATTCCTCCCTGAAGGCTACCTGACAGGCGTTTCTCTAAGTCCTGATGTAGCATGAGGGGCATGTATTCGCAAGACCCCAAACTAACAGGTCAAAAATGAGTTCTGCCTCCGGCTCCCCGGTGTCTCACACTTGTAAAGCCCCGAGACGAGGCCCTGCAGACTCCGGTCACAAGGAAACGTCACAGATGGCTCTTTACTAGGCAGAAAGGGAGCGAAAACCCAACGATTTCAGCTTGGCTTTGCTACATTTGGGCCTTTTCGGGCCGCTCCCCACTTTTGTGTAAGACAAACAACTGTGTCTAGGTGAGGAGGGCTTTGAGCTCCCGAGATGCCCCAGGGACGTTCCTGTAACACACCCCGGGCTCCCCGTGTTGTGATTTCTTTTCAGGCCGGAAATAAGAGCCCTCCCCCGCCTCTTGGGTCTGGGCCTGATCCACAGGAAACTTCTCTCTTGATTAGACTCCCACTGAGCCCCCGGTTTAACTTTCCATCTTTCATTCCAACCCACACATCCCACCACTGCACCCAGCCCAGAGCCCAAGAGCCGGGTCAGGGGCCTCTTCAAACAAACTCGCCCACCCACAACCAGTGTGGGGAATCTACAAAGCTCCTGCTAAGAATCGCCTGGGCTTTTTCTTGGAATCAAGAAATTATCCTTTAAAGCCACCAGCGACGAGTCTCCAAACAGCAGATTAATCTTTCTTCAAGGTTTTGGCAGTCCAAAATCAGGGGTCAAACAAGCAACGCCAAACCCTACAGCTTTCATCTATTTCCTGAGCGTTTTCATGTGAATGCTGGTAGAGGGGAGAGGGTTGGGGGGTGAGCACTGTCCCAGTGATCGCCTCAGAACTCACACTGGCCTGAGGGAGCCTTCCACGTGCAATTCACCCTGTCTCACTTGTGAGGAAGTGAGACCGAGCCAAAGTGACCCAGACCCTCTCAACGGCCTTGCGTGAATTGGTCAGTCACATGCCCCATCTGGATATTTCCTTTCCAACAGATTTTTCCAAATAAAATGGGATCCAGATGTTCTAAGCAGTTACATCCTGTCCCCTTCCTAGGTGGTACCTATCCAATACGCCTAACGAGAAACAATGTAAGCTACCCAAGGTCTGGGGATCAGAGCACATGCCCTTGGCACAATCTTGGGCTCACAGTTGGTTCTTAAAACGCTGCCCAAGAAAAGAATACAAAGAGGAGATAGATTTCAATGTACCAGGCCAACAGAAGGACTGCCTTTACTGGAGGACAAAGTTCAGAGGCTGGGCCAGATGAAGGAACGGCGGCAGGAAGCCCAGGGGAAGAACACCGGGAGAAGTGGGACGGTGGTGAGCCACTGAGAGGATGGCCTAGGTGAGAGCAATCAGAATGCGTATAAACTGTCGACTGTAAAACTAGAATCTGCTCTGCAGGCCTGCATCCAACTCACAATAAAACGTCCAAAAATAAAGGACCGGCTCAAGCACCAACTTGCAGAACAAAATGTTCCCTGGGAGAAGTTATACAGTAAATTTGAAAAATCTTGACCCTTTGGTTTAGACTATTCAAAACCTTAATAGCCAGGTTGTTGTTTTTTTTAGGGGGTTGGGGGTGGGACTGGTAAACTAACGAGCTTTACACTAAAAAGTATTTTTTAGTAGACGACAGAATTCAGAAATGCTAACCACGTTTTAAGACCCAACTCAAAGGAGTGCTAAAAATTTATTAGGCACTTAAAAGACATGCCAGGCCATCTGGAACCCTTCCCAGGCACTCATTGGCTTTGTCCTAATGATCCTCTGTGGGAGGCCTATGGGCTGAAGAGACTGCCTTAGTCTGTTCCTTGGGGCCCTCCCCAGCCTCTCCAATGGAGTGTTCTCTTCCATTTCTGAACCGCTAGTTAACACGTTTTGTGCTTCTCTTATGAAACATATCCTATCCTCCCAAGAACACGAAATAATTCATGCACTGTCCTATCCACTCAACGACAGGCTCGTTGAAGGCAGGGATATTTCAACGCAATATAGTTCTCCCAAAAGGAAGTCGAGCAATAGCATCATCGCCTGCACGCTTTCTCCACCCAGCCCTCCTTATACCACTCCCTCCCCAGGACCTCCCTCTATTCCACACTCCATATAAAACCCCAGCTGACTGCCAGTCAGTAAGTTCTCTGACTCACAGCACTGTAGACAACAAGGTAAATTGTTGCTGTGAGTGTCCAGGACTGAGTCTAGGGGAGTTCAAAGTCCCGTCTTTCTCCTGTGGAGCAGCCAAAACTCACTGCCTCGAGGTGATTCCAACTCAGAGTGACCCTCGAGAACAGAGTGGACCTGACCCCTTGGATTTGCCAAGGCTGTAAATCCTCTTGGGCAGAAAGCCTAACCTTTCTCTCAGGGAGCAACTGGTGAGTTCAAGCCACTGGCGTGGGGTTGGTAGCCCCAGACATCACCCACTGCACCTCCAGGGTTCATGGACATGCATGTGTCATTGCGTTTGATTCAAATTTCCTTCCAGTGCTCTCTGGCCGCAGCACATTCTAGCCCACCCCAGTATTCTCTCCAGCAGTCTGTATGTGGGACCTGTGTGTCCCAGTTCATTTCCTAGGGCTGCTGCAGCCCAGGAGTACAAGGTGGGTGGCTTTGAACAACAGACAGTCATTGCCTCTCGGGTCTAGAGGCTGGCTGTCGGAATGCAGGATGTTGGCAGGGCCCAGTTCTTGCCACAGGCACTCGGCAAGATCTTCCCTCTGTCTCAGCTTCTGGTAGCCACAAACCTTCCTTGGCTTGCAGATGCATCTTCAAATGGCCCTCCACCCTGTAAGACTCTCTGTCTTGTCTCCTTTTTTAGGACATGCTCAGCTTGGAGTAATACGATTTCCGGTTAACTGATCACATTTACAAACCCTGTCACATTTACAGGTAAGTTCCAAGGTGAATTTTTGAGAGGAGGGCACCATCCAATCCATGTATCCCTGGAAGACACACACAGGTAAACATTTGCTCTACTACTAGCCAAAGTGTTGGCGGTTCAGGCCCACAAAGTGGTCTGAGGGCATCTGCCAATGAAAAGTCCCAGCCTTGAACACCCAGGTCTACTTGGCACATAGGTAGGTGACCTGAGGCAGAATCAACGCCACTGGAACAAGCAACAGCGTTTAATCCAGGAACGTTACTTATGTTGCATACACTTCCATTTTCCTTTCTTCCCACTGTCAGGCACACTCCAAGGCTGGGGACTCTCCCAGGGTCCCCACTTGTTGGGTATGGCTTCTGTCTGAAGCCTTTGAGGAGGGGTCTTGCTTCTTCCTAAGAAACGTGTGGTGGGCTTAGCTAACTCTGCAGATTCCTGAATCTTAGAGAAACGCAATCTCAGCAAGAGGGATAATTCCAGGCCATATGGAATGCAGGAGTTAATCCGGGGTCCACGAGTCCCCACAGTGTTGTAAACATCCTAAAACTGCACAGGAAGCTCTGGCTCTGTTCTTGTTGTTCTTAGGTACTGTCCAGTTCCGACTCATAATGACCCATGTCCAACACAACAAAACACAGCCCGGTCCTGCGCTGCCACCCCCACCCGCACCCCCCAGTTATTGCTGTGTGTGAGTTCCTGGTGGCAGGCACTTTGTCAATCCATCGTGTTGAGGGTCTTCCTCTTTTTCACTACTGCCCCACCACCACCACCACCCCACTTTACCAAGCATGATGCCATTCTCCAGGGACCGGTGTCTCCTGATAACGGGCACCAAGTATGTAGAGAATGCAAAAGTTCCCATTAGCGAACCCAGAGGTTTCGCTCAAATGTCAAAGGAGCTTGCTTTCCCACACTGCAAGTTAACTTCCTTCAGGTGAAATGCTTCATTACAAATGAGAAAACGGAGGATCTGAAAGAAAGTGTTGAAGGTCCAACAGCTGACGTCGAACGATGGAGTTGTAGATAGATGCCATACTCGCCACTCCGCACACTGACCCCTCTTCCACACCTCCCCATGCCGGGTCCTTAGAATGGGAGGACCGTACTAGCCTTCCTGACCAGACTGCCCTCCGACCACCTGACTCCCAGGGAAGCTACATCCTGGCGGGGATGACTAAGTCTTGGACACAGACACAGCCCAACCTGACTGCCCCCATCTAACAGTCCGATGATTCACAAATGTGCGTGCGGGGAGGACAGCAGGCAGGGATGAAGGCACGAGTGTGCCCTGGGCCTTCCAGATGGCACGCCAGACCACTGCAGGACGGGCCGTCTTCCCATACCCTCACTCGCCAGTTGCCCTCCGCAAAGAAAGAAGCCTTGTTTCCTCCTGCTGCTCACGGAACAACTTCCGCATGGCTTTCGGTGACGATTGGCCCCAGGGAAATAGCGCCCCACCACTTTCCCACAGTGGCTGCTCTCTCAAGATCATGGGCTTCAACCAACTCTGCGGGGACATGAAACGTAATCTTCACAAGTCACCTGGTGCGCGGGGAGGGCATCCTTCCCTCCCCAATAAAAGGGGCAAAGGCCTATTACCACCTCAATCAGAAGTAACTGATTTGTCCCCAACTCTTAAAGGATCTGTTGCATTCACAGACAGGTAGGTAGGTGCCACATAAACCCCCCACCCCCAGTGAGGCCCTCCCTCATACAGGCAGTCCCTGACTTATGACAGGGCTCCTCCCTTCCTACGACTGTGTGCTGAGACCTGACATGGAAGTCAAATGCCTCTTCTTTTTTCACTTTTTCTCTTAGTTTTCATTATTCCTTTTCTTAGAAATACCTTTATAAACCTGATCTTTGAACATCTGCAAGTGAGCACCTGAGAATGACCTTATCAGCAAGTCACACAGGGCAACATCATCCATACTATTACTAACACAAACTCAACCCCCACCCCCACCCCCCCCACACACCCCCGCTATCCAGTGGGTTCCAGCTAATCTTCTACAGCAGGGGTTCTCAACCTTCCTAATGCCGCGACCCTTTAATACAGTTCCTCATGTTGCAGTGATCCCCCAACCATAAAATTATTGTTATAGCTACTTCATCACTGTCATTTTGCTACTCTTATGAATCCGGCGACCCCCGTGAAAGGGTCATTCGACCCCCAACGGGGTCACGACCCACAGGTTGAGAACCGCTGCTCTACAGTTTCTGTGATTGTGGGTCTTCATAGGAGCGGACAGCCTTATCTAGCTCCTGCAGAGGAGCTGATGGATTTCAACCAGCAACTTGGTGGTTGGCAGCCCAATGCCTAGTCCACAGTGCTGCCAGGGGCCTCCACGAACGCCACATGCACACATGTGTGCACAAAAGTACATGTGGTTCATGTTACCTCAAATACATCCTAATTCAGGACTCGCTGTACCCCTGGCACAGTCACCATGTTAGAGAAAGGAGAGGGCGTGTTGGACCTGGAAGTAGAAAGCTGCTGAGAATGCAGGCAGCTGTGGGGCTCTTCTTCTCGCTACAATCACCTTCGGTGTTAGCGGTTGTTTTCATTCTGAATGTCCCGTCACACGACCTTAATTGGCCATGAACTCCACTCCCGTAACTGGCTCTTTGGTATTCCCAGTTCGCACTGCAAAGAGGCCCTGGTGTCACAGAGGGTGAGCGAGCAGCTCCTAACTGAAAGGGTGGCTGTTCAAAGGCACCGACCACTCCACAGGAGATAGATGCGGCAATTAGTCTGCGAGCGTACAGATTACAGCCTTGGAAATCCTCTGGGGCGATTCTCTGTAACATGGGATTGCTATGAGTGGAAACTGACCACAAGGGCTTTTACATTCTTTTCTTTAATTTCTCTTTCTGCCAAAGCATAAGCTCATATGTCAATGGCCAGACCACAGGATGGCTTCCCTTGGGTGGTGCGCCCACCTACGGACCAGTCAGTGACAGTCATGGGAAAGCCTACCAAAGTCTCCTGCAGGGCTTCTGCTGAGGCTGTGGGCAGGCAGGTCCAGTGACCGTGCTGTGTCCCATAGGAACGAAACCAGGTTGTTCCACTCATGTGCTGAAGTAGGCCTTCACAGGCTTGTGAGAGCTGAGTGTGGAAATTCTCAGTGAGTTTGTAAGCTGGACGTCTATCCATCCAACTCATGGCGATCGCACATGGCAGGGTAGCATGCCCTCTTCGGGTACCCAAGACTCCACGTCTTTGCAGGAGCTGACAGCCTCATCTTTCAAGGAAAGGCTGGTGGGTGGGTTCAAACTGCCACAACTTGTGGTGACAAGCTCAACACGTAACCCACCACACCAACTTGAAATTCACGAGTATATTTATACCATAGATATCGGCAAATAGGACACATCAAGGGTTTTTCTTTCTCCTGGACAGTTTCTCAGTACACCACAGTGGTATTACTGGTTCGAGAGGTAAATTCAAACTCACTGCCCCTCCGGCCGATGCCAACTCTTAGCGACGCTCTAGGACGGGGCAGACCTGCCCCTGTGGGGTTTTCCAGGCTGTGATTCTTGAAGAAGTAGAAAGGCCTGTCTTTCTTCAGCTGACCTTGCAGTTGGCAATACATCGCCATTAGGCCACCAGGGATAAAGAGGTGGGGTGGGGTGGGGGTGGGGAACAACAAGCAGCAAGGTCAAGGAAACTCCCACATCCTGAGCCCGTCTATATTGCGTCCCAAATGTCTGTTTATGAGGCAAACCCTCAGCCTCTGCCAATTCAAACTATGAATTCCACCTGTCTTTCCTGAAACCTCAATTCCCCCAATCAGAACACTCGCTGCTTCCCAAACGCCTATAATACACGCCCTGTGACCAGGTCATGTTCCTCAGTCACTGTCGCTACCAATGGCTTTCTACCCTGAAGGGCTTGAAAAAATGATACACTTGTCACGGATAGGGTCTACGCCTCCTTTTCTGGATCCAGCCAGGTGCGGCGCATCTCCATGGCGTTAAGTTAGATACTTGGCAAGAACATGATGAGTGAATAAAGTTTCTTTTCACAACTCTGCCACAACACACACCTCTCCCTCCCCTTCTCACTCAACTGCCATCAAGTTGACATCAATTCACAGTGACTTTACAGGGCAGGGTAGAACTGCCCCCTGTGAGTTTCCAAGACTGTGGCTCTTTACGGGAGTAGGAAGTCCCGCCTTTCTGTAGAGGAGCGGCTGATGGTTTTGAACTGGGGATCTTGCAGTTGTCAGCCCAATGTGTAACCACTATACCAGCAGCGCTCCAGCTCCCTCTCCTGCGTGTGACTACAATTTGAGGTCTCTGACTCCAGCGTTCCAACTGATCTGTACTCCAACGGAACTGGCTAAAACAAAACTCTATAGTTAGGCGGGCTGCTGAGCAAATATATCTGCTGTGTGTAGATTACTCTCACTCGAACCAAAATACTTCAAAAAAAATCAGGGATTAAACTTTGATCTGGTAGCAGCAGATCAAAGACTGAACTAGCTCATACTTCAACTCACCCCCACCCTTGTTAAAACTGAGCTCCCTTTAATGCTTTGGAAAGACGGTGTGGGGGATGGTTAGGGACAGATCTAGGAAGGAAGCAGCAGATGAACCAGAGCGTGGAGATCACAAATTCAGTCACCAGGGGAGAAAACTCATTCTTCCTGCCGTGGATCGGATCGGTTAGCCAGACGGAAACGTACATCAAAGCCGACAAGGGGTTAGTGGAGACACGATCAGGTTACAATGGGCATGGCAGGAACAAGCCATGAGGTCATAGGGTTCCTTGCACCAGAGCTCCTTTGATGGACAGCCACCCAAGAAAGTCTTCCAGCAAGGACTAATCCTTTCTTGCCCCGTGAATGTGGACGTACTGACATTGTTTACGCCCCCTGGAGAAGTTCTCAAAATCGGCAGATTCTGCAGAATCTGAGAATCTGCAAAGTAGCAGGGAAATATCTCCATTTTACAGGTGGGAAAACGAAGGTAAAGATAGTTAAGCCAAGCGACTGTATCTTTAAAGAGATGAAATAGAAACCTGCTGCCTAATTCCTGGTATCAATTGTTCTGTTGCTGTCTTTCCACCCACCATCCCCCCAGAACCTTAAATGCCCCCTAGAACAGAAAACCTAATTGGTTTTTAAGAATTTGATCATTCCTGAAGGTTCATCAGAATTTGCAGCATGCAAGAGAACAGAGTACAGCAACTGTTCCAGAGAGAAAACAAACCCTTTAATCTTCTAGAAGCATAAATCCTTGTCCTCCCTCAAGACTCCCGGAAACGTAAGAACATAAGGATGTGTAAATTACGCAGAGGAACCGTCGTCCTCCTTAGGTGCCCTCCCGTGGGAACAAAGCGCAGCCCTGTCCCGAGCCACCCTCCCAATTGCTGCTATGTCTAAACCCTTAGCACTGTAGAGGTCACATATGTGTCCTCTGTCATTTCTCCATAACAGTTGTTTAGGAAGACAACACCACAGAGATGCTGTACTTTCCCCTAAGATACTTCATAATTGTCCCCTGGAATCATTAAGAAAGTAAACAAAAAGGGGAGGGAAGTGGGGAGAAAATGAAAACCATGTATCCAAACGTTCTTAATCTGCCCTCATCTGACTCCTTCAAACTCTGTCTTATAAAACAAGAATCCAGGGTCGGCCTCCCCGCCACACCTCCACCCCCCCTCCTTGCTTCAGAAATAAGTCCTCTTGACAAAGTCTGAATTGAGCGAGCAGACCCTTATCTAATTCTGAGAAGAAAATATAAAGAGACAGATTAAAAATTTCCAAGGCTCTTGGCTTAGATCAGAGTTCAAACATGAAAAGAATTCTTCCACATGCTCAACTCATTCCTGAATTTCTGAGTTTACCAGCAGACCTCCCTGAAGCTTAGCAGGCAATCTGAAAACAATCGAGCTGTAAGCCTCACTCTGCCAATGATGAACTGGATACCAGCCTCTCCCAAGGCAGAGAAAGTTCTGAAGAAGTTATTCTGGGGTATTCAGAGGGCAAACCACCCTTGGCTTTGAAGTCGGCATCGGCACCTATGAGGGAAGTCACTCAGAATTCGAACCTCGGTGGATTTCCCAGTCTGTTTCTACGATAAGACATGTGTTAACAGAATGCCTGGGCCACAGCTACTGGTGACAAAAGTCTGAGGCCAGACAAGATGTACGATGTGCCCTTTCTGTTACTGTTATTTTGTTTGTTTTTTGCTATTGTTGTTATTGCTTTGCTGGTTTTGACTTCCTTTGTTGTTTCATTAGGCTTTCCTTGGTTTTTGCACTTATTAATGTATCTGCATGTCTACCTAGAGAAAATAATAAATAATTCAGAGGTGAAAAGAATGGGACTAATGGTTCTGGGGGGATACGGGAGAAGGGATGTGGGAGAAAGGAAGGGGAGGGGGGACCAACCCAGGGACAAGGGAACAACAAGTGAACTAAAATCAATGGAAGGAAGGTCGTAGGATGCCTAGTGGGGCTCAATCAAGGGCAATGTAGCAGCGAGGAATTACTAAACCCGAATGAAAGCCGAACATGTTGGTGGGACACGAGAGAAGTAAAAAGGAAATAGATGAAAGAACCAGGAGGCAAAGGACGTTTACAGAGGTGTAAATACAGGCATGTATACATGTAAGTATATTTACATATAACAAGAGGGGAATAGAACTATGTACTCATATCTATAAGTTAAGAATTAAGGTTGCAGATGGACATTGGGCCTCGACTCAAGTACTCTTTTAACACAAGAACACTTTGTTCTAATAATTCGGCATTTTGTGATGCTCACCTTCCCAACACAATCCC
>NW_022103906.1:20136700-20138086 GCF_000313985.2 Echinops telfairi
GGAATGAAGAGATAATGGGATTTTCCCTGCACTTTTTGAAGCCCTCTCATATTTAGGGCACTCGAGTCCAAAAGGAAGGACGCAGGCTTTACTATGAAGCGCCACACTCTCTTTCTCTACATTCCTTGTTTTCTACACTCCTCCTGGTCCCCCTGTGAGTCTCTGCAAACAGAAGGTGTTTGGTGAATACTTTATTTTCCCAAAACGGTTCCTCACACAGTGCATCACAACCAGCGAGTGGCCGCTGAAATTCAAACCCGGGCTGAATCATTATTTGTGTACATTTATTTTATTTAATTAGTAACTGCTTTGGTATCCCAAATTGTTTTGAGCCAGGGAACGAATGCCATCCTGAAATAACAGGTCCAGAGAACAAAAGTCCCATCAACAACAAAAGACCCCTGGGCGTTCAAACATTTCTCCCGAAGATTTTTAGACCAGGGTAACCTTTAAAAGAAAAAAAGCAACCATCCATTGTGACATCAGAAATACATTAGAATCTAGCCTGGACCTCACGAGACAGGTTCAGAGTCAACCAATATTAACGACTTAGTCATCAGCCCTGCTCTGTGAACAGGAGGACCTGCCCGGCCAGAGTGCTATTGGGCTGGCGGCTTATTGCCTTGGCAAACGTTCACATAATGATCGCATTCTGCCCATTGTACCAGGAAGTGTGCTAATCTTATTCTTACCTTCTCACTTGGCTTAGGGCCTTGTTTGACTTCACATCAGCAAAGAGTAATGAAACTTATTAGACATCAACTTCCCAATCTTACTCTTAGCCCTGCCACAAGCAGCTACTCAAATTTTCACTCTGCATTTTCTTGCTTGCCCACAAAAAGGACTTACAGCGTAGGTTCTCAAACTTATTTGGTCTAATGCCCCCTTTTAGAAACAAAAATTACTAATGCCCCACCCCAACCAGCAATGAAATCTTTTGCACGACAGCCCATAATCCAAGATAACATGTGGGTATCTGCTTATACAGCCCCCCTGAATTGTCCCAGTACCCCCAAAGGGGCAGGACAGCCCACTTTGGGAAACACAGTTAGGAACAAAGGTTGTAACCATGGTTCTAGTGTTTGAGCAAATCAACCAGTATCCCTAATTCAATCTCCTCAGTAATTTCGAATATATCTCGGGGTTTTTTTCCTTTTAAAGCATACAATATTAATTCTGCTACAGTATTTACTCTGTGTGTTAGTCTGGGAACTTTAGAGAAACAAATCCACAGAAACTCATGTATTTGAGAGGGTTTTATATAAAGGTTAAGTGCACATCAAGAAACACAGCAACCCAGTGCTGCCCAAGCCCACAAGTCCAACCTTATGTCCAGCACCAATCCACAAAGTCCTCCTCCATCTCACAAAATGTACAATATGACGC
>NW_022103906.1:20139360-20140913 GCF_000313985.2 Echinops telfairi
CCCCCTTTTCATTTATCTGTTCTTCTTCAATTGTTATTCTTGTTGGTTCTGTTTTTGTCATAGTATGACTGCAAAAGCAAGCCAGAGTCGTTCAGAACCTACAGACAAACAGATGGATTCTGGGATCTCCCATAATTCTAGCCCCAATCCAAGAACAGCTCATTCTTGTAACATGGCCCTGCTCCATACTCCTTGTCCGGAAGGCATCACTGAAGATTCGGGTGTCACAGCAAAGCATGGTGAAGAAAGCAGTAGGTGTCCAGCTATCAATTGGCAAAGTGCCTGGGGTCTAACTTCACACTGAAGAAGCACCCCAGCCTCTGGGATCCAAAGATGAAGATACCAAAATCCAAATACGATGAACGGAAAAATATCAGAGCTTAAACATTTGTAGAAGGCAAAGGAGGGCAGTGGGAGCCTAAAGTCCATGTGCAGACTCTCTAGTCAGGTTAAGCCTCTGGCCACAGACAAGGAACTCAAACAGCTTTACTGTCAGAGAGATGATCGTGAACTTGACTGTGGTGGAATATGGTATAATATGATACGTGGCCAGTAGACCTCCCTCTTGATGCAACTTGAATTTGCGCGTGGCTTCACTATTTCTCACTTGTTCCATGGCAGAAATTTATTCTCTGCCTTTTTAAGTATGATTGGTAGTCTTTTCTTTCGTAATCTTTATTTTTATCTTTATATTATTATTTTCTTCTTTTTGTTTCATTTTGTTCATTTTGCTTTCTATTGTTTATGTGAGGTTTCTCAGTTTGTGAAGCACGGGAGTGGATGAAGAGACAATAATGGATGCAATGGTTTATGGGGAGACAGGAATGAGAGGAATGGGAGAGCACACAGTGAATGCGAGAGGCTGGGGAGAGCATGAGAACTAACTGAGATAGTATATATACAACTATTTAAAAAGTGAATTAACAATGGAAGTGTATGATATGTAGATATTACCGCAAGGAAACTACTGGAAAAGTTCACTAGCAGTGAGCAAGGGAAGGAGGAAGAGTTCTTGCTGGGGGAACACTGAATTTCTGTTAATGGTGGTGGAATACACTGGAAAAGGCTCCCAGTAATGATTGCACAACAGAGTATAATCAATGGCACCAAATTATATATGGAGAAGGTGTTGAACTGAAAAATGGTTCATTGTACAAATTTTGCCAGTTACAAATAATAATTATTATATTAATAATGAGTACAAAGGAGATGAAAATGTTCAAAAATTGATTGTGGTAATGTCTGCACAACTCTTTTTGATATGACTGAACTACTGACTTGTATGACACATAGAAATAGTGCCGCAGACAGGACCATATGGCCATCCCAACTATGAGACACGACATCCCTCACTGACCCATCGCCCTAACAACACTGGAGACACAGTGTGGGAATTGCGCCCGATCTGACCCTACCACACCAGGGCAAAACACTAAGGGCGTACAACAGAACAGCAAGGGGAGCAAAACAATGAAGTCCCCAGGGAATACCAAAAATAGACTTTGGGCCAGGGAGTGGCACCCCATCAGACTGGATCAGAGAACACTCCTAAA
>NW_022103906.1:20141993-20144199 GCF_000313985.2 Echinops telfairi
CGATGGAGCAGTCTGGGAAGGGCCTGGTCCTCAGAGTGCATTGTAGGGTGGACCACTGCCGTAGTTAGATTAAAGAGGGCCACCCTTGTCCTCGGATCTTCCTTTTGATCCAACATCGTATACTGTTCCAGGTTTTAATATTTTCTGCTTTCTTTTAGATTGCGGTTTTTCTGTTTAGTTCTGTCACGCTGTTGGGTTGTGGGTTTGTTTTTGTTTGGATTTTTATATGTTCTTCTGTTTATGAATTCCAGGATAAGTAAAACCTATGAAGACAATAACAAGATTAATGGTTTCCAAGGTGGGAGAGGTTGGAGGTTAACGGAGCTAACAATGAGTACAAGGGAGAAGAAATGTCCTAAAGTTAATTGTGGTGATGATCACACGACTCTTTTGAATATGACTGACCTACTGAAATGTATGCTATCTGAGTTATATGCCAAATAAATTCTTGGAAATAAAAAACTCTTTATGTTGATGACCAATATAACGACTTATTTAATGTCACTGAACTATATTTATGAAGATTACTGAAATGGCAAATGTTTCAAATCTATATATTTATCACAATTTAAAAAACAAGCAAGCAAGCACACCTTGCCCCTTCTATGTCTGATACTTAGCCGTTTACCTCCCAAGAACAATCGATGGAACTGTTTTGTGTATACGGAAAAAGATTATCTCGCACTTTCACAAATGTACACAGGCATACACTTTTTGGGGGGCAGGGGGGTGTATATTGCAATGGGTGCACAGAATAGTATCTGTCACATTGTGTGCTAGCCATAAATATCTGCTGAAATAATGATATTCATCTTACATACACTTTTTATCTCACTTTCACTCAAACATAGCTTAGAAATAATTCATATTAATGAATGTGAAGCTGCCTCATTGTCTTCCTTCAACTCAGAACTCACTGCCACATAGGGGAGGAACTCGCTTTGATTTAGTGCACCCAGTGGCATCTCCTGGGAAGGTTCTCTCTGGTCACAGCGGATTTTTTCATAAAAAGTTTCTTACAAACCTTGTTTTTAGAGACAGCCAATTTAAGAGAACAGTATGGAGCTGTGAAACCTTGTTTCCTGCTCAGGGGGGAAAAAGGTTTCAGAAACTGTTAACATGGCTGACAAGGGCAGCACTATGGGGAAAACTCAAGTGTACAAGTGGTTTGCTCATTTCAAAAAAAGTTAAATGCCAATTAATGACAAACCTTTTCTGGATGTCCATCAACTTCAGAACAGATGAAAATGTCTCCTGAGAGGGCATTTGGAGTTCGTTCCACCAGGTCAGACTGTGAATCAAGCTTTCTATTTAGACCACGTACTCTGTCCTATAGGGTTTTTCTCAGTTGGAACAGACTCCACAGAAACAGGCTTGTTTGTTTTGTAGTTTACAAACAGATAGTGGAACCAAAAGCCTGAGATGAGTGGTTCAGCTCCAAGGATCTATCACCATATAGATCAGCGGTTGACCCGGTTTGAGGGATCGTCTAAGACCATCAGAAAACAGGTCAATATTTCACAGTATATAATTACACATTGTTTGTGATTAATCACTATGCTTTAATTATGTTCAATTTGTAACAATAAAAATACATCCTGCATATCAGATAGTTGCATTAAGATTCACAACAGTAGCCAAATGACAGTTACGAAGTAACAACGGAAATAATTTTATGGATGGGAGTCACCACAACATGAGGAACTATCTTAAAGGGTGGTGGCATTAGGAAGGTTGAGAACCACTGCTATAGATCCTTAAAACAAGCAACAGAATTAAAATTAATGAGACGTGACTCTACAAGTGGTACAAAAAGTCAGTCGGTATGACTAGCATCATCATGCCGGTTCCATTTTTTCCGACAGAAGCCAAATCTTGGACTGGGTCTGAGTGGTAGGAGGCAGAGTGCATTACGGTGTGGAGGGCATTGAGAATACAGGAAAACAGAGAGTACGTTTTGTTGCTATAAGGGGAAGCAGTTTGGGAGCCAGGGGTAGAAAGCTGACTTGCCAAGGCATTCTGTGTGATTTGGGGCAAACACCCAAATGTATCTGTGTCCGTTGCTCTCTATCAGTAAAGCAGAAGGAGTACCAGCTGCTTCCTTTAGGTCACAAGAGCTCTGTGAGTAACCACGACCAGTGAACTCGGCCACCTTGTGTGTGTCAGATGCAAACTACGCTCCATCGGGTTTGCGATGGCTAGTTTT
>NW_022103906.1:20144299-20145522 GCF_000313985.2 Echinops telfairi
GAATACCAAAAATAAGACTTTGGGGCCAGGGCATGGCACCCTATCAGATTTGACTAGAAAACATTCCTAAAGATCAACAAACATACCTTGAACTATTAACAGGCTTTTCGTTGGTTTGTTGTTGTTTTTTTGGTCATTGGTTTGTGTTGTTTTGTTTACTTTTGTTGCTTTGTTTTGCTCTGTCTTGTTTTTGTGCATATTATTATCTCTAAAGGTCTAGCAAGATAAGATAGGTGGGATAAACAATCTGGAGGAGAAAACAACTGACTGACAATTGGGGAGTGGGGAATGGGAGTGGGCAAGGTTGGGGAAAGGAAGTGGGTGTTAACAAACCCAGTGTCAAGAGAACAAGTGATCCAAAATCAGTGGTGAGGAGTGTGTAGGAGGCCTGTTAGGGCTTGATCAAAGGCAATGCAACCAAGAGGAAAATGAAGGCTTAACATGATAGTAGGACAAGAGGAAAGTAAAAGGAAACAGAGGAAGAAACAAGGTGGCAAAGGGCATTTATAGAGGTCTAAATACAGGCATGTACATATGTAAATATATGTATATATGACAATAGGGAAATAGATTTATGTGTATATATATTTATAGGTCTAGTTGTAAGGTAGCAGATGGACACTGGGCTTCCACTCAAGTATTCCCTCAATGTAAGAACACTTTGTTCTATTGAACTGGCATTCCATGATGCTCACCTTCCCGACACGAACTCTGAAGACAAAGCGGGTGCATAAACAAATGTAGTGAAGAAAGCTGATGGTGTCCGGCTATCAAGATATAGTCTGGGGTCTTAAAGGCTTGAACATAAACAAGTGGCCATCTAGCAGAGAAGGAACAAAGCCCACATGGAAGAAGCACACCAGTCTGTGTGATCATGAGGTGTCAATGGGATCAGGTATCAGGCATCAAAGAACAAAAAATACCATTATGAATGAGTGGGAGTGTGCAGTAGAGAGCCAAAGCCCATCTGTAGGCAACTGGATATCCCCTTACAGAAGGGTGGTGGGAAGGAGACAAGCCAGTCAGGGTGCAGTGTAGTAATGATGAAACATACAACTTTCCTCTAGTTCTTAAATGCTTCATCCCTCACCCCACCTCCACCCCACTATCATGATTCCAGTTCTACCTTACAAATCTGGCTAGGATAGATGATGTACACTGGTACAGATAAGAACTGGAAACACAGGGAATCCAGGACAGATAAATCCCTCAGGACCAATACT
>NW_022103906.1:20146697-20148516 GCF_000313985.2 Echinops telfairi
GGTCAATATTTCACAGTATATAATTACACATTGTTTGTGATTAATCACTATGCTTTAATTATGTTCAATTTGTAACAATAAAAATACATCCTGCATATCAGATAGTTGCATTAAGATTCACAACAGTAGCCAAATGACAGTTACGAAGTAACAACGGAAATAATTTTATGGATGGGAGTCACCACAACATGAGGAACTATCTTAAAGGGTGGTGGCATTAGGAAGGTTGAGAACCACTGCTATAGATCCTTAAAACAAGCAACAGAATTAAAATTAATGAGACGTGACTCTACAAGTGGTACAAAAAGTCAGTCGGTATGACTAGCATCATCATGCCGGTTCCATTTTTTCCGACAGAAGCCAAATCTTGGACTGGGTCTGAGTGGTAGGAGGCAGAGTGCATTACGGTGTGGAGGGCATTGAGAATACAGGAAAACAGAGAGTACGTTTTGTTGCTATAAGGGGAAGCAGTTTGGGAGCCAGGGGTAGAAAGCTGACTTGCCAAGGCATTCTGTGTGATTTGGGGCAAACACCCAAATGTATCTGTGTCCGTTGCTCTCTATCAGTAAAGCAGAAGGAGTACCAGCTGCTTCCTTTAGGTCACAAGAGCTCTGTGAGTAACCACGACCAGTGAACTCGGCCACCTTGTGTGTGTCAGATGCAAACTACGCTCCATCGGGTTTGCGATGGCTAGTTTTTAGAAGCATATCCCCCCAAGCCTTTCTTCCAGGGGCCTCAAGGTGGGCTCGTCTTTTTGTTCCCAGTCAAGTGTATTAAATGTCTATGCCACTTAGGGACTTCATTAAGAGCAATAAGACAGGGCCAAACCTCCTGCCACGGTCACTTCTAACTCACAGCACAACTGCTCCTTAGGAGCAGACAACGTCATCCCTGGAGCACCTGGTAGGTCTGGCGCACCACCAACTTCATGGTTAGCAGTCCATGCTGAAACCACTGAGCCACCTGGGCTCCTTTATTGGCAATAACAAAACCAAGCCCACTGCCATCAAGTTGATTCGGATCCACCGTAAACCTCTATCGTTTCTGAGTTCATAAGTCTTTATAGGAGCAGGCAATCACATATTTCTCCCACAGAGCAGTTGATGGGTTTGAACTACCAAACTTGAGGGTTCATGGTCCAACACTTAACCCACCATTGTCACCATTGTTAAATTCAACTTACTTAGCTGATCAATGATCCACTGACAACATACAGCTTTCATGAGTACAACAGCTTTTCAATGAAAACTCCCTATCCTATGTGATCCAAAGATTGTAAATCATAAAATCCAAATTCGGAAGAGGGAACAGTATTAGAGCTTAAATTTTGATCACTCAGTTTGCAGAAGGCAATGGATGACAATGAAAGCCCCTAACCCCATTTGCAGGGTCTCACAAGGGGGCTATGCCTCTGGTGAGGTCCCTCAGACGATGGAGCAGTCTGGGAAGGGCCTGGTCCTCAGAGTGCATTGTAGGGTGGACCACTGCCGTAGTTAGATTAAAGAGGGCCACCCTTGTCCTCGGATCTTCCTTTTGATCCAACATCGTATACTGTTCCAGGTTTTAATATTTTCTGCTTTCTTTTAGATTGCGGTTTTTCTGTTTAGTTCTGTCACGCTGTTGGGTTGTGGGTTTGTTTTTGTTTGGATTTTTATATGTTCTTCTGTTTATGAATTCCAGGATAAGTAAAACCTATGAAGACAATAACAAGATTAATGGTTTCCAAGGTGGGAGAGGTTGGAGGTTAACGGAGCTAACAATGAGTACAAGGGAGAAGAAATGTCCTAAAGTTAATTGTGGTGATGATCACACGACTCTT
>NW_022103906.1:20149931-20151454 GCF_000313985.2 Echinops telfairi
ATATTAACTGTTCCACAGAAGTGAGTTAAACTTAGCCCTCTGTACTGCTGTGTGGACTAATTAGCAGTTATATTCCTTCTCACTATATAAACCTATCTATATATACTCATAAGTGTCCTGGTTTTGTTGCTCTAGAGAACCCTGCCTAACACAGTTGGTACCGGGAGTGGTTCTCGAGAAACAGAATCACAAATATGGGCTTCTCCAGCCTGACTAGAGGCCTAATGGCACTGAAAATGCTGCCTCTACCCCTAAACGCACAGATAAGTCTGCCACTCTTACTAGAGAGGGTGCTGTTAATCCATGGTGGGACGTTGCAAAGCTAATATCGACAATTATCATCACCAATAGATGAAGTGCTGGTGAGAGAAGAGGCTCGGGATGTTCACATGTGTTTGATATTGTTCAGCAGTTGTGTCAGGATGAGAAGTATAGGGAAGCTGGTTGGCTAGTCTTCCTTACAACAGAAAACATGATCAATGAAAGGGATAATCTCAGAACCTCAGAAGCACGTATCAAGTGCCGAGTAACAACCCTAAAAGCGTGTGCATGTGTTGCAAAGGAAAGCCTTCTCCCCTCTGGTAATAGAGCTGACATTGCGGAAAACCAGATCCAGAGTCTCATCATATGAGTAAAGTTGAATTACAGCGTCAGCTGAAAGTCTAGAACAGTGTCTGACATTAAAGTAAGGGCATTAATCAGAAATAAATGGGACCCTGAAACATGGGATGGGAACATATGGGCTGATGATCCAGAAGAGGAGGAGAATAGCTCCCTCCCTACCCCTCAAACGCCCCCCCCACCCCCCCACACCAGTTGCTATCAAGGGTAATCACTATCCTGACCTCCAAAACCAGATTACCTTTATGTCATTCAACCTCCCATTTGTGAGCTCTGTCTGTATGGTACGCACACGTCAATTGTTCATTCTCACTGTCCTGCAGTATTTCGCTGTGGGAAGACAGCAAGCACTACAGTGTACGCAGGTGAGCTTCCATGGTGACGCATGTGGACACACGTTTCCAGTGACGGTTGGTCGTTCTGTCTTTGCCAAGTTATTCCTTCGGGAGGGGCTGTCATAGTCCGGCACAGGGTAGTGCTGACCTTTTGCTGAAGACGAAGGCAGACCAGCACCCTTTCATATGTCTACGGGACATCTGGATATCACCTTTGGTGAAGTGCCTATTCAAATAGTTTTGCCTATTTTTCTTAACTGGTCCCTGGGTTTTCCTTCTTGATTTGCAGGGGGGGTTGTTATTTGTTTTTAAAATTCTTTTACTGGGGGCTCTTACATCTCTTATCACAGTCCATACGTTCATCTATGGTGGCAAGCACATTTGTACATATGTTGCCATCATCATTTTCAAAGCATTTTCTCTCCACTTGAGCCCTTGATGACAGCTCATTTTCGCCCTCCCTCCCCCGCCCGCCCTCATGAACCCTTGATAAGTTACAGATTATTATTTGCATATCTTACATCGCCCTCTGTTGCCCTTCACCCACTTTTCTGTTGTTTGTCCCCC
>NW_022103906.1:20152266-20153598 GCF_000313985.2 Echinops telfairi
TTGGGACACCCTGCTGGCCCTACTTATTGGAAAGATCACACACTTCACTTTCATCAGACTGTATCAGTGAGCCTGATTCTTTCCAACAGCTGTTTAGTTCTCCCCCTGTGGCAGTTACATCATCTGCTGTCAATTTGAGACATAAGAGTTCACCGCTGGAGTTCAATCTGGTCACAGCTTGATGACCTCATTTAGAGACACTAAGGAGATAAATACCTCACTGGAGGCAGGACACACACTCATTCCGTGAGACAATACTGACAACGACGCTGATACAACCAGAGCCCTGGGAGCTGAAGGAGACACGTGGAGACCCCTCCCAGTGCTGAGATGCTTCTACCATCACTGGATCCACAAGACTTTATACTCACTGGCCTGTAATCTTTTGCATTCAGCCTCATTGCATGTGTTTCGTGAGTCTGAAGAGGACGTTATAGATCGGTATCGGACATATGAGCTACTATCAGACTTGTGCACTTGATCTGGACTGCGCTGGGATGTTTTCTCAATACTCAGCTGCTCTTGTATCTAAAGCTCTTTCTTACACACAAGTGTCTATGGATTTGTTTCTCTAGTCTACCCAGACTAACACACCCTGGAATACCTGTGCCATCGCTAATCTCACCCATCCCAAACGATCAACATTTAAATGGTTTCCATGTTTTGGTACAAACAATGCTGTCCTGAAAACTTTGTCCACAGACCATCCTCTTTGCATATACCTCTACCTGCTGAGTGCAGGTGGTTGTTAGGTGCGGCGAGTGGTTCTGACGCATAGCGACCCTACATAAACACAGAACACGGCCAGCTCCTGCACCATCCCCATGCCCACCATCATGCTCGAGCCCATCGCTGCAGCCACTGTGCCAATCCACCTTGTAGAACTCTTCCTCTCTCACTGCCCCTCCACTTCCCCGAGCACGATGTCCTTTTCCAGGGATCGGTCTTTCCTGACAACATGTCCCAAGTCCATGAGACAAAGTCTCGTCATACTTGCTTCTAAAGAGCACTCTAGTCGTACTTCAGATTTGTTTATTCGTCCTTTTGGAAGTCCGTGTTACTTTCAATTTTCTTCACCATAATTCATACGCATCGATTCTTCAGTCTTTTTGTTTCTTTTTTTTTAACCTTATTAAAAATCATTTTATTGGGGGCTCGTACAACCCTTATCACAGTCCATCCATCCATCCATGGTGTCAAGCACATTTGTACATTTGTTGCCATCATCATTCTCAGAACATTTGCCTTCTACTTGAGCCTTTCGTATCCCCTTCTCATTTTCCCCTCCCTCCCCGTATCCCCTTCCTCATGAACCCTTGATAATTTATCAAT
>NW_022103906.1:20154341-20156252 GCF_000313985.2 Echinops telfairi
TAGTGCTGAACTGGGAGAGGATGCCAGGCAGTGATGGATAAACAGCCAGGGACCCACCCAAGGTTACTGGAAGAGGTGGAGAAGGGTCCTCTCTCCAAGTCCTGGAGGTGAATCAGCATGGCCAATTCCTGGTTTTGAACTTCCAGTTTTCCAGAACTTGAGAGATTAAGTTCATTCTCTCTCACACTCTCCCCATTCACTTTGTAGTATTCGGTTAAAGCAGTCCTAGGAAACAGAAACATCAAAGCTGTACCAATTTCAGAAGGATTTTTAAAGCCATAATAATAAACTCCAGTCTTTTACAATAAGATTAAAAAACACATACACACACCCCCAAACCTGTGACCCTTGCGTCCATTCCAATTCACAGCAGCCCCGTGTGGGTGGAGAAGGGCTGTGTGCCACAGACTGACTGCCGCGCCCTTTGCTCCAAGCACCTCTGCAGGAGTGCCCACCCCAGCCTTTCAGGTCGCAGTCCCAACCTCAACCATCTGCACCACCCAGGGAGTCCTTGTTGTAAGAAACAACACGTGATCATCTCCAGTAGGCGACAGTTCTCGATAGTTTAAGAATTACAATTCTAGATATTTTGAGTATTACAAAGATCCCCTTGAAAAAAAACAATAAATGCCTTTAACCACCCTGCTAGTATCCATCAGGAAGTCTGGTGGTGTAGTGGTTACGCACTGGGTTGCAATTAGCAAGGTCTGAAGTTCAAAACCACCAGCCACTGCCGAGGAAGAAAAATAGGGCTTTCTACTCCCATAAACAGTTACAGTCTTGGAAATTCACGGGGCAGTTCTACCCTGTCCTGTAGCATCACTAAGAGCTGACATCGACTCAATGCCGTGTTTGGTTTGGTTTTTCTAATATCCATCAATTAAGAAAATGTATATAGCCACGTATGTTCACAGCACTGTGCCTGGGACCCTGCAAAACAGAGGCCAGAAATCTAACACAAACCACGCTGTCACGTGGACTGGCAGGCCTTGTCCACCTTGCACAGTAAATGACAAGGACATTCTGACTCCTGTTTTGAAGGTGGCGCAAAGCCCAGCAGGAGTATCTGAAAGCTGTGCTCTTTCAGATGAACCTGCACCAGCAGGCGAAGGGCAGGGGCCACCCAGGCCTGGGGTGAGGTGGAAGCTCCCCTCCCCGGTTCGGGGCAACAGAATGCACAGCAAAAGCAAGGAGCTGCGGTGGCCAAACCGTGCAGCAGACGGCATGGCTTCCACTTTGCCGCCTCTGACCTTCACAGCACACTTCCTTCCCGGAACACTTGAAATAGGGAAGAAGTTTTAATAGCAAGGTCTTACTTATATAACAAAACCTCCACCTGGAAAACACCCAGGAGAGACACAACCATTTGGCCCGTAGGAGACCGTGCGCTTCAGAACTCTTAAGAGAGGCCTGGAAGACAGACTTGCTCCCGCGGCGTTAGAACGAGAAAGGAAAACAGCTCACAGGACAGGTGGAAACAAAAACACACCGCCAGCGCGGTACATTCTGGAGAGGTCACTTCATGCCTTCGCAAAGTGTGAGCCAAGAGGTGACAGTTACACCTGTAACCTCTGGGTGTTTTACGATTCCATCCACAAAAGGGCAAAGCCGTTCGATGCTGACAAGGAGCCTTACAACTCAATTCTTATTGGTCACAGGCACGAACGACCGAGGAGTGAATCCGATCTTTCCAAATCCACTGACCGGACCCAAGAAGCACAGGGCTTCCTGACACAGGTACACAGGAACTAAGCAGGGGTGCCCTCTTGCTCAACCTTGGCCACATCAGCAAAGAGCTATTTTCAAGGGAGAAATGGCTCCTGAAGCAATTTCCTTCCCTCACACTGTTTTCAAGGACCAAACCTGGCCCCAGGGTTCTTAGCTTTGGGGTTCAAGGTTTCTTCTGACTCG
>NW_022103906.1:20157060-20158764 GCF_000313985.2 Echinops telfairi
CAGACCTGCAAGGTAGAATTCATATCATGATAGTGGGAGCGGGGAGGAAACATTTAGGAACTAGAGGAAAGTTGTATTTTTCATCGTTGCTACATCGCCCCCTGACTAGCTCATCTCCTCCCCAAGATCCCTCAAAACCTCATCTTAAAATAACACTTTTAGGTTAAAAAATAAATCACTACTATTCTAAGGAATACTGATGGGTAATTCTTAATATTAAAGAACTCCCAGATACAATAATGGGAATGGCGATACCATGAGGGTATAGGGGGAAGACAGGGGCAGGAGGGGGAGCGAGGGAGGGCTGATTGCAATGACTGACATATAACTCCCACCCCTACCCTGAGGGGGACGAAGAGCAGAAACATGGGTGAAGGGAGACAGCACATGGTGTAAGATATAAAAATAATAATTTATAATTTATCAAGGGGTCATGAAAGTGGGAGGGTGGGGAAGGAAGGGGGAAAAGAGGAGCTAATACCCATGGCTCAAATAGAAGGAAATGTTCTAGAAATGATGATGGCAACATATATACAAATGTGCTTGATACAATTGATGTATGGATTGTTCTAAGAGCTGTAAGAACCCCCCCCCCAATAAAATGACTTGTTTTAAAAAATGAAGAAAAAAAAAGAACTCCCAGAGATGCATGATTGTTTTTCATATTCATAGAGATAGCAAGGGTGGTCTCTCTGAGGAAGGAGAAAACCTGAGCCTGCATTGGAGGGTTTAATGGCGAGAGCAAACCATAGGGACTTACTCACGGAAGGTGCTGGGTCAGAGAAAGACGGGCTGAACTCGACAGCTCATTTTAAAGATATGACCTAATAGCCCTGTTATTATTTTGAACATACGAAATTATTTTATATGCATAGGATTCTAATGGTTAATTGTATTGATTCTTGCTGGGAAAAAAACTTGGAAACACTTTAGGATATGGAAAATAACCACTTAGAATGCAATTTGATTTCTTACCCCTAATTCTCACCACTGATTGTCTGTGAAAATCCAAGTGAGGGTGAGCTGCAAATGAATCCAAGTTTTCAACTACTATAGTGATTAGCAAGGAGCCCTGGTGGCGTAGTGGTTCTGTGTTGGGCTGCTAACTGAAAGATTGGCAGTTCAAAACAATCGCCCACTATCCAGGAGAAAGATGAAGCTTTCTACAACTGTAAAGGCGAATAGAACTAGATGGTGCCCAGCAACTGCTCTGAAAAGGGACCACATTAGAAGGCCCTGGAAAGAGTGGGAGAAAAATATGGAATAAAATTCACAATCATAAAAGGGATCGAACTTACGATTAAGATAGAGATTGAAGGGAGCTCAAGACTGTGGCCCTTAGTCAGCCATCCGCTCTGGAACTGAGCCAGGCACTGTGCTAGAGCAATCAACCACTCAAGAACAAAAGAGCAGCACTTACCCAAGGACAACATTCAGAGAATTCAGAGAGAAGGAAGGAGCCCTGTTGCTGCAGTGGTTACGAGTCGGACTGTGGTCTGCATGGTCGGCAGTTCTAAACCACCAGCAGCAGCTCCCCAAGAGAAAGAGTGGTCTTTCTACTCCTGCAAACCGTTACAGTCACGAAACCCGCAGGGGGTCACTGAGAGGCAGCACTGACTCAATGGCACTGAGAGGAAAGGAGGAGCAATGGAAACAGGGAACACAAGGAGGAAGTGGGATACACAATGGTCCCTTGAGGGGGGG
>NW_022103906.1:20160295-20166713 GCF_000313985.2 Echinops telfairi
GACTGGGTTTCAGTATCATCCAATCATTTCGATTGGAGAGCATGGAGGTAAGGGTGTTATGCAGAGAAGTGACATCAGTGAGATGTAGTCAATTAAGACGGCCCTTCTAGCCATTGTTCCTTCTGTGATGAGTTATAATTCTGGACTCTGTGCCTGTGGCGATCATTTCGGAGGGCATTCCGTTACAGGATTAAAGGAGGGCTGTATCATTAGACTGTACAAGAGGGTGTGACTATGGGTCAGAATTGACTCATGGCAACGAGTTTGCTGTTTTTGTTTTAGAGGGTGTGACTTAAGTTGGCGTCCTTTGTCTCCCTGAGGCTAAGACCTGCTAAAAGACATAACTACACCTCCACCAAAGCCAACCCTCTGCGTCTATGAGCCATCCTGGACACAGAAAGAAATCCTGGGACCATCGAATGAGCGAGCACTTCCAGATCTCAGTCTAAAGTGGCAGAGGCCAAGAGCAGAGGCATCAGAAAGCATGGCACAGAGATTACGGGACAGAAAGAGCAGTGCCAAGAGTGTGGGACTGTGAGACAGAGTGACAGGCGGGCTTCCTGGTCCATGGAGACAGAGGCTACGGGACCACATGGCTGAGAGGATGAGAACCAGAGGGGTGGGGAGAGGTGGAGGGGAGAGAGAGAGAACTTGGTTGCTGGCTGAAGAGAAGTGTTACTGTATCCTTACTACTTACTGATCCAGACTTGGGGTAGCTGCTTAGCTTCCCTAATAAACACCTTTATTTGTGAATTTTGACTGAGTTCCGAGTGGCCATCATAATAGATTATCAAACCCAACGCAGAAGTAGAGTGGCGTGGGAAGAACAGTTGGTGTCAGAATAGGGTAAAGAAGGATGGAGCGTGGAGGCAAGTCTGACCCCTGCCTCTTGGCAACAGGGAAGCCAGAAGAGATTAAATATGGCCTCCCACACCCTTTACTGCAACCAGCTTTGTACCTGTAAGACACCCCGCTGACGATAGCTGGGGAATTATTTAAAGAGGGGCCAGAGTAGGGAGGCCAGTGAAAAGTCTGTGCGCAGCAGTAGCTCTGGGGCAGGTGATGCTAGGTTGAACAAAAACAGTACCATCAGAGATGGAACGAAATGGCATATTCTGGGGGTAAGGCAGACTGCATCTGCTGGCAGACTGAATGTGTTGACTCCTGCAGTTTTGCCTGAGCATATGACAAGGCTGGGGAAGGTACAGATGAAGGGGATGGAGGGAATCGTGTACTTAAACAAACTACTCATGGAGGAAAGCACCCCATCTTCCATTCTTTTTGTAACTAACTCCATCAAAGAGCACCAGGCTGCCTTCCCCCTCATCAAGAGGAAGCAGATCTTGGGCTCTAGCCTCAGAGGTGAGTATATTTAGCCAGAATCCAGTACGTCGTTGTTCATTGCTACTGAGTGGCGCCCTGACTCATGCTGTACTGTCCAAACGGAATGAAACACTGCCCAGTCCTATACCATCCATCCCCATGGCTAGCTGTGAAACAGGCTGATGTTCAGTAGTGGAGTGCCTGATCTTTCTTCCTGGTTCCCCTTAGTTTGGAGGAGAGGCTGAAAGCTCCGCGGCATCACGGACAACACACGAGTCTCCACAGACAGGCAAGCAGTGCCTGTGTACGAGGAGCAGTGATGGGGAGTCAAACCGCGATCTTCTTCACAGAAGGCGAGAATTGGACCGCTGAGCCATCAGGCCCCACCCCAGCCCGCCCCCAGCGTCCGATACGGGAAGATTTTATTTGTCACCTTATTTGTATAATTGCCTTAATTGTATCTTTTTTCTATGGCAAGCGATGCTTGGCTCTCCTTTAATAGCAATGCATGATGATAAAAGGGGGAGGCAGCTTAGATACAGCCCATTAACATGGCCCTTTTAGCCATGCTAGTGGTCACGCTGGTGTCAGATTGGGGTAAAGAAAGATCGAGGGTGGAGGCGTGCCTGACCTTTGCCGCGTGGCAACTGGGTGGATGTCTGCTTGTTCCTCGTAGGCACGGGAAGTCGGCTATGGCCTGGTGCCATCGTGCCACTTGACAGGGGTTGCAGAAGGCGTGGCAAACATCAAGGGGACAGAGGAGTAAGGGAAGCTTGGAAGGCACATCTGCAGTGAGGTTGGGGCTTGGGTATGAGACCATACGACCCTGCGTGAGAAATGGTACCCGTGAACCTCGGTTTCTGAAAACAATTAGGAAGAAGAGTAGCATTGTTTTGCAAATTCATCCACCTGGATTCTCTATCTGCTTCTGTTCTTATCTGTCTGGATACCATGGGCCAAGCAGTGTCTGGGGAACTCAGTGACAAACAGAAAGAGAGAGAATGACAGCGGCGTGGGGACAGGACGTGTTTGAACTGTTCTGCTGGGTTGCTGTGAGCCAGCGCTGACTCAGTGGGTTCGGTTAAGTACTGTACGAAAAGAACACAATTTTACTAGTATCACCAGGGACAGAAGCACCAAGAGAAATCAACAGAATTTTCCAATTATATTATTGTTTCTGCAGATTCCTGAAAGATCAGGGGTACTGCTCCCAAACTCCCAGTCACCATGGTTACTTAGACCTGTTGGTAGGTCTTGTTAGTGCCACCCTAAAGAAGCTCACAGATGAGAGTAGGAAAGGTTTTGAAAAATGTTTCGATGGTTTTCTTTCCACCTGTTTCCCTTATGGAGCCGTCGTATTTGACGATAGGCCTTTATAAACCCTGAATCTGAGAGAGGGACCCCCAACATCGCCAGACTGTTCGGCAAACTGTCACAAAAAACGGTTAAGGGGCTCCTGTGTTAAGCAACTCACCTTAACTCTTTAGACCCCAAGTTCTTCTCTCTAAAAGGTGGTTGGCTACTAAACAAGTTATTCTCTGAGGCTCCTCCCAGCCTTAACATTCTAGCTCAGTGTGCCCTGACTAAGGAGCCCTGGCACTAGGCTGCTTAACCACCAGCTAGAGAAAGGTGTCGCCTAGGAAACCCCTGTGGGGCAGGCCTCCTCTGCCCTGTAGGGGCTCTCACTCAAAATTCACTGCCATTGGTTAGACTGCGTCTCCACTAAACACTTGAAGTGTTAACCAGCTAAAGTGACAAAGTACCTTTCGTCACACCGTTAAAAAAATAAAACGCCATATATCGTAAAGTCCAACCCTCTCAGATGAATTACTTTATAAGAACTCTTGTGTCAACAACCATCTGGGTCTGTTCTTGACATCAATGGCTTGTTTGGAAGCTGACTTTAAAATCACCGTCTTAATAAGCAGAAGAGTAATCTGAAAAGGTATCACTAAGGGTTTTGATTTGGGTTGTAAATCCAAACCAACTAATCATTTCTCTTAGCCTCAGGCAGAAAGAAAAAAAAAAGATGAAAGAGAAAAGAAAACTTTCAGTCTCTGTATAAAAATCTAGGTTGCATTAGGGGCTGCCAATAGTGGCCTCAAGATAAGACAGTAGAGACTGCTGGCTTCAGCAGGCACAATTCAAATGGAGACAAAAGCTATTCCCTCACAGAGCAGCTCTGAAGAGGTAAAGGCCTCGGACAGCCAAAGTGGCCCGAGTGATCCTTCAGCTCTGCATCCTTAAAATGCTGGGGCACCGCTATCACGGTTCCCATGGCCATATAATAAATCTGAGCAGCAGAAACTTGGTCAGATGTGATCAGCTGTTCCCAAAGAGCCTGAACAAGTAATTTCCCCAAATATATTGGAACAAGCTCATTTATTCCATGTGTTTCTTCTCTCTCGCTCTCTCACTTCCCCTCCCTGCCTCCCTCCCCACCCCCTCTCCCAAGGCCAAGGACAAACAGTTACTGAATATGCACACAGTTAGTGAATACGCTGTATACCTTCTCAGTGATAGGGACACAAAATCTTACTCTTCTGACTCTGAGAAACCAAGGCTAGGAGAGTGAGCACCAAAATAAGGTATGGCCTAAGGCCAGAATTGTGACCAGGAGGCTCCCAAGTTTGGGAAGGGCTGGCAAACAGCAAATGTGAGGGCATCAGTGGGGACAGACAGACGCACAGGGGGAAAGCTGCACTGGTGAGAGGGCACCTGGGCCAGGACAAGCTAGTGCAGATAGAGCAAAGTCCGGAAGGAGGGAATCTCCAGGGTGCATTGCACAAGGGTGAGAAGACCAGTTTTTCTGCCCAGCGGGCATCAAGGAACAAGTCCTGAGAGATAAGGGTGGTGATGAGATAATTAAGCCAGACCAATAGAAACTTGGGCTCCATTTAGACTTTACTCTGGTAAGCCATGGAAAGTTTCTGAGCAGAATAAGTCCATGTTTTGGGTAATGTGTCCCTTTTACCAAATACAGTAGGATCAGACTCTACTGTGTCTAGTTAAATGTGTTCTAAATTATGTGCTGGAGCAGTTTTGTCACCACCTGTATACTGGAAGGCTGTATTTCTTGACCAAAGATAGGTAAGTTGGGGAATTGGCTGCAGGAAAGGATAATTTTCAGGGAAGACCACGTTTGGGAGATACCTCGTGGCCACTACAATCTCCCGAACTAATAGCAGAAGTCCTCTCGCAAGACACCTGATAAAGCACCCCTGTCCATATCAGACTAGTTTTAAAGAGTATTCTATTCTGATGAACAAAACTTAGAACTGATCATCTTTAAAAATCTGTAATTAACAATTACCAGACTTTCAATTAGGAACCTTAGTGGCAGAGTGGTTATGCAAGGGGCTGCTAAACACAAGGTCCGCAGTTCAAAACCACCAGCTGCTCCTGAGAAGAAAGAGGGAGCTTTCTATTCCGGTACAGAGTTACAGTCTCCCAAACTCACAGAGTCCAGTCTACCCCGTCCTACAGGGTTGATATGGTCTCAATCAACCAGGTGTCAGTGAGTTGGTTTGAGAATCGTCCAAATCCACTGAGAGTAGAACTGTGCTCCACATCATCTCCAGTGGCTGATTTTTTTTTCCTTTCTTTTTTTTTATTAATCGTTTTATTAGGGGCTCATACAACTCTTATCACAATCCATATATACATCAATTGTGTAAAACACATCTGTATATTCATTGCCCTCATTCTCAAAACATTTCCTCTCCATTTAAGCCCCCAGCATTAGGTCCTCATTTTTCTCCTCCCTCCCCGCTCCCCTCTCCTTCATGAGCCCTTGATAATTTATAAATTATTATTTTGTCATATCTTGTCACAACTTTTCGGTTGTCCATCCCCCTGGGAGAAGGTCACATATAGTTCCTTGTAATCGGTTCCCCCTTTCCAACCCACTCTCCCTCTACCCTCCCAGTATCGCCACTCACACCACTAGTCCTGAAGGGACCATCCGCCAGTGGCTGATTTTATAGAAATCAGCTCACCAGGCCTTTCTTCCAAAGTGCCTCCGGATGAGCTTGACCATACTCCCTTTCTTGGCTACACAATTGAAAACCTCCTAAAAGTTTTAAAAGTCTCTCTTAACTTGACCTAGGTGTCAAAAACAACAACTAGAAATGGCTTAGGAGCTGCTCTCCTAAAGAGGCTACAAAAAAATGGGGGTGGGGAAAGGGAGTTAAGTAAGAGATTAAATTACAAATGGGCCAAATCAATGAACCTGTGAGGAAGTGAAAAGTGATAAAATCCTCCACACACATAACTGTTTCTCTCTCTCTCTCTCTCTCTCTCTCTCTCTCCTCTTTCTTTCCTTTTGTATAACTGTGTTTCTACGAGAGAATCCCTCCAGATGTCTCTCTTGGCCACTGCAATCTCCCGCAAGACCTCTACCAAGCACCTGGTTCTGTTGAGAGAAAGTGGCAGGAGCTGGGCTTTTTCACCAGCATCAGAATGCCCGCGCATTCATGCCCCCTCCGACCCAACACAGCCAGCATCCCTCCACCAGCTGCAGGGTTCTCCAGCCCTGCCTTTCTGAATGCCAAATGCCTTGAGAATTTTCTCTTTTTGACGCCACGATGAAATGAAGGTCACTGGGGGCCCCCTCCATTACTAGCTGTGTTAGGGGGTGGGTCAGCTGGCACAGACAGCCCCCAGAGGCCGGCCACCCCTTTCCCATGCCACACACTTCCTGTCTCATCCCTTCAGACCGCAGAGTTCGTTTTCCATGCAGTTTACAGGCTGTTAGGAAGATCCCGGCCTTCTGCGCTCAGTCTGGGGAAAGTGGGGAGGGGAGAGGCGGGCTTCCCCTCGCAACTTCTCACTCGGGGCCTCGGGGAGAACGTTCCCACGAGCGGACCGCGGCTGGTGACACACGACGAACCACACCAAAGGACCGGGCGGAAGCAGGGGAGCGAGAGCTGGGTCCCCTTTCTAAAAGATTAACAGGCGCTCACGTTGGCCGCGTCTCTCTCGTGCAAAACGAAGACCTGGTCCTGGGGAGCGGGCTAATCCGTCTGGAAGCCCAAACGCACTCGGGGCTGTCCCGACTCCCAAAGCTCCGAGCGACTTCTCCCACGGGGCGGCA
>NW_022103906.1:20167481-20173472 GCF_000313985.2 Echinops telfairi
GGTCGGGGGGTGACCTGGGGGCTGGAAAGGATTCGTCCGGGCTGATTCTCGCCCCTGGGAGGACACCCCCCTCTCACACCCCCCGTGCCTAGCACTCGGCAGGCGCGCAATAAACGTTTGTTGAATGAATGAGCCAGCGGTCGGCGACGTCGTTCACCCCCCTAGAGTTTTAACAGACACCACGCGAGCCGGAAGCCAGCCGGACTCCGGGCAGACGTTATCTCCCGCGGCCACCGTTTTTAGTCTCCCAAAGCAGGAACATTCATCTTCCGGTAAATAGGAGTCTGCACGGGAGACGTTTCCTAATGGAGCCTCTGTGGGGGGATTGGAGAGCCCTACGGTCTAAAAGGAACCCTGGAGGCGCAGTGGTTATGAGCTTGGCCGGTCGCCGCAAGTTCTTTGGTTCCAGCCCACTGGTCGCTCCACTGGAGAAGCGTGTGGCCGTCTGCGGCAGTCTGCCTCCGTAAAGACTACTTACAGCCTGGGCAATCCCGAGTTCTACTCTGCCCTACAGGGTTGCTAGGACTCCTAATGGACTCTCTGGCAATGGGCTTGGGGGGTTACTATCCCAGCTCTGTATCTCCAAAAACCCTGGGAAGCCTCTCCAGCTGAAGAAATTCACATACTCGTGCTTGGGAGCTGGTGCGTGTGGGGGGGCGGGGGGGGGGCGGGAGGAGGTGGATCATGGCCCAAGATCTCCTTGTTGCATGGGACCCGCAGTAAGAGAGCATCCTTGCGGAGAGACGGACTGAGCACACTGATGCCTTGTCTCCACTGATTGTATTGACAAGGATCCAAAACACAGGGACTGCGGCACTGGAACTGCCTCTCCTTGCGACTGGAGCCTTCTCTGGAACGCTTCCTGTTGGAATGAGTTTTCCCTTTGAGACCCGAACCGGTTGGGAGGCAACTGAGTTCAGGTGTCTCAAACTTAGAAGTAATGTTTCAAACAGAATAAATGACCAACTTAATTATGATCACCATCTTGAGAAAATGTATCATCTTGAAAGAATGTATATGAGCGTTGCGGTGTATGAAGGTTTTCCTGCGTACTTGAGCATGGAAGGAAAGAGAGAACAAATCATGCAGCAAAATATAGTTAAACTTCTTTGAGGAATTGTTAGTGCCTTACAATTGGGTAATTGCTACAAAGCCAGATAGAGTATTCAAAGCAACAAGAACCCCATTCTAAGGTGGGTCATTCCCAGAGTTGACTAACTTCTTTCCCCACCAACCAGTACATACGTGTTCACGGCATGAGTCATCAGAAATTCGTCAGTGCTTCAGACCTGACATCCAAAAGGAATTTCATCTCCCTGAAAACAATTTCTCTGCCTCCGTCAATGACGTTCTGATTAACCTGAGTTCTCAGATTAAATCATTCATTTCTTCATTCCTCCCTTGCCCTCTTTCCTTCCTTCCACGAATGCTAAGTAGCTACTAGGTATTGGTGGTGAAGTGAGCTACAAATTGAGCTACTAAACACAAGATCAGCAGTTTACACATTTCCCAGTAGCTCTGTGGGAGAAAGATGAGGCTGTCTGCTCCCACAAAGATGTAAAGTTTTGCAAACACAAAGAGTCAGTTCTGTTCTGTTAAAGGGTTGCTCTGAATCAGAACCGACTCAAGGGCAGTGAGTTTGGTATGCGGTATCTGGGTTTGTTCTGAGAATGGGGGATACATCAGTGAATAAAGGAAAATCCCCACCATCGTTGCATTTGCATTCTAGAAGTGGAGAAAAGGACACACAGACATATTTGTACTATAAGTGTCTAAGTACTATCTACGTACCTAAGTACTATAGAGAAGAACGGGGGGAATGCAAAGAAAGGATTGTGGCAGAGCCGCTATCTAGGAGGGCATATCTGATAAAAGCTAGACCTAAGGAAGTGAGGCTTTCAGGGGCAAGAAGTCTGGAGAGTGAGGTTAGAGCGTGCAAAGGCCCTGATGCCTAATTAGCAATTTCCAAACACAGCCAGGGACCCAGTGTGATAAGAACAGAATAAAGAGGAAAACATGAGAGGAGACTGGTCCCGAGGCATTGGGTTGTCAGATAAAGTAGAACTTTATGTATCGCTATGACATGGGAGTCTTACATACTATGGACATGTGAGGAGAGACTGGTCCTGATGATTCATGGTGAGAATGATGCAGGAACACGCATTGTTTCGTTCTGTTGTACGTACAGTCACTGTGGGTCAGAGCCAACTGGATGGTATCTAAGAACAACAACACGAAAGGGGAAGTTTGAAGGGTGTTGAAGGACAGGACCAAACTTGCCTGCCGTGTGATGGGGCAAGGGGCGCAGCAGGGAGAGCAGCTGGAAGGCCACTTCAGCAGGCAGACAATGAGAGTTGGATGGGCGGAGGTGGATCTGGTGCAAAAGAGCCTGGATGTTGACACTTACTGAAGGTAGAACCAACAGGTGTGCACTGCAGGCAGAGGATGTGCTATGACGCCAAGAACACTTGTGTGTCAGAGCACCTCATTTTATAGTCTTAAATAACTTTTTGTAGATTTTGCAAAGTAGATGTTTGTATTGTTTTTCATCTTTTTATTTAAGACCCTTAAAACCCACCACTGTTGAGTTGATTTCAACTCATAGTGACACACAGGACAGAGTAGTTCTGTCCCATGGGGTTCCAAGGCTACAATCTTTATGAAAGCGACTGCCACATCTTTGCCCCTTGGAGTAGATAGAGGCTTAGAACCATCTACCTTTAGGGTAGCAATTGTGCACTTTGTACTTGTGTGAGGCCAGGTTGTCTAGAGAAACAAACTCAGAGACACTCATATGTATAAGAAAGAGCTTTATATCAAAGAGTCATTGTATATCAAGAAAACATCCCAGCCCAGTCCAGATCAAGTCCATAAGTCTGATGTTAGACCATAAGTCCAATAGTAGTCCATAAATGTCTCTTCAGACGCACACAGCCATATGCAGTAATGTAGAATGCAGGAAGATCACAGGTCGGTGGGTGAAAAGTCTGGTGGATCCAATGGCAGGCGGAAGCATCACCAGGCTGGCACTCGCAGGTCTCCGTGTGGCTCCACATGGCTTGTCAACAGGAAGGTGAAGCAGAAAGTGTGCCCACCTCCAGGAAGAAAGGAAGTTCCCAGAATCTTCAGAAGCCACATCCACAAGGAGGCCTCATCAGGCTTTGACTTGATTGACAGGCTAGACTCCAGCTCTACACTTATTTATCAAGGTGACACGAAATTATGTAACTATCACACTTCTATTCCACCAGGGCTACCCCCGCCCCTTTTTTTTGGTTAGTTCAAGAACTGTTTGTTTGCCTTTAAGGGTGTTTTCCGGTAGAGTCTGATGGGGCACCAAGCCCTGGCCCCAAAGTCTATTTTTGGTATTCCCTGGGGACTTCGTTGCTCTGTTCCCCTTGCTGTTCTGATCCACACCCTCTGTGTTTTGCCTTGGTGTGGTGGGATCAGATCGGGCGGAATTCTCACACTGGGTCTCCAGTGTTGTCCCCTGTAAGGCTATGGGTCAGTGAGGGATGTTGTGTCTCATAGTGGGGCCGGCCCAATGGTCTTCTCTGTGCATTGGCTGCTCTGAGCGGGAAAATCGTTGTCAAGGCTTGATGGGCCAGGATGTGCTACACTCTCTCTTCCTCCCCCTTCATTTGCTCCCATGGGCTCTGATCAGACATGTCTCTCTCCCGGACAGGGCTCCCTTTAAAGAGCCCTGTTCCCCCCAAAAGTAATCGTCTTAGAACCTCCCAGAGGCAGTTCTACCCTGTCCTGCAGGGCCACTGTGAGAATCAACGCAATGGCAGTGACTCCTCATTATGTAAGTTTCAGCCCCTACAGAGCTTGGTTCTTGCCCTTGAATATGAGCTCAAAGAGGGTCAAGGACGACTTTCAGATTTGGGACCTGATTTCAACTCGGCAACATGATAAGATAGAGTAGAACTGCCCTATTGGATTTCCAAGAGTGTCACTCATCACAGGGGCAGAAAGTCTCATATTTTTCCTGAAGAATGACTGATAGGTTCCAATTGCTGACCCTGCGGCTTGTGCCCCAAATGGAACACACTGCTGCTCCACCAGGGCTCCATCGGACCTACGCAACAGGTGGATTATTGTTGTTCCTTACCATCAGGTCACCCTCTACCCGTGGTGACTTTCCATATCATGAAGTGAAACACTGTTTCAAAATACTTGGTGTGTGTGTGTCCATTTCTAAGGCCACTCTGAATTTGGAGTCCCTTCTAATCTAGAGGGCTTGTCTTCCACCCCTGCATCAGACAGTGTTTTATTGTGAGCCCCAATGTTTTTCTTGGTTAATTTTTGGAAGTAGATCGTCAGAATTTTCTTCCTAGTCTTAGTCTGGAGGATCTGTTGAAACCTGTCAGTCATGAGCGAACCTGTTGAAACACTCCTGGTGGCGTAACTTCCAACATCATAGCCACATGCATGCAGACCGCCATCGCGTGCCACACTGTGCCATCACCTAATCTGCATCCTTATCTGCAAGTTCTTCTGTAGAGTTTCCCTCTGATAGTTTGCCATAGTGGATCATGCATTGGGCTGTTAATCACAAGGTCAGCAGTTCGAAACCCTAGCTACTCCTGAGGAGGAAAATGAGGCTTTCTTTTCTCATAAAGAGTGAGTCTTGGAAACCTACTGAGGCAGTTCTACCTGGTTTTCTAGGGTCGCCATGAATCAGAGTTGACTTTTTGCCAGTGAGTTTGGTGTGGGTTTCTTTGTTTCACACCTTCCTCAGCGACTACCCATGGAGACCAGAAGTCGCTGAAGCATGTGCCCCACCCTGCAATCAAGGAGAGCTTTACCCGAGTCACCCCGCCCGCTATGTTCCTGGGGATTGGGTGGTTGGTGTTCTCGAACCCCGGGTTTAGTTAAAATGACCATCCATCAGAGTGGTAATACTCAGCTAGTCTGAGCTGGGTTTCTACCCAAATTATTTCAGTTGCCCCACCCACTCTTTCATTGTAGACTTTTTCCTAGATTGGAGGCTTGGATTTGGGCATTGGACATTTCAGGTTTGACAAGTTGCTTTAAAAGGGTTGCAGCAAAATGCAGAATTTTAATGATAGCCTTTGGTGTGTGTTGTTCTTTCCCCTCTGAAGACTAAAGTCCACCCCCTTTGTTTTATCAGATGGCTGAATCTCAATTTGGAAATCCATTTAAATTATAAAAGCAGAGCTATTCAAAGTCCCTTATGAGAATGAGGCTTAAAATTAGAGAGTCAAGCAGATGGCTAGGTGAAAATTACAGTATCCGTCCCAGAAACATCCCTTTCTCCCCCTTCCCCATGTTTTTTCAGAGGACACGGAAAGCATATTCCTCAGCAACGTTGTTACAAATCCTAAACCCTGGCAAACGAGCACAAGCCCTCGCCTGCTCTGTGTGACGTGGAAGAGGAGGGAGGCGTGGGGAAAGAGATGGAGGCAGACGACACTGAGGCGAGCTGGACATGACATTGGGCGGCAGAGACTAGCTAGATGGCACGGGGAGACACTAGGGCAGGGCTCTCCTGTACATCCCACCCCCTTGATCGACGATCTGGCTAACATGTTTGCTTCTCTATGAGAAGCTGTGGAGTCTATCAAAGAGAGGGTTTGTTTGTTTGTTTGTTTGTTTGTTTGTTTGTTTGTTTTTCCTAGAGAGAACAGCATCATTCTCTGATCCTGCATTTGAGCCAACGACGGCTGGAATGATAAAGGAAACAAAATACATAAATGTCATTGGCGTTAAGCACTCTTTTGGGGGCTTCTAAGGGCAGGTGCTTTGGGGCATGATGACGCTTTGTGAAAGTCAGGAGCAGAATGGTACATTGTACTTGAAGGAACAAAGGGATGATCTCTACAGCCTCCCAAACACTCTTTTCTTCTATCCCAGGGACTCACCCAGCACATCGAGGTCCACTCTCCACCCCAGGCTCTCCCTCCAGGCTTTGGAAGTCTGGGCTCTGAAGATCGGGGAAATGACAGTCAGCGCTCTGATAGTCTT
>NW_022103906.1:20175032-20187550 GCF_000313985.2 Echinops telfairi
AAAAAATGTGATGCAAGTTTAAGTGAGAATAAATTGTATGTGCAACCCAAAACCAAATCAGCTTCCACGGATTCCAACCCATAGCTACATTATGATCACAGTGAATACAATTGTATATCTACCTGGAAGTGACCGTGTTGTTCTTCTGAAGTACCGTCTGTACAACAGCATGAAAGATTGCCCCTCCTGCACCCTCCCCTCAATGTTGCAACGCTTGGACTCACTGTGGAAGCGACTGTGTCCATCCATGTCGCCAAGGATCCTCTACTTTACCAGGGACACTCTAGCTTACCTTTCCCAGGGACTGATCTCTCCTGAGAACGTGTCCTAATACATGAGACAACAGCTTGAAATCCTAAGGGGCATTCTGGCTGTACTTCTTCCAAAATAGTTCCTCATTGCTCTTGCAGTCCATGATGCCTTCAAGATTCCGTTCCAGCACCGTGATCCCAAAGCACCGGGTCTTCTGTGGGCTTCCTGATCCACGGTCCAGCTTCCGTGTGCATGTGAAGCAATACGGGAAGATGAAAAATAAAAGAAAGATTATCCAGTGCTCTTCAAAACAAATGGAGCCCTGGTGGCACCATGGGTTATGTATTGGGCTGCTAACCTGAAGGTCAAAAGTTTGAAACCACTAGCTGCTCCACAGGAGAAAAATGAGGCTTTCTGCTCCTATAGAGTTACAGTCTTGGAAGCCCACAGGGGCAATTCTACTCTGTCCTATAGGGTCACTTTGAGTCAGAATTGTCTCGAAGGCAGTGAGTTGGAGTTTGGCTCTTCAAAAACAACGTACAAGAAAGCTATTTGGTTGCTGAGGTCCCTGGACTATAGAGCAAACACAGGAAGTTCAATGCTTCCATCTGACCTTTATTTGTGATGGTAGTGAAGTTTCATTCCTTATTGGTACACTCTTGTGTTCTATATTCCCTTATGCAACTCTAGTGTCTAGATGAGTGTAATTCAGCAGGTCCCCCCCCCCTATTACTTTGTGGTCAGCTGAGAAAACAGAAATTTTATTTACTATAGACAGATCCATGATCCACGATCACCAGCTGTGGAGAAACACTAATTAACGATTTTAAACTTGTGCCTTTTCTGAATCTAGACGTTTAATCCCCCACCAGCTAATGTGAGAAATGTAGCTCCTCATTTCCATTTTACAAATGTGGAGAGAGTCTCGGGTGACGCTTAGAAGTCTTAAGAGCAATGCCCAGGTAGTAAGTAGCAGAATTAGATCCAACTCCAGGCAGTCTGCTTCGGGCATCCATGCTCTTTTAAGTTCATGCAGTTGTTGTTCGTTGCAAAGGGCCCTATAGAGGTGTGTGTGTGTGTGTGTGTGTGTGTATTCAAAACCAAACTCACAGCCATTGAGTCAATTCTGATTCGTAGCAACCCTATAGGACAGGGTAGAATTGCCGGTATGGGTTTCTGAGAAGGTAAATCTTTACAGGAGTAGAAAGTCCCGTATTGCTCCTGCAGTACAGCTGGTGGTTTCAAACTGCTGACCTTGAACTTAGCAGCCCAGCACTATACCACCCTATACTATGCTACCAGGGCTCCATGGTCCATATACGTAGTGTGTACACACACACACACATGCACACACACAGGGGCATATAGTTTCTGTTGCAAATACTCCCTGCAGTTGTAATGGGAAGGCAGCTGTGTTGTTGCTATGATTAGCTGCTGCCTTGCCCACTTTGACCCGTGGTGACCTGATGCATAATGGAACGAGATCAATTGCAGATCTGGTCGCTGTGATACACAGGGTTGGTTTTTTGTTGTTGTTTTTTTACTCCCCCCCCAAAAAAAAAGTAGATCTCCAGGCCTTTCTTCCTAGTTGTCTTAGTCTGGAATCTCCACTGACACCTGTTCAGCATCACAGCAACGCAAGCCTCCCGTGCAGGAGAGGTGGTAGCTGCATATGAGATGAATCAAACCCAGGTCTCTCACATGGGAAGCAAAAATTCTACTACTGAAATGACCAATGGCCCCAGAGCAGCCATAGACAACATGTAAATAACGGAGTGTGGCTATGTTCCAATAAAATAAAACCTTTTATGAATGGACACAGAAATGGAAGTCCATATACCTTGAAGTGATATGCCTTTTAAAATTTTTTTCATTAACTATATTTTTTACATTCTTAGTTTGCAGACTGTATGAAAGCACATGGCAGACCACAGCTGGCCCATAGACCATATTTTGCCAACCACTGATCAGACAATGATCCCCACCTTTCGAGGGAGTGGAGGGCTGGAGGCTGCCAAGCGTTAGACTAGGAAGACAAGGGAAGCATCTCAGTGAGGCTCTCCTCTCGGAAGTCTGTTTGCATAAAGGATTGAGATTCTTGGAAGAGAAGCTATCTCGTAGTCAAGCTTGCCCTCACAGCAAACCTTTGCAACCAGAGGAAAGAGGCAATTCTGAGAACATGAATGTCTGGCTTTGGCACTTGTCTCCCTGTCTAGCCCCGGTGAACTCTGCTCTGAAGAGTTGCTGTTGGCTGGTGTTTTGTGGGTCCTTCAGCTCAGGATGCGTCCGTGCACAAAGTAATAAGATCTTGCCTGGTCCTGTGCCGTCCTCATGATCAACTGTGGCTTGGACGCTTGTGATCCACAGGGTTTCCGCTGGCTGGTTTTCAGGGAAGTAGATCACCAGGCCTTTCTTCCTAGTCTGTTTTAATCTGTAAGCACCACCAAAAGCAATCACAGAAGCGGATACTTTTAATATCAGCTCTCACTCATGGCAGCTCGTGTGTGCAGCGTAGACCTGTGCTCTGGAGGATTTTTGTGGCAATGGCCTTTCAGAAATAGATTGCCATGCCTTGCTGCCAAGGTACCTCTGGGTGGGTTTGAACCACCAACCTTTTACTTCATAGTCTGATGCTGACCTGTGGTGCCTCCCGGGAACTACAGCAGCTGATAAGAACAATACATTTAAAAACCTCACTATCTAATTTTTACACAAAGAACATGCATGTCTGTTATATGTTTTTGCATAGTGTGCATCTCCCGGCACATTAATTTCATAAGCACTATGCCAGTATTGTTTTACTCTGGCTTTAATTCTCCTCCTTATCTTTTTAAAATTCTATCTGACAGATTTAACGTTACTTACCTTGGTGTCTGCTGGTGGGGAGGTTTCATTCCCAGCAGCAAAAGACCTTGGAGCCTCTCAAGCAGCCCCTCGCTCAGCAGGATTCCTCCCCAGCTCGGCAAACATTTTCTTCAATGCAGGAAGCAGTCACTTTTCCACCGTGGCAACATCCCTCACCAGGGCAGCAACAGGAGCTCTGAAGGCTCATGGGCCTGGCCACTCACGTGGGCCAGGCGGTGTGCTGAAACCACGCGAGCACTGTGAGTAGAGAGGCTCTCATCCCTTGCCTGGAAGAAACAAGTTAAACAGGCTGCCAGATGCCTGTGGGGCTGGTGCAGACTGCACATACATCTTCTGGGCCCCACCCCCACCCACCACAGGGCCAGCCAAGCTGGTAGAGGGGTGACAGCCCCAGACACAGTCCCTCCAGCCCGTCCCTGTCCCCCACTCCAGTACTACTCTTCCCTGCGCGCGCATCGGCCACAAAGAATTCCGCCGTTCTCAGGCTGTGCCACCACCCAGACATGCCCCAGCGAAAGGCAATTTCAAGGTTCTAATTACCAAACAGAGCACTACCAAACAGAGCCCTGGTGATGGAGAGGTTATGCGTTGGGCTGCTAACCCAAGGTCAGCAGTTCGAAACCACCAGCTGCTCTGTGGGGAGGAGACCAGCCAGACAGGGTGCAATGTAGCAATGATGAAAAATACAACTTTCCTCTAGTTCATAAATGCTTCCTCACTATCATGATCCGAATTCTATCATGCAAGTCTGGCTAGACCAGAGGGTGTACACTGGTACAGATAAGAACTGGAAATACAGGGAATCCAGGGCGGATGATCCCTTCAGGACCAGTGGTGTGAGTGGCGATACTGGGAGCATAGAGGGAGAGTGGGTTGGAAAGGGAGAACTGATTATAAGGATCGATATGTGACCTTCTCCCGGACAACAGAAAAGTGGGTGAAGGGAGGCGTTGGACAGGACAAGATATGACAAAATAATAATTTATAAATTATCAAGGGTTCATGGGGGGGGGGGACCTGATGCCAGGGGCTTAAGTGGAGAGCAAATGTTTTGAGAATGATGAGGGCAATGAATGTACAAATGTGCTTTACACAGTTGATGTATGTATGGATTGTGATAAGAGTTGTATGAGCCCCTAATAAAATGATCAAAAAATAAATAAACCCACAAGGGCAGTTCCACTTTGCCCTACCACGTTGCTGTGCATTGGAATCTACTAGATGGCAATGAGTGTTTGGTTTAAGGGCACTACTACAAAACAGATTTCATGACCATGAGTTTTACCTTGATTCAACAGATAGGATTAACATGAACATTTTCAGATTCTGGAATGAGGGGAAATGAGGCCAGAATTCTTGAAATGACAGGAGATCAGCACAGTGCATACAAGGGCTACAGTGCGAGCATTTTTAAACAACTGTGTCACTTTGGCCCATTATGTGTACAGGAAGATAATTTCCACGGGCAACTATTTGTGAAAAGATACCGTCCACCTTGGGAAGGTTTCCTGAAACTTCCAGAAGATTGTAGCACACTAGCAACTGCTGCGGGACTCACCGAGCAAATCCTTACTTACTGCTCACTTGTCAAACTAGCCCATTAGCTGACATTTCACATTCATGGCAATAGCAAAGAAATCTTCTCTCCAATTATCTTTTGCAAAAGTGGCGTATGTCTGGCAGTCTGCTGGCTGTGGTGGTGAAGATTATATGTCAGTTTGGCTGGCTGTGATTCTCAGTGGTTTGGCTGTTATATCACGATGTAGTCGTCCTCTCTTTTTGAGTAACAACCTAATCTCTGGAATCGAGTCATGGGGATCAGTAAGGAGTGGGTACAATGGTAAAGAGGGCACGGAGGCATGCATGGACAGGGCCTGGTCAAGATAATGGTGCTAGAAGCTGTGGCAATATCTATGGGAAAGGTTCATGTACGAGGCAAGGTCAGGTAGGTTGTGTTTAAGCCACTTCTCGGGCACCATATCAGCAGAAAAAGAGACCAAATGGCCAGGGGCCGTTTGTGGATGCTGACAGACACACCTTGGGGCCTTCCCGACATTTTGAAGGGATGCTTAGCAGCAAGGTGGGCCTGTTGCCACTGCGGAACCAGCACCAGATGGATCCTATTCTCAAAGGCTTGTCACGTTTGTGAGCGTACCGAAATTGGAACTAATGTTCCGTTCCTTTGACAGTCTTCTTCCGCAGAATTCCGATTTGCTCATGGTAATCCCTTTCTCTTCTCGAGAGGACAACCCCAAATTAGCACAGAATTGTAATAATGTTCAAGGAGGAGACTGTTTCCGTCCAGTTGACTGACTCGTGGCAACGCCGTTTGTCAAAGTAGAACTGCGTGCTACAGGGCTTTCCAACGTCTGCGTTTCTGGAAGCAGGTCATCAGTCTTGTTTCTGAGGTATCTCTGAATGAACTTGAACCACCAACCCTTCGTAATCCAGCCGCTGAACGTGTTTTGCTTTTGAGGTGATTCCAACTCACAGCCACCCGGGGGAAGCAGAATAGAACTTTGCTTCATAGGGTTTTTCAGGTATTGCTTGGCCTTTCAGGAGCAGATTCCCAGAAGGTTCTTCCAAAGAACGTTGAGTAGATTTGAACCACCTTTTGTTTCGCAGGCGAGTGGTTAACCATTTATACCACCCAAGGACTCCTAGAATTTTAAAAAGGTGGGCACTATAAAAGTGACTCGCCAACAGTCAAATGCCCATCAACCGATGAATGGAGAAACCAAATGCGGTCCACAGAGAGATTGTCACACTACTTCGTCTGAAAGGAAAACGAAGTCTGGATAATGCCACAAGGTGGATGGATCCTGGAGATAGTATGCTGAGTGAAGAAGCCAATCATCTTGTATGGCTTCTCTTACTTGAAATGACAAGAAGAGGTAATGCTAAAGAGTCCCATGGTTACTAGTGGTTTCCAGGGACAAGCTGGGCAAGGGGGAGGATAACATTTGGAGGGCAATAGTCCATTTTCGTTTATGACAATGGGAAAACTGGCATCAGCGTAGGAATAGTGGCTACACAACTTGTCAAATGTCACTATCATTAGGCTGGATGTCGCTAGTGGGCTGTTAGGGGTACAGAGTGTACCGGGTGACATTGTCAGAGGCAGTAACACAAAAAGTGACTCTCAATTTCCATGCAGTGTTTCTTTTGTTTTGTTTTTTCCATTTTTTTCTGTTTTATTTATTTATTTAAATCATTTTATTAGGGGCTCATACAACTCTTATCACAATCCATACATACATCAATTGTGTAAAGCGCATTCGTACATTCATTGCCCTCATCATTCTCAAAACATTTCCTCTCCACTTAAGCCCCCAGCATCAAGTCCTCATTTTTCCCCTCCCACCATGCAGTGTTTCAACAGAAATGTATTATTTTATGTAAAAATCCCTGTAGTTGGTTATAATAACAAAAGCGCCTTTTTAATCCCAGTTACATATATATACATATACCTATGAAGCTAAAAGTCCACGTGTCTTAGTTACCTAGTTCTGCTATAGCAAAAAGACCACACATGGATGGCTTTCACATGCAGAGTTCTTAGTCTCACAGTTTCAGAGGCTAGAAGTTCAAATTCAAGGCACTAGCTTTAGGGGTAGGCTTCCTTCTCTGGTAGATCTGGGGGATGGCTGGCTCTTGTAGACCCAGCATTCCTGGGAGGTCCAGGATTTCCTCAGCAAAGAAGCCCTGGTCCAAAGGACATGCTCTACCCAGCTCTTCCTTCTTAGTGACAATGAACTCTTTCGATTGCTGCTTACTTTTATCTATTCTGTATCTCAAAAAAACTCAATATAGAACCAATCCGATAGATGGTCTTCTTCATGAGCATAACTGCCCTTAGTCCTGGTGTCATTGACATAATGAATTTAGGATTTACAACACAGAGGATAATTACATCAGATTACAAAATGAAGGACGATTACATAATGCTTAGATTCGTGTCCTAATGAAGTTGACGCATTTTGGGGGTGGGGACATGATTCAGTCCACAACTATGGTGATTTATTCTTTGAATCTTAATGTTTTTGGACTTACAGCCTTGAGTTAGACTGGACTGGGATGCTTTCCTGGTATACAATCCCTTCTTGATATGAAGCTTCTCTCTTATACATATATCACTGTCACTGGATTTGTTTCTCAAGTCTACCCGGCCTCCTAGTCCTCTGAATAATGTCTGGGGTCTTAAAAGCTTACTGCCCCCCACCCCCGCACCAACACATGATACAGCTCCTAGTCTCTATTTGCCTGGAGTGGCAGAGAAAGAAGGAGACCCATGAATCGAAAAGGGAATGGATTGCAAGCTGAAGTGTCTTCATGAGCTTCTACCTCCTTTGCTATGAGACCAGAAGAAAGGGGTGGTGCTAGCACTATTACTGAATATTTTGATTAGCGATTCAATAGATGGATCCTGGTCAAAAGGAGGAAAAACTGTTTACAATGAGGAACAGAACTTTTAATTTATATGGAAGCCAGACCCACTGGGTCCATTGAGACCGAGAGGACCTCTGAGTTTTTCACTCAGGAATCATCATGAAGCCTTGAACCCAAACTATTGCATAAAGCCATTTTTAAGTTAAAGCACAAGAGCCCTGGTACCTGGGTTCCTTGGGTTGTTAATCGCAAGGTCAGCAGTTCAAAACCATCAGGTGTTCTGATGGAGAAAAATGAGGGTTTCCACTCCCATAAAGAATAGAAACCCCCAAGCGTCTCAAAAGGCAGTTTTCCCCTGTCCTAGAGGGCTGCTAGGAGTCCAATCGACTTGGAGGTGGAGAGTTTAGTTTTCGCTGTTAGTTCAAGAATGTTTGCCTTGGGCATGGTGCCCCTTTAGCAAATGATCTGGTCGAGATCAAACTGATAGGAGCTTTTCTGAAGCACAGATAAGAACTTCAAGGAGCAAAGTTTAAGTTAATGGAGGTGCAATAATGTGGCTAGAGACAGCCGGGATGATGATGTATATGATGTAACCACTGTCATGGAAATAGACATGGAGAAAGCGTCCACGGGTGTACGCTTTGTTGTGCACCTTTCCACTCAAAAGACATTTTATTTTTAAGGGTGACACCAAGTTTTATGGCATGTTATCTCAGAGAGGGAGCTTTTGCATTTGCATGTTCTGAAAGTTATTCTTCACAGCAGAGCCCTTTACTGATAGCTTAATCCCAGACCTCTAATATTTAACTTGTCAGTAACATTATTAAAGTCCCTTCTTATTGTGTGGTCCCCAATCTCAAGATAGGACTTCATCCCAGGACCATTAATTTCACTTTTGAGCAATATGTAGAACTCCCCGGTCTTCCAGAATAACGAAGTGCATATCCTCACACACTGACTAACTTGCTCACTGGATCAGGACAGAGCCTCGGGGTTATTACCCGCATCATCATTTCTTAGTCATGTTCCAGGGGTAGGATGTTAGCCAGCCCTTCCCTTCCATAAAATTATGCCTCAGGGTTTGTTTCTCAGAAAGAAAAGAAAAAAAAAAAGGTAAACCAACTCATGCCATGTACACAAAAATTCTCTTAAGAGGAGAGAAAGACTCACTTTTGTTCTTCCTGGAGGGAAACTCCCATTGAAAAATTGCCTCTTAATTTCCGTCCTGTTGAGTTTGGACTTGACCCGTCCTTGGAGTGCTGAGCACAGGTCCTGGGAGCTGAGTTTTGAGTGCTCATGTGAGTTGCTAAAGGTTTCTCTTGACTTCAGTCTTCTTATGTGTAAAGCGGCTGTTGGAATTCCTTGTCTAGGTGCCGTGTTAGAATTCTTCAGAGTGGTGTAGTGTTTGAAGACAGGAAAGGTCTCCTATTTACCTACAATGTGAACAATAGGAAACTTGAAATAGCCCCATGTTGTACTTAATGTTCTATAAAACACCTTCAGTAGAAGCAGGCCACTGACATGAATCTGCAGTTGATGCTGCTGGGCGGTTGGTATTTGCCTCATAGGGACCCCATGTGACAGCGTAGGCCTGTCTAGAGGGGTTGCTAGACTCTTCCTTCATGGAAGCAGATGACCAGCTCTCTCTCCCTGGAGCCCCTGGTGGATTTGAACTGTTAATCTCTTGGTTACCACCCACGAGCTTAAGTGCTGCACCACCAGGGATCCTAAAATGAATCTAATCAAATGTCAAGATAAAAAAATAAGCCCACCCAGATTTACTGCCATCAAGTTGACTGCCCCTGTGAGTCTCTGAGACCGTAACTCTTTTCGGAATTAGAAAGCCTCATCTTTCTCCAGGGGAGCAGCTGGTGGTTTCAAACCATTAACCCTGCAGTTAGCAGTTCAACACATAACCACTACGCTGCCAGGGCTCCTCAAAGAAAAGTCCAAAGATGAAAAATTAATGATAAAAAAGGAGTTAGGAATACAGATGTGGAGAAGCAATTCTCCATGAGGCTAGGCTGTGCAGTTCTTGGATAATTGTCAACATCATAATGGAAAACAGAATTCACTAAGAAAATGTAAATGAGCCAACAAATGGGAAAAACTGAGCAGAGGCAAAGAGCATAAAAAGATTTATAAGGTGGTGAAAATGTTACGTCTCAAGAACATGCCAGGCTTAGCTATCGAGGCAAGAATTTCACTGAAATAACTCACAGCCATTGAGGCTACTCCAACGTCTTTGTGACCCTGCACAGAAAAGGGGCTAGATTTAAGGAATATGCCAGTTGAGTGCGATAAAACTATTTCAGAGCATAGGAAAAGATGGGTTGCTTCTTGTTTTAAATTTCATTTTCAAACTAAATTAAGAATAATTCTGACAGAAAAACCTATTAAAATATCAAAAAAGTATAAACCCAACTAAAAGAAAACCACGTGAAAATCACATGTTATTTAATAATAAACCCAAATGTTTATGTGTTCAAATAGAATAAAATGCAACTATGGATAGAGATGCAAAATAAAATGCCAGTGGGCCGCATCCAGCTCTCTGTGAAAAGAACGATAGAAATTGGTTAAATAAATTCTGTCCTAAAAGTGCAAGGATGGTTCAACAGTAGAGCATTTGTCAGCAGAATTTGTCTCATCAAGAGGTCAATGGCATCCTTCCCGACAGGATGGCTGAAGACTAAATGGGTGCATAAGCAAATACGGTGAAGAATCCTGATGGTGCCTGGCTATCAAAAGATTGGGGTCTTAAAGGCTTGAAGATGAACGGGAAGGGAAGCCACAAAGGCCACATGGAAGAAGCACATCAGCCTGTGTGATCATGAGGTGTCAACAGGATCAGTTATTAGGCATCAGAAGACCCCAAACAAACAATCATATCAATGCAAATGAGGGGGCTAGGAATGGAGACCCATCTGTGGACAATTGGACACCCCCTCACAGAAGGGTCACAAGGAAGGGATGAGCCAGCCAGGGTGCAGTATAGCACCGATGAAACAGACAACATTCCTCTAGTTCTTTAATGCTATGCTTCCTCCCCCCACTGTCATGACCCCAGTTCTACCTTACAAATCCAGCTATACAGGAGCATGTACACTGGTACAGATACGAGCTCTTGACACACGGAACCCAGGACAGATAACCCCCTTGGGAGCAACAATGAGAGTAGCGGTACCATGAGGGTAGGGGGAGGAAGGTGGGGGAAGAAAGGGGCAATGTCATGATCAACCTCTATCCTCCAACCCAGGGTGACGAACCACAGAAACATTGGTGAAGAGAGACAGCAGGAGGTGTAAGATATGAAATAATAATAATTTATAATTTATCAAGGGTTCATGAGGGGGTGGGCGGGAGACAAAAAGGATGAGCTGATACCAAGCGCTCAAGTAGAAAGAAACTTCTGAAAAGATGATGGCAACATATGTACAAATGCCCTTGATACCATGGATGTATGGATTGTTATAAGAGCTGTAAGAGCCCCCAATAAAATGATTAAATAAAAAAGGTCGGGGGGCGGGGGGAACATCAATTGCTCTAGAACTAGATAGATGTGCAAGAGTTATTTGGTTAAATTAACATTCATTCAGACTCAAACTGTCCATGAACTAAGAACCAGAAATACCTTCCTACTCAGCAGTATTGTTAGCCTCCCCAACTCGGGGCACAACAAAAGGCACCGCGGTCAGCCTTCGTTCATCCTCAGCTACTGTGGACCAACAACGCCTTCACAAGGATCCCTGCGCTGGCGGGGTATTGTTCCCCTGAAGAAGAGGGTCTGCAGGTGCTGTCGGTTGCTCATTCTAAGGAGAAACGACCCACCACTGTCTGGCCTCAGGCTGGGCACCGGGCTGTCGTTAGCTGATGATTCACGGTGACCCATGAGTCCCCCGCATTGGGACTGTGGAGTTACCTTGGCCGGCCACCATTCCATGCTCCCAGGAGGGCAGGCGAGAATTCTACCCCTGCGCCCACTCAGCGCCCCCAGCTCTACGTGGACAGAGCATTGCTCGGAGACCAACTTGCCATAACTGGCAGAAGTATAATTGGCTAAGAGAACCAACAACAACTCGCTTAGAATAAACCCCAATTCAAAAATTGTAGAGACCGTGTTTAACTTGGGTTTTCCATTACATGTACGAGAGACTTCAGAGGTGAGAGGGAGAAAGAAAGATTGAGGACGGAGGGACCTGGCATCAACTGTGTTACGATGTTATCATCTCGAATCGGTCCCTTTCTGCACCTGCTATATCCCTCCCCTGCAGTAACCCATCTCTAAACACAGGACAGAATCCAGCTTCTTCATCGGTTACTTCACTGGTTAGGGAACAGTTCAAACAGGCCAACCTGATGGCTGTCATGTTCCTCCTCAGTCAGGATCTTTCTGGGGTGGAGTAAGCTTTGTGTGGGGGCTGCGCTGTCATCCTCGGTACTTTGGGCAAGGCTGGCACCACTACTTCCCTAAAAGGCGTTTTCAGGAGCCTAGGAGTTTACCTCCCACCCCATGTGAGCAGACAGCTCTGCCTCTGTGGTTGGGACGGCCTTGCAGGCTCTGTCAACATCACCCGTTCTGCACTAACCACAGAACTCTGGTTGCAAATGAGACTGTGGGGGTGGCGGTCACACAAGTACATTCTGCACAGAGGCCAGGTTTGCCTGACTTACCTCCTTTTGAGGACACCCCCGAGCTATGAGGGGGGCAGATCTTGGCCATATTACAGTCCAAGCCTGATGCACACCAGCGGAGCTGATCTGTGACTCCCCCCACTGGAGTAGAGAATGAGTTGCCCTTAGCTGCGGTGGCAGCAGCATCAGAACTTTAATACTCAAAGCTACCTGTGAGAGCAACGCACTAAAACGAAGCTGGAAAATATAATCATAGTGGCTACTCCATTAGCCAGGAGTGCATCCAGCAAATCATTTAGGAACGAGTTCAGAACCATTGACAGTTTTCTCTTGTGGGTCTTACAAGTCTTGTTCTTTGAACATTCTTTTTTTTTTTT
>NW_022103906.1:20189108-20190411 GCF_000313985.2 Echinops telfairi
ACATTCTTTAGAGTAAATGCACAACCTATGAAATTCTACGCACACACACCAAGATGAACATTATTTTAGGACTAAAGAAGGAAGTAGCATATTCTTGTTCAATGATCCATAATAGAACAGAACTATCTAGTTTTACAGCATGAATCAGAGAGAGTGCGAGAGAGCAAGACTTCAAAATTAATTTTAAAACATCTTGGAACCTCTCCAGGGCAATTTATAGCTGCATTTTTTTATAGCAGTGGTTTGCCATATGGTACTGAAAATAACCTATGATACTTTAAAGGAATAACAAAAATAAAGAAATCTAGGGGGAAATGTTGCTATTCCTGGAAAAGAAAGCTGAAAGGAATGCTTAAAATAAATATATAAATGCAAGACAGTACCGCATTGACATGGTGCTTGCGCCACCTGCTGACATAACTCTAAATCGCAGCTATCCAACCGCTGAGCCGAATAAGATTCTGTATTCTTTTCAATCCTGCCCTCTCATGGCAGGAGCAGGTGTTTTACACTCCCTTCACGGTTTCGACTTTCCTAAAACGTACTATGTGTGTACAGAAGGACTGTATGAAGAGTTCTTCCATTTAACTTTCCTCGCAACATTGCCAGGCTGTTGTCCTTAGGCGCTGTCGAGCCAGTTACCACTCACAGTGCCCCCTGTCCCACCAAACCAACCACCCCCCAGTTCTCGGCCAGCCTCACACTCACTGTGTGTGACATTTCAGTCCGCCATTGCAGGCCCTCCTTGAGCCTCTTCCACTTTCACACTTACTCTCTCCCAAGCATGGCACCGTTTCCCAGGGACTGGTCTTCCTTGAAAAAAACCCACTGCCACCGATTTTGTTTTTGTTTTTTTCTTTCCCTTCTGATGCTTAGTCAGGAGAACAGATAGCCTCGGCTTGCTCCCTCGGAGGGACTGGTAGGTTTGAACTGCCCGCCTTATGGTTCAATGCTTACCTAACAGTGTCACCGGGACTGACAGCACCATCTGCTTCTTGCTCCGTCAGAGAAAAATGGGGGCTGTTTGATCCCATAAATACTTAAAATCTTGTGTGTGATCTCTCCTATAACACATCTGAGGTAGTTAGTTTATTGTGGCAACCTGGCCAATAAACACATGTGTGGTTAATTGAAGGGCGGAGGGATAAATGGCCCGGTGAGCCTCGCCTTTCTAGTTCTAGGGTTTCTTGCTTTCTGATGGTCGGACCAGGGTGCCTTAGCCTTTTCCCTGCCTCAGCTGGCAAGGCTGACTTCCTGCAAGACATCCCCAAGGAGAAGCCGCATGGACCTACCCCAATGCAGC
>NW_022103906.1:20192605-20193599 GCF_000313985.2 Echinops telfairi
GGAATGGCGATGTGCCCACGTGTCCCTGCTGTGCAAAGCCCCGTGCGTCTCCAACAGTCTGAACACATCATCAGCCCTGCCCCTCGCCACCCGTTTGGCAATGGCAGCACTGGGTTCAGCCCAGTTGTAACTCGTTCACCAGCTCCCTAGGTGGGCTCCACTCCAATTAAGTGAGTCCTGTGACGCGCGGGTGGCGTGGGGTGGTTGAGGGTTGGGCTGCTAACTGTCAGGTTGGTGGTTCAAATTCACGGGCTGCTCTGAGGGAGAACACGACGCTATCTGCTTCCGTGGCCATTTGTGGTTGTCAGATGCCATTGAGTCTGTGCCACGGAAGGCCACGCTGCCCGGCCACGGCCCCGCATCCTCCTCACAATTGATCCTGGGCTTGATCCCATTGTTGTAGCCCCCGCCGGCAGCCGTCTCCTGGAGCACTTTCCTCTCTTTCCGAGCAGGTCTCTGGGTCCCTACGAGTCGGAATCAACCCCATGTGGGGTTTAGCTTACTTACCTGGACGTGGCCGAGACTCAAAGCAGCCCAGCCGATTCTGTGGCCAGGATCCCGCTATCACCTGAAGAGCCCAGCTTATCCTTCTGTAGAATTTTGACTTTATTTAAAAATGTGCTTATGAATGGAGCCCAGGAGACGTAGTGGTTCCCAGTAGGCAGCTAACGTCAAGGCCAGCAGTTTGAAATCACCAGCCAGCATCTCTGTATTTTATACATGTAAGGGTTACAGGAAGTTTATGCATGGAAGACCTACCGTCTCAGGAACTTCCACCTGTCCTATAGGACCACCATGAGTCAACATTGACTTGACGGAAGTGAGAGGGGTTAAGTAGATAAGTAGCAAAACATTTGCCATTTCAAAAACTGCACACGTACAGTGACAATCTGCATGGTCATATACATCATCTTTAAATATTCCTGAATTTTCCCTTCATTTAAAAAAATTATAAGATCATTTTATTGGGGGTTCTTACAGCTCTAATAACAAT
>NW_022103906.1:20194525-20195533 GCF_000313985.2 Echinops telfairi
ACCCGCTTTGTCTTCAGCGATCTCCCTTCATTTCTGGACTTTCTGAGTCCTGGAAACTTTGCCTTTTCTTTTCCCCTTCCTTCATGTCTGCCCCAGATTCCTGAAGGTTCAAAGTTGCCAGAGTGACTAGAGATCTAGCAGTGTAAGGGATATCAAGGGAAACTGAGGCAGAAAGGTGGCAAGCAGGACACTAAATGTCTTGGAAGCAGACTACATGGGTGGCTTCTTGGCTTTCATTGCACACAGTGCATATCTCGGGCAGAGAAAGCAGTTTAGCATTCACCCTGGACTTTGGTTTGTACAACAGCCATCTTGAAACAAAGAGCCAGATCTTTTCTTCAATGACCCAATCAAGCCCCCAACCTCAGATCTCCAGTGCCGTCCAATGCCCGTGCATATTGACCAGAGGTTCTGTGGGTACCACCACCATCAGATTCCAACCTGGAGACCTGTGTGCCATGTTGAAGACCAAGGAGAGAGGCCCGAGGGAGAGGAGGTAAGAGAAGACATTCTGAACTCTGAGGATTTTCATTTTCGTGCTAACATTACCTTTTTTTTAAACTTGGGCAAGTCATTTAAATTCTTTAAACTTCAGCTTTCTCATTTGTAAAATGAGGATGATAATATAGACTTCACAAGTTTTTTGGGTGAGGATTTAATGAGAACCATTGTAAAAAAATTTAAAGCGTTATGCAAATATTGAATACATTAGCTTTAATGAATATCATTGATTAGGATTGCTACTAGGAATGCAGAAGTGGTTACTTAATATTTATAGGCCAATAAAAACATCCATGGATTGGACTAAGTGTTCCCGACTCTCTATTCTCTCTTCCTTCATTAAAAATGTTCTCTTGAGCTCTAGATAAAGGCATGTACATATGCAAATATATTATATGAGGATGGGGAAATAGATCTATGAGCCTGCATTTATAGGTTTAGTATTAAGGTAGCAGAAGGACATTGGGCCTCCACTCAAGTACTCCCTCAACACAAGAATACTTTCTT
>NW_022103906.1:20197136-20216111 GCF_000313985.2 Echinops telfairi
CTCTAGTCTACCCAGACTAACACAGCGAGCAAGTCCACTTTTGCAGCCTCAGGCCGGTGGCTGGATGGCATTCAAAAATGGTACTATAAAAAAAGAGGTACTGTATTGCTGCAGGATTCACTAAACTCGGGTTAATGCAAGAAGACTCCATACACAAAAACAAAGAAGCCACGGGAAGGCTTCCTGAAAACCTTTGTCATGACTGCATGCTTTGCTTTACGAGAAACCTAGACCTGACTGTGCAGCAACAGATCTTGCCTAAAGAGCAGTGGGCAAAATATCCTACCCGGAACCCTATGTGAGAGGTTATTCAAGAAAGACAAGAGAGAAAACAGTTAAAGGAATCACCATGCCATTGAAACTGCTGATACAGAGTATTTTTTTAAAAGTGGTTCAACCTGAAATGTATGTTAAGATCTATTCTGGGATGCAAATATATTACTTTAATGAAGTATCTTTTGTAAAAAAAATGTTGCTGTGATGTGTTCTTGAGTTGATTCAGGTTCATATTGACCACCTGTGGTAGGAGCAGCACTGCCCCATAGTGATCTCTTGGCTCTCATGTTCATTCATGGGAGGGAATCACCGGGTCTTTCTCCTACAGAGCTGCTGGTGGGATCAAACCACTGGCCTGCCTTTGTAAAGATGTCGACCTAGGAAACTCTACGAGAGGCCATTCTCCTCTGCGCTACAGGGTCGCCGCGCTGGAACTGACTGGAGGGCAATAACAACTTCGCCTTTTCTAATGTTGTGTGGCAGAGGCTGTTGACCTAATTAAGAGTCAGAAACCACCTGAGTATTTAAACAGATGGATGCCAGGGCGGGGAACTGCTTGCCCATATGGAAGGGCCAAGGAGAGGGCAGCGAGTTAGCCTAGAGATTATCAGCAGCGGGAAGCTTTGGCCACTGTCAGACCAAAAGGTAAGAGATAGTACAGATGGCATTATTGTTTCTAAGAGATTTATACATCCTGGTTCATTGATATGTGGCTTGGCCTTGTGGTTGGCCAATCAAATGTGAGCCGAAGTGATATGGACTACTTCCAAGTTGAATCGTATGACATATGGACAGGACAAGTGCTATCCACACATGTCTGCTAAGGGCAGAGGAGCTGGGCTTGGAATCAAGAGGTCAATGTTCAGATGAACTGTGGCGGTGAGCCCTGGTGGCTGTTAACTCCAAGACTGCCATCACCAGCCACTCCATGAGGGAAAGATGAGACTTCTCACTCCTGCAAAGAGTCCAGTCTCAGAAACCCACAGGGGCAGTTCTACTCTGCCCTCGAGGGTCACTTTGAATCAGAATGGACTCAGTTGCCTGAAGTTTTAAAAATTGTTGTCTTTTTGTGTGTGTGTGTGTGTTGCTATGATGCAGAAAGCTACCCCATCGGGCATATCGGGTAGCAGCAATGTTACCCATGGTAGACAAGGCTTAGCAGAGCTTCTAGACAAACCTAGACCAGGAAGAAAGGACTGGTCATCTACTTTCAAATGTTAGTCCATGAAGACCCCATGCATCATAATGGAATAATCTCGATATAGTATTTGAAGATGAGTCCTGGTCACATAGACACAAGTGTACCAACGGTGGTAAAAATGGTACACGACGGGAAAAGGTTCCCTTCCGTTGTACATAGGCTCGCCATGAGTTGGGACTGATCCTACAGCAGCTTGCGATATGGCTAGTCCCCGACTCTGCTGCTTCCTACCTGGCAGGCCTGGAGCTTCTTACTCGATTCCACTTGATGGCCATGATTTCACTTGGGGGGACAGACTCAAACAATGCATTGACACCGGTCCTGCAGGGTTTTCCTTCTGCAGTGATGTACCCGGATCCATCGAACTGTAACAGTTCCGTACGTAGAAAAGAGAGTCGCTTCTTTCTAAGTTGAGTCCTTTGCCATCTCTGTCCCTTTGTTTAAAATTGATCTCTGTTCTCATATTTATTTACTAAGTTGTGTTTTTTATCCCCTTCCCCTTGAAAGGGATATTTCTTCCACTAATTAGAGCATCGGACATTTGCTCCTGCTAGATTTTCATAGAACAGGTTGGTTGAAAAAATAACCCCAAAGTATCCGTTACAGGAGTGCCTTGGTGGTGTGAGAGAAGCGTCAACACTGACTGCCTCATATGAAGGGTGTCCCTTTCAAGCAGGGTTGCTTGTTTTGACTGAGACATGTTGAAAAAGCACCTGAAATAGACTCCTTCAGTTCCCTCCTGCAAACTATTTCCAGAGCTCCAGATTGGGCTTGTCACCTGTCCTGTCACCACCTTCTTTCCCTCTTCAGTGAGAGAAAGATTGTATTTCACTTGGTTAAACTGGTCAGATTTCCTGAACTAAGACTACTAAGGAAGTCTCTAATCATTTTAGATCTCGAATGTAATTGCGCTAAAGAGTGAAGGGCTGTAAATTTACCCCAGTGAAGTTAAGAATTAGGTTGCCTTTCAAATCTCCATATCACTAGGTGCTTAGAATATGGCCAGAAATTCATCCCTGTAGGGGGGGACAATTGGGGTTCAGCGGTAGAATTTTCCCCTTCCATGCAGGATATCTAGGTTCGATTCCTGCCTAATATATCTCATGAACAGCCATCAGCTATCTGTCAAGAGAAGCTTATTGACTGCCATGATGCTGAATAGATTACACCAGAGCAAAGATGAGATGAGGAAGAATGAGCTGGTAATCTTACTTCTGAACATAAGCCAAGGAAAGAAAGCCCTATGGGTCCCAGTGATCCAATCCTCCCATATTCCCCATACCTTCTTGGTGATCAGAAACAAGGCCAGCCCCACCATCACCCACCCAGCAATTCACAGAGAGACATTGTCTTTGGTCAGAGCCACAGTACGGTGGACTGGGCTCTGGGTGCATTGCACAAGCACCTGGAAGCACATGAAGTCTGCCTCATCACACCAGCACAACGTGAAGCACTGGGTGCCTGGCCAAGAACCTCTTCCAAAACCAGAAACCCCGTGTCCAGCTGCCCTCTGGGCCCGAAATAATTCCTACTAGGAAAAAGCACCCTAACCTCAGTCACTCTCTGAGTAGGCACGAAGGACTTCCCATCAGGAGCCCTGACTGCAGACACCACCTGGGTCAGCAGAAACTCCCTGTAGGACTCGCATCTCCTGCCCAGCTCCTGACTTGGTGAGCTCTTTCACTGACTGGGTGTCCACCGCATTGGATGCCCTGCCCACCGTAAGAGGCTTCTCCTTTCTTTCCCCTTGTTTTCCAGTCTTTCTCTGCTTTCCTTTCCTTCATTCTAATCCCCTTTTCCTCCCCCACACCTCCTTTTCTTCCCTTTTCCTTTCTCTTAGTATTTTTTAACTAATCTCCTTCTGCCTCCCTAGTTTTGCTCATTGAATTGTTTTCTTTCTTTTTTCTCTTCCCTTGTTTTTATTTTCCGCTCCCTTTTTAGTTACTGAATTATTTTTCTTGCTGTTGTTTGCCTGCTTTCTCTCACTTGTTTTTTTCCTTAATTATTTTCTGTTTTGCATTTTTTTTCCTCCTCCTCAATGATAGACATCAGTTGTGCTCTTTGGACCCAGCCACACCCATTCCTCCTGTGGATGAAAGTCCTACTCCTATAGGATGGGAGTCACTACTCACTTGTGTACATCTGATCATCAATAGATAGCAGGCAACACCAGCTGAACCCTTCTTCCATCGTGCAAAGCAAACATCAAACAGAGAACTGTGCACATACACTCACACTCCCTCTTACACCCGCCAGGAGAAAGCTGGCAGGTCCCTAAGGTCTCACCAATGTGCAAACAGCAATCACATACAAATCCACCACCACCACCACCACCACCACCACCACGTCTTGGAGGCAAAAGATAACTTCAGTTCGCATGAAGAAATGAGAGTGGCTCAAATAAATGATCCAAGCACAGAATCAGAAAAAAATTTCGAGGAAGAAATAAGTTGCCTTTCCCTGATAAGGAATTCAAAGGAAGGTTATTTAGGTACTTTCAATGGATTGAAAGAAAGTTGCAGATGAAAGAAAAGGATCAAACAAAGAAAAACCTTTAGAAGAATATAAGCAAACACTACAAGAACAAACTGGCAAAATAAATGAAAAAAATCTGAACCTATACAAAAATACCAAATTGAAATAAATTCTAGGATTTCAGAAATAGATAATATCTGGAAATGGCAAGGGAGTAGGATATTATTAAATATACAATCCTGAATAATGGCACTCTATGAGTAGATGTATGGATAGAGACTCAGGCTGAGTGGGTATGGAAGTGAGAGTTAGTTAGGCTGTGATCCTCATGATGGGCAGTTCGAAACCACCAGCAGCTCCGTACTTTCCGCTCTTGTAAAGTTACAGTCACTGAAGCCCACAAGACGGTCACTGTCATTACAAGTCAGCATTGACTGAAGGGCAGTGATTATCTATCTATCTATCTATCTATCTATCATCTATCATCCATCCATCCATCCATTTATCTATCTATCAAGTTTGATGGGACACAAAGGTAAAGTGGCATATTATAGGCCACAAAGTCTATATTATACTCTGGTGAGTAGCGACTGGCATCTTAAACACTCATGGGGGGCCATCTGAGGCATAACTATTGGTCTTTCCCTATCTGGAGCAAAGAAGAGTGCTGAAGACGGAAACCACATCGGAACAGTCCAATCAGTGGATGAATAGACCATGCAAATATCAGTCTCCATGACCCTGAGGCCAAGCACTAGAGGGCACCTGGCGACCACTACCAGCTACTCTGAGAAGGATCACATTAGAAGGTCTTGGATAAAGTGGGAGAAAGGTATGGGACAAAATTCCAAATCATGAAAGAGATTCACCTGACTAGTTAGAGACATGAAACTACTGAGACTATGGGTTCATGGTTACCTTTCTAGTCTGGAATTGAACTCACTCTTGTGGTTCAATTTTCAGCCAAAAAATAGATAAGGAGGAATGATAATACTATTGAGGTTCTCACACCTCAGAATAGTTGACCATGTGCTGTCCAGGGGGAAATATTGATCCAAGGACAAAGCTGAGAAAGGGTGAGGAAAGAGGGAAGAATGGAGACAAGAAACACAGGAAGAGGAGGGATGGGTGATATTACATTGAGAGGATTGCAATGAAGGATATGAAGCAGACTTCATACTAACTGTTGAATGTAAAACTGATGGTCTGTTCCGTAAACTGTCACCCAATTCACAACAAAACCTTTCAAAACAAAGAAAGGTGACTGGGTGTGGGTGTTTCAGCGAATAGATCACAGAGCCCAGAGTAACCAATTTGGGGCCAGAAAGCCATTCTTGCACCAGATCAGCCAGATAGCAGCCAGATGGGTAATTGGATTCTGTCTTTCCTAAACATGCAAGTCTCGTGGTGGCTGCTTCCTGACTTTCTGGAATCTGACACATCCTGAATGTTGAGGGGCAAAGGGTGAATGCTGTTTTTAGATGCCATTGTGAACAGAAAGAAACACCTCCTGATCTTGCATGATTCTCAGGACCATTATTTATTCGGACCATTGTTGCAACCAGGGTGTCAATCAAGCCCACTGAGCGGCTCCCTTGTTCTTGCTGATCTTCTACCAAGCACCATCCCCTTCTCCCGTGAAAACTTTGAGCACAGTTTCCCCTCAAAATTTCCCTTTCGTTTTCCCTTCTCCAGATTTCACGTGCAGATCAAGTGATCCAGGCTATCACAGTTTGATTCAGGTGGACCTTCACCATCAGGGTGACCTCTTTGTGGTGAAAAAATGTTTTAAAGAAGTCTGTAGTCACGCGCTTGCCCAGTGCAATGTGGCCTTTGATTTCTTGACGGTGGCTTCCATGGGTGTTAATCGTTGATCCAAGGAGAATGAAACTGTAGAAACCTCCATGTCTTCCCCAGTTATCACGTGTTCCATAGGATCCAGTGGGGAGGATTTTCGTTTTCTTCCCCTTCAGGTGTAATCCGCATCAAAGGCTGTAGTCTTTACCTTCCTCGGCACGTCCTGCGAGTGATCTTCACTCTCATTACATAACATGTGTCTTTTCTATGTGGCAAGCTGTCCCCGAGTCTTTTCCCAGCACTGATGTAGTCCAGTTTTTCTGTATTATTGGCTCAGCAGACACCCATGGAATCAGTAAGGCAAAGGGATATCACCCAGCTAGCTGCACACCATTTCCAATGTGAAACTATGCAATCCTGTCCAAGTGACTGTCTCCTGATGTCTGCGTGGGCTCCGCCTGGGTATAATTAATCCACCTAGAGTTCCCGCTGTTTGTAATGCTGTGCTCCATTTGTATGACTCATGCAGGGGAATGCCTTTGCAGAACTGACAACACAAGGCCAATGTTTGCTGGTATTCTTTACATTCACACAAGATCTGTGGCTGACATAGCACTTGTTTTCCTCTGGTGGGTCTGGCTGATACTTCTGGCAGTTCCCGGTCAATGACTGTGGCCATTAAAAAACAAACAAACAAACAAACAAACAAACAAACAAACAAAGTTCTTCATTGTGAACTGAGTAAGGGTTTGTAGAACAGATTTGGTTTCCATTCAGCCACTCATTTTGTTTCATTTTATTGACTGCAATCCCCACAATGTAACATCACTTAGCCCACTTGCTCCTTGTGTTTTCTGTCTTTCCTAACCTTGCTGTCTTTTAAAAATCGCAAATGGCTGACGATTCTAAGGTGTGCATACCTCCTTAGTGTTATGTTCCCCTTATAGACCTGTCTATGGCTTACCTGCCTATTGGACCACAGGGAGAGTTCATTTCCAGATGTGAAGGGTGACTAAGGACCATAGTCTCAGAGGTTCCACCAGTCTTAACTGACCAGGAAACTGGCTCTGTGTCATGAGTTGGAGTTTTTTATTTTTACCCTTTTCCTCCTACTCTATCCAGGACCTTGTAATGTGATCCTCTCAGACGAGTTGGTAGGGGAAGTCAGGCAGTATCTAATTCTTCAGTCTCAGGGTCATGGGGACTGGTATCTGAGTGGCCCATTATTTCATTGAATTAATTGCTAGCACATGTTTTCAATTTTTCATCACTTGTCTTTCCTCTGGACAGGGAAAGACCAATGGTTGCACCTTAATGAGCTTTTAAGACTCCACTTATGCAGCCATTTAAAAATTATCTTCAGCAAAATCTTGCTAGCACACAGCATAAATGACACTACTGGATAATTTTTATATCCCATTTGATTACCTTTTTTGAGAAGGGGATGCAATCGATCGCTTCCATTCAGTTGGCTAAGCAGTTGTTTTTCAGACTTCTTGACATAAATAATTAAGCGTGGTGCATCTGTTTTTTGATGTATCTCAATTTAAAAGTAGGAATAATGCCAGAGGTTGCTTGATACAATCCTGGAAGACCAATTACTTATTAATTAGAAAATAGCCCTTTTCAACAACACAAACGACAACTAGCCTATCCAGGAATCAAAGCCTTTGTTATCTTCACAGGATGGATTCCATAAGAATGAAATTGCCTACATCTGTAGGAAGAGATGATGGAAGAGCTCAATATTATCAATCAAGACAATGCCAAGAGCTGACTATGGGATAGATCATCAATTTCTTATATATAAGTTTAAGTTGGAGTGGAATAAAATCAAAGCAAGTACCCATGAGAGTCAAAATATGGCCTTGAATCCATCCATTTGGCTTTAGAAAATGTATCAAGAATGAATCTGACACGCTAAATACTGAAGACCAAAGACCCGAGGTGCTGTGGTGTGGAGTCAAGACACCATACGTGAAGAGATTGAAAGGCCATTAAAAGACAGGAAAGACAGGAAGAAAGCCCCCAAAGTGCATGTCCCAAGATTCTGAAGCTGGCTTTCAAGCCCAGATGGTATAAGACAAGCAGATGAAGTCAAAACACATGAATTTAGTAGAAAACAGGGTTGATCAAAGAGATGGGTGAAAGTGCAAAGCTATGGAGTTAGAAAACCCCAAAGAGGGGCTCTGATGTCAAAGCGTTTAAGAAGAAAGAAAATGTTTTGAGGCTGATGGTGGTAGTAATTGTAAAATTATGCTGGATCTAACTGAATTATGGATTGTTATAATATCTGTAAGAGCTCCCAATAAAATGATTAATTAAAAAAAAAAGAAAACCCAAAAGGGAAACCATGATTGACATTTCTCAAGCTGAAAGAAATCCTTCAAGTTGCAATATTGAAGGATTCTACTAGCAAAAAATGGAATAACACAGAAGATATTAAAAGAAAACATGGAAAGAAAATGCAGAGCCAATGTTTCAAAAATAATTAGTCTGTTTCCAAACATTTCAGGAAACAACATGTGATCAAGAATGTCTGGCACTAAAGAGAGAAGTTCAAGGTAGCCTGGCAACAGAGGCCTCACCTAACAAGTGAACCCACGGAATTAACCCCCAGACCTGGCTCGGCGTGGCCCTTGGCTATGAAGACAGACAAGAACACAGAGTTAGAATTTGTGCTCACATGTGAATCTCATTCACCTTTGTTAATCTTGCAAGTCTGCTGAGCGAAGCGATATTTTCAGTAGATCCTGACTTTTTAGATGTGGGGATTTAAGAATGACAAAATAGTTTAGTAGCGCCTTTAAGCACCTTTTCAGTAACTCTGATGAACAAATGGTTTGTTCTCCCTAAATGAGCATGATCACAGTTTTCAGGAACATGAAAAGCTATTTTCTTAGTAGGATTCTTAGCCTATGCACAAAAGCACAACTTGGGATATGACTTACATCTAAGTGTGTCGCAGGCGGTAGTTCCACAACACCAAGAGCTGCATAAAAGTATCTCCCAGCTTCTGATATTGAATTGCTGACGACTTCGGGTTCCCGTGCTATTGATTAGCTGGTTCTGAAATTGCTGGCATCGACTCTGATCTTGGGTTCCAGAGTGCTGCTCCTGTGGTTGTTTCTTGATGTTGGGTTGCTTGGGCGGTGCTGCCAGGGCGCCGGCTAATGTGGCTGGCTATTGATGTCCCAGAAACCACCCTGTGTCACCTGATGCTATCCCAGCTACGATGTACAGCTGTCTTTTCTCTCAATGTCCTACAGCGAGTAGAACATAATTGTGGCAAGTGGATATGTTACGAACCATTTTCCATGTCGATATTTTTTTCATGTGCAACTCAGTGCCATTAATTATGATCATCATGCTGTGCAACCATCATCATTATTGGTTTCCAAAAATTTTCATTACCCTCGATGGAAACTCTCTCCTACGTTCTCCCACCCTTGAAAACAGATCCACTGCCATCCAGCCAGTCCTGACTCATTGTGACCTTATAGGATAGGGTGGAAATTCCCCTGTGAGTTTTCAAGACTGTCACCCTAAACAGGAGTAGAAAGCCTTGTCTTTTTCCCATGGAGTGGCTGGTGGTTTCGAACTGCTCACCTTTCATAACCATTATGCTCACCATACTTGTTCAATTGATATGCTGGATCATATGAAGAAGACTATGGCATCAGTATTGAAGGAAGACTTATTAACAATCTGTGATATGCAGATTACACGATCTTGCTGAAAGTGAGGAGGAATTGAAACACTTGCTGGTGAAGATCAGGGATTGTAGCCTTCAGTGTGGATCACAAAACAACATAAGGAAGACCAAAATCCTCACAACTGGACCAATAGGTAATCTCAGGATAAATGGAGAAAAAGTTGACATTGTCTAGGAGTTTGACTTGCTTGGATCCACAGTCAGTGCTCGTGGAAGCAGCACTCAAGAGATCCAAAGATGTGTTGCATTGGGTAAATCTGCTGCACAAGACCTCTTTAGAGTGTTGACGAGCAAGGCTCTTACTTGGCGCTTGGCCCAAACCATGATATTCTCCATTACATCACATGAATGTGGAAATTGGACACTGAATAAGGAAGACCATACAAGAATAGCACTGTGGTGCTGGAGAAGAATATTGAAAGTACCATGGACGGCTAAAAGGACAATCTGTATTGGAAGAAGTAAGGCCAGAGTGCTCTTTAGAGGCAAGGATGGCTATACTTCATCTAATATACTTTGGACATATGGTCAGGAGAGACCAATCCATGGAGAAGGACATCATGTTTGGTAAAGTGGAGGGGCGGCAAAAAAGAGGAAGATCCTCAGCGAGATGGATTGCATCAATAGGCTCAGGCATAGGAACAATTCTGAGGATAGTATAGGACTGGAGCTAAGGGCTGGAGCTAACTCAATGGCATACAACAACAACAACAACAAAAACAACAACAATAACAAGGTTCCTCCTCCCACCTGTAGTCACAACTAATATACTTTGATCTCAATATAATCACTTAATTTTATATAAAGGGGATCATACAATATTTTGTGTATTCTCACTGCTTTATTTTTGAATTATCATTTGAATTTTGAATAATTAAAATATTCATATTGTTAAGAAATATGAAAATATATCATCTCACTTTATTTGTGTTACTTTGTTCCCCACTTCCCAGAATTAAAACTTATGTTTGTTTCTCATTTATGTTTTTAGAATTTCTTGTGTTAGTCTGGGTACTTTAGAGAAACAAATCCACAAAAACTCATGTATAAGAGAGAGCTTTATATAAAGGTTAAGTGTGCATTAAGAAAACATTCCAACCCAGTGCTGCCCAAGCCCCAAGTCCAACATTAACCCGTAAGTCCAACACCAATCCACCAAGTCCTCCTCCATCTCACAAAACAGACACAATGACGCCGACTGTAGGAGGAAAGCTGAGTCAGTGAAGGTGTAAGCATCTCAGCGCTGGCAGGGGTCTCCACACGGCTGCTCCAGCACCCAGGGCTGCATCGGGCTAGGTCCATGTGGCTTCTCCTCAGGGATGTCTTGCAGGAAGTGAGCCTTGCCAGCTGAGGCAGGGAACTGGCTAAGGCAGCTGCACCCTGGTCCGACCATCACAAAGCAAGAGACCCGAGAACTAGAAAGGCGAGGCTCACGGAGCACTTTATCCTTCTGCCCTTCAATTAACCCCACATGTGTTTATCGGCCAGGTTGGCACAATCAACTAACTCCCTCATTTCCCTATAAATATTTTGTTGTATTAGGTGCTATCAGGTCCGTCCTGACTCATCGTGACCGTGTGCACAATAGAATAAAACACTGCCCAGTGCCGTGCCAGCCTCACAGCTGGTACCCTTGGTCATTGTTGAGCCGGGTTGTCCATCTAGTTCATCAAGGACCTTCCTCCTCTTCACCGACCTTCTGCTTTACTAAGCGTTTTTCCCAGGGTCTGTCTCTCCTAATAACGTGTCCAAAATCCAACAGCAATAAGCACCTGTATCGTTCATTTATCAACCTTTTCTCTAATGGCTTCTGTATTTGAGTTTTCCTTGGAAAAGCCTTTCTTCCTCTAGGGCTTCAAAAGACCTCACTCACGTTCTCTTTTTTGTCATGACCATTCGCCATTGAATTGATCCGCGAGATGGGTCAAGATACAACTGTGCTCCACAGGGCGTTCAATGGCCGTGACTTTCAGAACTAACTCACCAGATCTTTCTTGTGAGGCACAGCTGGCTGGACAGATGATAGATAGGTCGATTATGCACCCCCAAAGTATCTACTGCAATACGCACCAGTGAAGGTCACATGTTTGCCTGGAATCTTGCCACTATCCATCACGAGGTGCAATTCGTGTCCCCACCTCTGGAACCGAGAGGGCGGCCAGAGTGAAGTAATGTGACTGCTGACGGTTGGTCATAAAAAGGATCCAGTTTCTGCCTGGCTCTCTCTCTGGAGTCACTTAGCCTTGGAATTCAACTACCGCTTTGTGAGGAAGGCCAGGCCATCTGGTGAGGCCACATACAGGCTTTCTAGTAGACAGCACCAGCGAAGGTCTTGGCTGACAGCCAGCATCCACCACCGGAGAAGTGAGTGATGGGTTTAGCCTCCGGCCTTGGAGTCTCTCAGCTGAGGCTACAGGCCTCGTGGAGCAGAGACAAGCCTCCCATGCTGAGTTCTGTCTCCGTGCCTGACCCACAGCAGCCCTGAGCATAATAGCTGGTTGTTTTCTGCCACCAAGTTTGGGGGTAATTAATTATTCAGCCACCATAACTGGTACAAAAATACAATAATCTCTTTTTGTCTGCACCATTCGAGACTAGATTACAGATAGGTGGCTCATTTCCCCTTAATATTTCAATTTCTGATTCCTGCAAGCAAGGGCAGTCTACTGACTAGCCCTAGTGCGGTCTGTAAAATCAGGAAGTGAACCTTGAGCCAATACTACCATCTAACCCACCATGGAGTCAAAACCAAACCCACTGCCAGGGACTCTCATTCATACACTGGTGTGCATGTCACTGATCGGCCAGACGGGGCCCTGCCTGGTCTCGGATGCAACCCAGGGCTCTGTGTCGTGTTTGTTTTCGCCCTTCTTTAGGCTCTTTGAAGCTGCAGTGGGTTCTCTCAGGCTTCATCTGAAATATAAAGGCAGTTTACTTTGTAGGGTGCCCATCAGCTTTGGCTTTCCGATGGCTTCCTCATGATTAGATTTCAGGTTATGTACTTTTAAAAGGAACATTACAAAAGAGATTCTGTGTTCTTCTAATTGCATTGCACCAGAAAGCATATGCTTTTAATATGTCACACGGTTAAAAGCACACCTGTCAATTTCCTCTGCTGCAAAGACAGCATTTTCATTTAGTGTTTTATGTACTTCTCTCCCACAAGTTTTAGCATTCATTAATGACTCTTGGCTTTAATAAGTTGTAATTCTAATGCTTTCCCAATGTTGATCTTCTAGTGTTGATCCAGTATTTCCCTAACCTTTATTGGTTGTCATTTTACTGTAAGGTAGAATTTCCCCTCTTGTTCATGTGTAAAGGACCTTGTTCATGTATGAAGGATCCCTGGTTGCACTGGGTGGCTAACCAAAAGGTCAGTGGTTCAAACCCACTAGACCTTCCACAGGAGAAAGATGAGACTGTCTCTTTCCATAAAGACATACCATCCCGTAACCCTCGGAAGCAGTTCCACTCTTGTCCTATAGGGTCAATATGAGTTGGTAGTGGCTGGATAGCAGTGAGTTGTTTATGCTTCTATGTATGTGCAGGTCCCTAGTGGCACAGTGACTAAAGCACGTGACTGTTCTTGGAAGTGTTCTCTGTTTGAACCCACCAATTGTTGAACAGCAACATGATGTGGGAGTCTGCTTCTATAACGATTGGCAGCCAGGGAAACCTGATGGGGCAGCTTTACACAGGCCTATTGAGTAGTTATGAGTGGGAATTAATGTGGTGGCAGTGAGCAATGATCATCACTGATGAGCCCTGTGGATCAAGTGCTTCTGTTAAATTGTCTTTATTCATTTCTGTGTTCAGGATGTCTGAGATTTGGGGAGATGTGTTTCCTGCATCCTTTGATGAGTATTTTCTTTCTTTCTGGCACCAAAGATATTCTAGATCAGTGCTTATCACCCAAATGAGTGATAACTGACCCCCTGGGGGCACGGGGGTGTCCTAGCGGAGGCTCGAGAAGCAGATCTCTATACTTTATCCTACATAGGCCCTGATCCAAATGTTTTTAATTGATAGTGGGGAACTGAGTGCATTTCTCCCCCCTGAAATGGGGGCTGTAGGCCAAAAAAACTTAGGAACTTATGTAAATCTAGATGAAGTTCAAGCCTTGGGTAAAATGTGGCCTATGGGCTGTGTTTGTAAATAAAGTTGAACACATTCTGCCTTTGACCTCCAGCAGACTATTAACTAGTTTGCCATAGGGACTCTGTACCCTGCACAACCTGCAAGATGCAATCTCTGATCCTGGACAGAAAAGGTCCACTGACCCCTGATCTAAATCTTGATGTTTTTTTTTTCCCTCTAGCCATGGAATCGGTCACTTTTCAGAAGAGCTCTGAGTCGTTTTAGTGGCAAATAATTAAAAACCAGATTGTGGAAGCTACAGGTGCTCATTGCTGTTGGATTGTCATGGTTCCTAGGCTCTCTCGGGGAACCAAATTAGAGAATGTGAGGGAGCTTCCAAAATGTCATGAAAAAGAGTCCATTGTCTTTTATTTCCATTTTCTGAAAGCTTTTTGAAGTCCCCTCATATATGTCTGCACACACATATATCAATGACTAGTCTCATTTTATAGCTATTTCTGCTGTTAAATGGGAGCCAGAGAGGACTCAATGGCAGTGGCTTTGCTTTAGCTTTCTGCTTTGCCGACATGCCCTTTTCTAGCTGTTGGTCTTTCCTGGTGAGGTGCATGAAGGAAACACGTCCAAGTCTTGCCATCACCAACCTGTGTGACCACAAGGTGTCAATGGGACCAGGTATCCGCAGGCATCAGAAGACTCAAAACAAACAACAATTTTGATGCGAGCGAGGGGGGTCAAAATGGAGACCGAAAGTCCATCAGTAGACCATTGGACATCCCCTCACGGAAGGGTCCCAAGGAATGGCCGAGCCAGCCAGGGTGCAGCATAGCACCGACAAAACGTACAACATTCCTCTAGTTCTTTAATGTTTTCTCCCCTCCACGATCATGACCCCAGTTCATCCTTACAAATCCAGCTAGACTAGAGCATGGACAGATAAGAGAGCTCGACACACGGAATCCAGGACAGATAAAGCCCTCAGGAACGATAATGAGAGCAGTGATACCAAGAGTGTAGGGAGAAGGTGGGGGGAGAAGGGGGAGAAAGGGGGACCGATTGCAGTGATTGACGCACAACCCCCGCTCCCACCCGCAGGGGGCAAGCAACAACAGAAATGTGGGTGAAGGGAGACAGCGGACGGTGTAAAATATGAAAATAAAAATAATGTATTAATTATCAAGGGTTTATGAGGTTGTGAGGGTTTGGGGAGGGAGGGGGAAAAAAGAGGAGCTGATACCAAGGGTTCAAGTAGAAAGAAAATGTTTTGAAAATGATGATGGGAACATAGATAAAAATGTACTTGATACAATTGATGTATGGATTGCTCTAAGAGTTGTAGGAGCCCCCAGTCAAGTGATTTATATATTTTTTAAAAATGCCTTGCCATCCTTGCTCCTAAAGAGCATTCTGGCTTACTTCCTCCAAGATGAATCCATTCATTCTTCTGTCCATATGATACGATCCATAAACTACTGAGATTGGCTTTGGACTTGTGACCACTATTGAGATGCTAAGACCACAGCATTCCACTTGCAGAGAAGTACTGAGCTAAGGGAGAAATGAAACCATGGAGCTTAATCGATGCTTCTTAAGAAAACACCAGGAAATAAATGGAAAACCAACTGAATGATTTCCTAGAAAGAGCACAGAGATGAGAGATTTAATTAAATTATATTACTTAAAATATACTGTCATGGATTATGATAAGCATTGTATGAGCCACCAATAAAATGATTAAAAAAAATACTGTCAAAAGTCCTCCCCCACCCACAAAGAAAAAGAGGATATGCCAGACTCTTCTTATGAGACACCTCTGGGCAGACTCAAATCCCCAACCTTGCAGGGAGCAGTCAAATGCATAGGCTGTTTGCACGCCTCAGGGACTCGCTAGTATGTAATAATAGTATTACATTATTCTCACATGAACCCCAGGTCCCCATGTACAGATGAAGAAACAGAGGCCCAGCACTTACCCAAGGTCTCTCAGCTCGTGTGTGGCAGGGCTGGCATTTGGATCTAGAAAATGTGGCTTGGAGGGTCAGGTTCCCAAACAGAACCCACTGCCCTTGAGTCAGTTCCTCCTCCCACTGCCCCGGGGGTCTCTGAGACTAAGTCTTCGTGAGTGCGCCCGCCTTGTCCTGCTCCCTCGAAGAGGCTGGTGGGTTTGAACTGCATACCCTGCAGTCATCATCCCAACCCCTCACCCCAGTGTGCGACGTGAGTTTGTATTTTAAACAGGACGAGTTTATTCTATCAAACAAGGGGTCCTCTGGTAGGTTACCTTTGAGGGTCCTGGTAAAACCAACATGGGGATGTAAGGCCTGCGGGCTCTTCTGGGACTGGTTAGCCATTACGTGTGCCCAGTCTGTGGAATTGAGTTTCACTGTGGAATTCAGGTGGGTGCGCCCATTCACAGCGGGGTGGGCAGACTCCTGGGAGGGCAGGGTTTGAGTTACAGCAACCTGAAAACACAGTCAGACCCTTGCCTGGAAAGTAAACACTGGAGTGCTTATTCAGAAAGCAAAGCCTGCACGTGTTGGGCTCTCCTGAGAGATGCCAGCATTATTAAAGGCCTTGGACCAGCTGGCTTCCTGTGTACAGGAAAGCCTAACGATGCGGAGGGGTCACATAAGCTTGCACTAATGGGCTCGTGTTTTATTTATTCAGGTGCTGATTTGACATTTCCCAGCCCCGACGAATCCACGGTGTTGGAAGTCTCGGGGTCCTCTTTCTATAGGCTGTGATGTTATCTCCAAAAATGAAGGAAAGGAGAAACAGGAAAGGCCTGGATTCCCTGCAGATCGCGCTACAGAGAGCAGGAGGCAAAATTTACAACCCGAATGAATCAAGGGTGTTTCACATGATAGATTGTAGGGGAATTTCTGGCACTGAAAGTCTCTCTGGAAGCCACACTTCCACACAGCGCCAACTAAATAATGTAACAGCATCTGGAGTCTGTCTAAATCGGAACGACAGTATGTATTTCTCCCATGACACAGATGATACCAAAAGGCAACATTTCCCAAAATTACAATGAAAAAATAAAAAAGGAAGGGTAAATTAAGTAGTGGCTAAAAAAGATTCTCGTGTGCATTTGCTTATATTTTTAGAAAACTGTGATTATTGAAGGCAAGCATGAACGACCCCTGGAAGCGGATTTCGACACCTTTCTGCAAACACTCATGGAGCCACCACTTGGACTGAAAACTGGGAATACCATCCTGTCCTTAGACTCTTTATGCCTTCTTTATCTCCCTCACCCGTGGAGTAATTTCTACCCTGAGTTTAAGAAAATAATTGAAAAAGTAGCACAGACACATGGACTCTGTAAGATATCGGCACAGAATAAAGACATATTATAATCACTGCCCAAATCAACAAATAGAAGTTTACCAACCACGCTAGACCCTGAGCACTATTCCTGCCTTCTATCTAAAGGTGACCTGTATCCAGGATATAGGAAAAGACGTTTTCCCCTTTTCTTTATAGTTGTACTCAGTGACGTGGCCTGAACAATGCAGGTTAAAAAGCCCCGGTGACACAATGCTTAAGCACTCAACTGCTCCCCCAAATGTCAGTACGTACTTCGGACGCACCAGCTGGGTTGTGGGAGAATGATGGAGCAGTTTGCGTTGGTAAAGATTCAAAAAGCGCTCTCCCATTGAGTCAAATAAAGATGACAGCGTGGAAAACCCTAGTCGGAATCGACTTGTTGGCACACAGCAACGAACATTTCGTTTCCCAGGATGGATGAGCCTATAGAGACAGCAAGTAGAATACAATACTTGGTGGGTACCGTGGGCCAGGGATGGCGACTGGGGGGGAAGGGGAGCCCCTTCAAGAAGTTCAAGAAGAGTTCAAGGAGTTCAAGAAGAAAGAGAATGTTTTGAAACCGATTGTGTTAACCATTTTACAACACTGCTTGATGTCATTGAACGAATGATATGATATCTGCATGAGCTCCGAATAAAATGGTTTTGGGGAAAAATGTCATTTAAGTTTCTTCATTTTTATGATAATTTAAGACCATACTTGGTGCTAGGGGTGATCATTGCTAACTTGCTGGCTGGAGGGGTCGTGGTTTTATGTCCTTTCAGTGGGTAGAACTAGGAAAAATACGTCAAATGCCTCTTGCGTCCATTTACTTTTTTGGACCCCGATTCCGGTGATAGGGTTTTAACTTAATCTCCCCTCTCTGGGATGTGTGGATCTCTTCTTTCACACAGAGTCTCGCTCTCCAGTAAACAGAGGACGGCAGAATTAGACCCCCAATGAGGGAGGGCTTCCCTGGTAGAATGTTCCAAGTTCAATTCCTGACCGATGTACCTCTAGTGCATAGTCCTCGACCTATCTGTTAGTGGAGGCTTACCTGCTGCCATGGTGCTGAACAGGTTTCCCGGGAGCTACCAGAACTAGGAGAAAGGCCTGGTGACCTAATGAAATCAGCAGTTGAAAACCTGATGGTTCCCGACTGTCTAGTGTGCAGGAGTGGGGCAGCGTCTCATCTTGTTTCATTGTGCACGGGGCTGCTAAGAGTCCAGCGCCCACGCAACCGGGGCTCATCATATCACATCCATGCTGCTTCTTCCTATCTGGCTGTGGGGTAAAGAGTTTAACTTCACCCAAAGGTTTTGGTCTTTGTCCTTGGTTTCTCAGAAGTAACTTCTAGAACCTTAGAATTTCCCCAGTGATTGAAGTGTCTTTTGTTATCTATCGGGAGTTCCGAGCACACCAACTTTACAGGTTATGTTAGTGCAGTGAATTAAGTGTGAGGGAGCTGACTATGCTGGAAAGACCCACCAGATGCTATTAGCCAACTTCACGGGGCAGGGGCATGCTTCAACCAATCATGGCCCTGGAGGAAGGCTCCAGTCAAGGGTCTGGACATGGAAGCTGCACGGGCTTCCTGGTTGGTGGTATACGCATGGGAGGGCAGTGTGCTCCATTTTTTTTGGAGCTGTGCTGACAACCCACCCATAACTTGCTCTATTTCCTTATTTAGATTTTTTCCCCTAAAATAAAACATGCCATGGAAGAAGCACACCAGTCTGTGTGACCACCAAGTGTCGTAGTGATCAGGTATCAGGCATCAGGAAGAAACAATCATATTGTAAATGAGGGTGAGTGCAGAGTGGAGACCCAAAGCCCAGCTGTAGGCAACTGGACACCTCCTTACTGAAAGGTCATGGGAAGGAGACAAGCCAATCAGGTTGCAGGGTAGCAATGATGAAACATACAACTTTCCTCTAGTTCTTAAATGCTTCCTCCTCCTACTATTCATGATCCCAATTCTACCTTACAAGTCTGGTTAGACCAGAGGATGCACACTGGTACAGATAGAAACTGGAAACACAGGGAATCCAGGACAGATGATCCCTTCAGGACCAGTGCTGAGAGTGGCGATACTGGGAGGGTG
>NW_022103906.1:20217618-20219484 GCF_000313985.2 Echinops telfairi
CGTCAGCAGATGTCAGGTGAAGGCCCCTCAGGTCTCTGTGGTTGTCTGAGCTCGTCCTCTAGCAGATTCCGCAGGACGCACTCATTAGCAGAATGATTACCTGAGTGTTGGGGTCTTGATAAGGCAGTTCTGTCTTTTTTGAAAATTCTAACTTCACATTTCCTTTCCATGGACACCTTCCTATGCCGCCCATCTTTAACACAGAGCATTACTGGTGACAGTCTGGGGCCATCAGATTCTCCTTCCCTTTGAAGCAAGTGGTCTTTCGCCCAAAGGATGTATGTTTCCTTTTCTTCAAAGTCCAGTACTTTTAATAGAATCAATGTTGTCACTGACCATTCTCAAAGTTTACTTTCTCAAGAATAGGGTATGCCCTTTCAATATCCTGACTTTAGATTTACATGTGTGTTTCTGCGAGGCTATAAGGTATATTCATACACACAAACACACACACTTAGGTTTACTGGATATTGTCAAAATTTCCCAAAAGTGGCCAGATCAATTTAACCTCTTTTGAGAATGTATAATTGGTAACATTTTCACCAGTTATTGGGATTATTGGTTGTAGTTTTGCTGGTAGATGAGTAGGAATATGTTATTGTAGTCTTAATTCATAATTTATCTGATGATAAATGAACACTGGTACCTTTCCCTATGTTTATCAGAGATTTTAATTTCTTTCTTTCTTTTTTTTGGTTGCAAGAGTGGAATTCCTGTTCATGCCTTTTGTCTCCTTTTAATTCTATTGCTTGTATTTCCCCCCTTGTTTTGCAGGAGCTCTATGTATGTTCTGGATGTGAGGCTGCTCAGTGCATTGAAAACGTTCTCATTCTGTGATTTACTCTTCTAGACACCCTTAATAATGCCTTTGGTGAGCAGAATATTTAAGTTTTAGGCAGTTTGGTTTATCAAAATTTGTTTTGGTGAGTTGTGGTCGTGTCTATTTTATTTAAGGAGTCTCTGACTACCTAAGGTCATCCAAAACTCTGTTGTAATAGAAATATTTTATTGTTACCTTTGGCAATTAAATTAAAAATCAACTGGGTAGCACCGTGCAATGGCCAACTAAGGATCTTTGAAAGCTATTGTTCCGTAAGAGTGATGACAACAATGCCAAGAATGGCCAAAGTCAACTTTTAAGTACGCTGGACATTAAGCCAAGGCTCACAACAATCCGAAACGTGGTTCTGAGGGAAAATCGTCATATCTTGGCAAAGAACAGGACAGTGAGCTTTATGATATTTTAACTCACCCTATTCCCATTCCCATCCCCCAGTTGGGGGCCGTCAAGAAAGCCCAGAGCCTTGCCATCACAGGAACGGTGAAAGCCAGCTGCCTCGCAGCACCTGGACAGGGCAGAGGACTGTGGAGCCCCCAGAAGCCTCAGCCCTCGAGAACTGTCCTCGTGAGATCAGCTCCCTGCTCCCTGAAACACCCACTCACCTTGATTCAACCTGGCTCAGCAGTCACTCATGGCGAATAGCATTCTCCCTGGGACATTTGCTGAAAACAATGAACAACAATTGCTTAACCCTGCAGCTGCCGACAGCGCTAGTAGCATGTGCCACTGATTTTTTAAATAGAAGAAGCTGATAAAAAACACTTAAGAAAAAACCCCAGAGAGGGCGATGTGCAGAGCAGATTCTGTAAAGGTCCGATACATTCTTCAGAACGGAGCGGGTCACACGCGTGGGAAGAGCTGTGCTTATTCCCAAACCCGAGAGGGCCCTGGTGCCCCGAATTCAGACCTCCAGCTCCCTAAACTACGAGAGAATACGTTTCTGTTGTTTAAAGTCACCCACGTGTGATATTTCTGTTACAGCAGCACCAGCAAATGAAGGCACAAACCAAGCAGAGAGCTTAGAA
>NW_022103906.1:20220295-20229792 GCF_000313985.2 Echinops telfairi
TCAAGTAGCAGTTTTAAAAACATTAACTTGTCGAACCTTTCACTTGATCTGGTTTATTTCCATTTTTGGGGTATTATGAATAAAAGTAGGTACAAATGTTTGGGTTAATGAAATCAGCTGAATTTATTTCTCACTTGCCCAGGGTTGCATATGCTTCCTGTGTGTTTTTAGTTCTATGTGATTTGATCGCATGGGGAGGCTCCTGTGTAGACCACCATAGGGGAGATCCAGGATATTCCTATCACCACGAGCCTCCTTTCTGTTGTTCCCCTAGCCACGCCCACTCCCCCCACCCCCCACATTTAACAAGGGATTAGCACTGCCTAACCTAGGCAAGAAAAGCTCAAAACTCAACCACAGTATGGTCAGAGACAATCCAATCATATAAAATCGACAGATGATATGGATAGACATTGCACCAAAGAGAACATAGTCACACAAGCAAGCACACTGAAAGATGCTCAAGATCATTGTTAAATTTTGTCAGTTGTCTTGGATTCAGAGCAACCCCCGCTGTGCGGAGAGCACGGCAATCCAGAGTTTTCCAGGCTGGGACCTTTCAGAACCAGGCTGCCAGGCTTTACTCTCAAGGTGCTTCTGGGTGGGTTTGAACTGCCAACCTTTGGTTAGTGATTTAGCACTTAACCAGCTAGGCTACTTAGGTACTCCATTAGGAAGCTAAACAAATTAAAACCACAAAGACCCAAACACCTATCAGAATGGGTACAATAAATCAATAGTGATAAGCCAAATGCTGGGGAAGGTGCTGGGAAACCGTGGCACTCATCCATGGCCAGGGAGAACATGTCATTATGCAGCAATTCTGGAAAACAATTTGACAGTTTCTTCAAAAACTAAACATGTATTAAGTGTAAACCTAAACTCCATGCATGCCTCTATGGTTTATATGTCTCTGGTTCACCTTGAGACACCACTGTCATTTGATGTCAGAGAACATTGTCAATCATCCCCTGGGGCCTCACTTCACCTGCCATCAAGGCAATGCTGACTCATGGACCCTACAGGTAGGGTCGAACTGTTTCAGTTAAAACAAACAAAAAAATGCAAAGGGGATACATGTACATTGAACCCCTGGTGAATCCCCTTGGGGCTGTGAATAGCCTTGCTATCATACAGAATGCATTAGGAAGTGGATTGTTGCAGATGCAATTAGGTTACAGTTTAGCACTCATCATTTTCTATCCCGTATGATCCATGTAAACATGCCCTCGTTTTTAAATATGTTCTACTTATTTTTGATTGAGGATTTTATCAGTTCTACTTTGGTAGTGTTGGTGAAAACATGTTAAAAGCATTTTAATGAAATCCAGAATAGGTCCATCGACAGAGACCGTAATTGGCTTCATGGTTCCTTGGAGGTATGGCAGGGGGTGTTGGGGCAGAAATGGGGAGCTAATAATGATGATATTTTAAAAATATTTAAGAACTAGTTGAGTTAGTTAGACAAGAATGAAGAAAATGCTCTACAACTGACTGTAGAGATGATTGTGCAGCTCTTTTTGATGTGGTTGAACTATTGAATTGTATGATATGTGAATTATATGGCTGGTATGATATGTGAATGATATATAAGACTGTTGGGGGGAAACTGTCAAATGACTCAGCAATTGCCTTCCTGGGCATTTATTTCAGGAAAATGAACATGTATGTTTACTCAAACCAAAATGGACTTCATTGACTTCACTCTTTGCTTTCCCCCCCATGCCCCTCATCTCTACTTACTATGTTGCTCCCCAGCCACCCCCTCATTTGGAACACATAAAACAGAGTCAAAATGACCATTCTTGTGTGCTTGTCTATTCATTCTGGTTCAGTTTGCACTTATTTTTATCTTCATGACAAATTATATTTTTTATTTTGAACAACCTTTATTTTCTAAGGTAAAATCATTAGCTTGAAGAAATTAAGGTATGTAAAAAACAAAAAAGTAAAGAAACAAAGTAGCTTAATACACAATGATTAACCTTACTTTCTAAATGTTTCAGATATGAGTTATATTTTTTACTTGTTTGTCTCTTTGAATACCTAGTAAACTTTGACTGGAAGCTGGACATTGGGACTTTTCCTTGTTTCATGGTAGATATATTTATAATCTGTAAATATTCTTTGAGCTTTATTCTGGGATGCAGTTGAGTTACAGAGAAACAGTTTGATTTCTTTGGCTTTTTGCCTTTCAGATTTATGAGACAGGACCAGAGCAGTGTTTAAACTGCCATGATCGAGGCAGACAGACTATTCTGAGTGTTCTACCTAATGTCCTGTGAATTATGAGGGTTTTCTTTTTTTTTTTAAACCGACTGCTAGGTGTGGGCTCTATTTTCAGTCCTGTGTGAGCCACATACTCTTCCCCTTAGCCCTGTGTCAGGCCATTCTTATGCAACCTGGGGTTATTTTCTCACACAGTCAGATCAGCCTCTGCTGCAGTCCTCTGGAGTTCTCCCCCTTTGTGAAGCTGCGACTGTGCTCGGGGCTGGGAGTCTGCTGGTGAACACTCCCAACTCGGCCTCCCTGATTCAGCCCTCTGTCTCCTCAAATCTGGGAATTGTCCGTGCTCCTCCTGGGATGCCCTCTTCTGTGCTGTGGCCTGCATCTCTCTAGTCTGCAAACTAGGACAGTCATGGCACCTACCTGGTGTGTTTTTGGTCCTTCGGGCATCGCTTTTCATTGTTGTTGAATGTCCAATATGTTCTAAACTTAGGTTTCATGTAGATATTTGCGGGCAACTCAGTTGTTTCAGGTCAGAGTTAAGTCTGGTTCCTTTTCATTATCTTGATCCTATGTGGCAGGTTATATAAATAAAATAAATAAGCACATTCTTAGAAAAATATAACTTCCCAAATTCAACCAAACAATTAGGAAACACAAGAGACTTAGCCGTCAAATAAATGGAAAGAGAAACCTTGCAACAAATGAAATCATGGTCAGACAGTGTTACAGGCACTAACTATAACCAGACATTATTCAAGGAGTTGATAATTCTAAGGAACTCTGGTGGCGTAGTGGATATGCTTGGGCTGCTAACTGCAAGGTCAGCAGTTCAAAATCACCAGCTTCTCGGAGGGATACAGATGAGGCTGCCTACACTCAGAAAATGATTAGCGCCTGGAAGCCCCCAGGGGCAGTTCTACCCTGTGCTGTGGGGTCAGTGTGAGTCAGAATCGACTAGATGGTAGTGAATGTTTTTTTTTTTAACAATTCTACTTTTATGCCAACTGTGTAGGGAATGAAACCTGATGGGATGCTCTTTACATGATTTTATAATGCTCAGATAATCTTGGACTCAAGGACAACCTGAGAAAGGAAGCATCAGGCCATCCTCACTTATAAAACACCGAGGGACAAATTCTGATCTAGAAATGTACCTTTAAAAATGTGTTCAATATGGTCAGGTAATTTTCCTGCTTCAGATCCTTCAATGGCTATTATCACAAAAGAAGAAATTTTTAATTCATAACTATGATTTGTTCCTTACTCACTATGGGAATCCTCCCTCCTGGTGCAGGGGGTTGAGTGTTGGGATCCTAACCACAAGGTTAGCAGGTCAAACAGCATGGAAGACAGGTGAGGCTGGCTGTTCCCATTATGATTTATAGCAACTGTTCTCAACCTATGGGTCATGACCCCTTTGGGGGCGTCAAACGACCCTTTCACAGGGATTACCCAATTCATAACAGTAGCAAAATGACAGTGATGAAGTAGTAACAAAAAATAATGTTGTGGTTGGGGGGTCACCACAACATGAGGAACTGTATGAAAGGGTCTTGGCATGAGGAAGGTTGAGAGCCATGGACTTACAGTCTTGGAAAGCTTACAGAGCAGCCCTACTCTGTCCCACAGGGTCTCTGACTTGGGATTGGCTTGATGGCAGCCCCTACCGACATTAGGCACGCAGCTGCTACCAATGGGCTCTAAGGTCTAGCATCACCTCATTAGCACTTTCTTTCCCAGCCCACTTGATCTCAAGTAGTCTCTGATGCCTCTGATACAAATCGTTTCCACTCACTCTCTATCCTTGGCATTCATTACCATTTTCACGGCACTTACAACTATGTGATGTTATACTATTCACTTGCCCCCACCTCTCACCACTACATAGCCTTCATGAGGAAAGAAACCATATCTTGTTTACCACTGTATTCTTTTTTTTAAAACATTTTATTAGGGGCTCATACAACTGTTATCACAATCCATACACACATCAATTGTGTAAAGCACATTTGTACATCATTCTCAAAACATTTTCTCTCCACTTAAACATCCGACATTAGGTCCTCATTTTCCCCTCCCTCTCCGCTCCACCCTTCCTCATGAGCCCTTGATAGTTTATAAATTGGTATTTTGTCATATCTTGCCCTGTCCGACGTCTCCCTTCACCCACTTTTCGGTTTTCTGTCCCCCAGGGAGGAGGTCACATATAGTTCCTTGTAATCGGTTCGCTCTTTCATACCCATTCTCCCTTTACCCTCCCTGTTTCGCCACTCACATCACTGGTCCTGTAGGGCTCATCCGCCCTGGATTCCCTGTATTTTCAGTTCCTATCTGTAACAGTGTACATCCTCTGGTCTTGCCAGACTTTCAGGGTTGAATTCGAGTCATGGTAGTGGGAGCGGGGAGGAAACATTTAGGAACTAGAGGAAAGTTGTATTTCTCATCGTTGTTACATCGCACCCTGACTGGCTCATTTCCTCCCTGAGACCCCTCTGCCAGGGGATCTCCAGTGGCCTACTAATGGGTTTTGGATCTCCACTCTGCACTCCTCCCATCGTTCACTATGATAAGATTTTTTGTTCTGATGATGCCTTATACCTGATCCCTTCGACACCTCGTGGTTGCATAGGCTGGTGTGCTTCTTCCATGTGGGCTTTGTTGCTTCTGAGCTTGATGGCCACTTGATTATCTTCAAGCCTTTAAGACCCCAGATGCTATACTTTTTGATAGCTGGGCACCATCAGCTTTCTTCGCCACATTTGCTTATGCACCCATTTGTCTTCAGTGATCCATTCGACACTTTGTGATCACACAGGTTGATATGTTGTTCCATGTGGGCTTTGTTGCTTCTGAGCTAGATGGCCGTACCAGTGTATTCTTAGCATCTAAAATATTTCACTCAGAAGGGAAATTTCTTATTACAATCAAGGCCAGGTAGTCAAAATTGAAGACCAACATTTCAATCAATGGGGAGGAAATGGAAGCATTGCTTTTGCCAATGTGAACCACATAAGGTGCCCCTCATCAGCCATCTCATTCAGTATGGTGCTACCTGAGAGCCAGAGCGCTTAGCAGCCAAAAGGAAGACAATGGCCTTCAAATTGACAAGGAAGCAGTGAAAGTCTACTTGCAGGTGATATAATTCTATCAGCTGGAAAACCCATGACTGGACAATAAAATTGTTGGAAACAATGGAAATATCTGGCAGCATGCAGCTACAAGATCAACATACAAATGTCAATCTGACACTGGATACTTATAAAGAGGGCTCTGAAAAAGAAATTAAGGGGGGCAGCACTTTTACAATAGTCACTCAACAAATAAAATACTTAGGAATAAACCTAACCAGAAAAGACTTGTACAAAGAAATCTATGATCCACTAATCAAAGAAATCAAAAGAGACTTATATACATGGACGAATGCCCCATTCCTATGATTCATCCAAATCCAAATTCATTAATTAAAGAAATGGAAACACTACTTACCAACTTTACATGGAGAGAAAAGAGACCCCAGATAAGCAAAGAACTACTTCATAAGAAGAACAAAGTAGGAGGCCTCTCACATCTCGACCTCAAAACCTGTTCTACAGCCATAGTAATCAAAACTGGTACCATGATAGATATGTAGACCAATGGAACAGAGAAAAAGAGTCCAGAGATAAATCTATCCACCTACAGATAATCAACAGAGGGCCAAATACTTTAAATGGGGGAAGAAATAGCCTCTTCAACAAACAGTGTTGGAAAAATTGGATTTCCATCTGCAGAAGAATGAGACAGAACTGATATCTCACAACATATAGAAAACTGAACTCAAGATGGGTTAAAGACCTACATGTACATCCCAGAGCTGTAAGGATCGCCAGTCAGAAAACTGGCACAGAGTTAAGGGCCCTAGTACAGGACCTGACACACTACAAACATCATGGAAAAAACGAAAACATAGCAGAAGACAAAATAAGTGTCTGGAGACCTCCTACAAATGTGGATCAAGAGTCCAAAGAGAATCCACAGACTGGGAGAAACGTTTTGGTAATGACACAATGGACCAGTCTCTAAAATCTATAGAAAAAGACAACAGTTCAACATGTAAAAGACAAAAAGCCCAATTAAGAAATGGGCAAAGGTTACAAACAGTTCACCCAAGAAGATACAAGCAGCCAACAAAGGAATGAATAAATGTACATGATCACTAGCCATCTGAGAGGTGCAAACTGAAACAATGATGAGTTACTATCTCACACTGGCATTGACGGTCAAGTTAAACCAAACCAAAGTTGAACCAAACCCCAGAAAATAGCAAATGCTGAAGAGAGTGTGGAGTGCTGGAAGCCTCATACCCTGCTAGAAGGACTATACAAATGTGTAATCACTGTGCAAAGCTGTGAGTGCTGCCTCTAACAACTGGGGATAGGAATTCCATAAGATCCAGTAACCCCTTTGTCAGCTATAGCCTAACGCGGTGAGCGGGATAACATCAACAGTTCATCCCAGCACTATTCACAATACAAGAAGATGGAAAAGTCTGAATGCCTTTCACTGGAAGAATGGATAAAGAAACGTTGGTGTACTGACACCCACATTTTATTGTATTTTGGGTGAACTTTTGCAGAGAGAGTACTTTCCCATTAAACTTTTAGACACATTTTGTTTTATGACATTAGTTGCAATTCCCTCAATGAAACGATACTTTCTCCACCCTGGGTTCCTTGTTTCCATTTGCCTATCTTTCTTGCCTCTTCTTGACTTCTGAACTTTGGTTCTGAGCAAATGCTGCCTTTTTGGTCTCACATGGTTGATTGTTGAGAAGCACATTGCTCATGGGTGTTATTGTTCACTTTATGGGCGTATCTACTGTCTGGCAGAAAGGTGATCCCAGGAAGTAGATTTGAAGGGTGTCTATGAGCCATAGTCTCAGGGATTTCATCAACCTCTCTCAGACAAGTAAATGTGGTCTTTTCGATGATTTTGATTTTTGTTCTACATTTTTCTCCTACTCTGTGCTGGACTTTCCATTGTGATCCCAATCAGAATGGTTGGCAGAGGTAACTCAGCACTATCTAGTTCTGGCACCAGGCTGGCCCATTCATTTTCTGCAATAATTGTTCCCTGTGGTCTTTGGTTTTCTTTACAGATGAGGACACACCAATAGTTGTATTTTAGATGACCAGCCCAAGCTTTTAAAACCCCAGTTGTTACTCACTAAAATAGGACATTATGCCACTTGAGCTAGATGTCCCCTGAGACTGTGGTCCCAAGCCCTCAAGCCCAGTGACTCAGTGCCTCCAGGTGTTTGCTTATGTTTGCTTATGGCTCAGAAGTTTGCATAAATTTACTCCCTACACACTCCCGTACTGCATACCTAGATGTCTTTGTAGCGCATATCAATATGTATGTAGAAATATCCTCTGCTATACTTATATATTTATGGGTGTACTTGTATATGACCTCTCACACCTGTTCAACTTACATATTTACTCATGTATCCACTTGTAAATTATTGCTTGCTATTACAGTGATTGCATGTTTGTGCATGTATTAGCCTTTTATAGGGTCTTCCTTGGGGCCTTGGTCATGTTGTGATGGTTCAGGAGAAACAAGAAGAGAGAAAGGCATATAGAGTACATCTGTTTCCTCACTCATTGCCACCGAGTCCCTTCTGCCTCACAGCACTCATATGTAGGTTTCCCCTTAGCGTGTACTGACTTTCCTCTCACCCAAGTTAATACATGTCTACTACCTAGTGAGTGAATTTTCCTCACTCCCCATCTCATCCCTGGTAATCATAAAGTATGTTTCTTTCCATGCATGAGTCTTATCTCGGCATTTTGCATAGAGGTCCCATTCATAATCAACTTACTTTATTCAGTAGATATTTGTTTTTATTACTGATGTTGCCCTTGCGTTATATGGATTGAATTGTGTCCCCTACAAAGATTGGCAGAGAAATAGGGTCTTTTCGGATGTAGTTAGTTAACATGAAGTCATGCTGGAGTGGATGGGTTCTAATCTAATACAGTTGGATTGCTGTCTTTTAAAAAGGGAAGAGACACAGAGACAGACACACAAATGGAAGAAAGCCAGGTAGAGATATAGGCAGAGACTGAAGATCAAGGAACACCGGATGCTCCCAGAAGTTGGAAGAGAGCAAGAGAGCATCCTTCTCTTGGAAATTCAGTAGCATGGCTGTCAGGACCAGCACCCCAATTTCAGACCTAGCCTCTAGAATGGTGAAACACATTTCTGTTATTTTAAATCACTCACTTTGTGGTACTTTGTTAAGGCAGCCTTCGGAATTATTAAGGATTCCCAGTGGCACTCTGGGCTGCTAGTCTCAAAGTCAGCCGTTGAAACTCACCAGTGGCTCTGAGGAGAAGGATGAGGCTGTCTGTCCCTGGAAAGACACCTGGCTTTGGAAGCCCTGCATGTGAGTGCTGACTCCACAGCAGTGAGTCAGGAACTAGATGTCCTCTACATGATTGATCTCTTCTTGTTTTTCTTGACACATTACTAACTCGTGGATGTCTAAAAATAATTTCAATGTGACTAAACAAATTGCACTCACTAACTTTTTTGCTACACAAATTGTCCATTCTCAACCAAAAGGTCACTTCCTGATGGCTTTGGTACTCTTTGAACACGCATGTCCCTTTAAGCTTTGCAAGCTTCTGTTATGAAAAAGCATCGCAACGGGTGGAATGTTTGAATTGTAGATTTTCCATGAAGACTCTCCTTTCCAAGCGCTCATGGGAACTGGAACTAACTGTGAAGAGATTGTTGCCAAGAAGCAGTCTCTCTGGACTTCTCACAGTAACTCATTTTCCATCAGCAGTACCTTTACCCACAAGCAAGAAATGTAAAATTAAAAAATAAACACATAAAACATATACTTATTCCTTCTGCGAAAGAGCTCTGGTGGCATTGTGGTTTATGCACTGGGCTAACTGAACGGTCCATAGTTCAAACCTACCGGTTGCTCCACTGCAGAAAGATGAGGTTTTCTGCTCCCATAGGGATGAACAACTTTGGGAACACACAGGGTCAGTTTTGTCTGTCTATGGGGTGACTACCAACCAGAATGGATCCAATGGCAGTAAGCTTATTGTTCTCTGTGTTCAATCTTTCATTCAACCAATATTTATTGAATGCTTTGTTCTATGTACTATTCCACTTTCTGGGCAAATAACAGTAACCAAGTAAGCAAAAGTTCCTTTAGTACAGGAAGAAGAAAATAAGATAGATTACTGAATATGGCATATTTTATA
>NW_022103906.1:20231060-20232592 GCF_000313985.2 Echinops telfairi
TTCCCTGTGTTTCCAGTTCCTATCTGTACCAGTGTACATCCTCTGGTCTAGCCATATTTGCAAGGTAGAATTGGGATCATGGTAGTGGGGGGGAGAGGAAGCATTTATGAACTAGAGGAAAGTTGTATATTTCATTGTTGCTACCCTGTAACCTGACTGGCTCATCTCCTCCCTGTGACCCTTCAGTAAAGGGGTGTCCAGTTGCCTACAGATGGGCTTTGGGTCTCCATTCTGCTCTCACCCTCACTTACAATGATATGATTTTTTTGTAGAACTGTGTTTTATAGGACTTTCAATGTCTAATTTGTTGGAAGTAGATCCCCAAGTCTTTCTTCTAAGACTCCTCTGGGGTCCTTTGACTCGCTAATCTTTCCATTAGCAACTGAGTGCAGTAACCATTCATACCACTCATGGACTTCTAACTATATAGAGTAACGAATCAGGGGCCTTAGCTGCTGTCATCTGAAACCCACAGCCCTTTCCTGATTAATAACTGAATATGGCAAGCACATTAAGCAGGCCCCTCTCGGGGAGAAACTGGGGCCTCTCCGAGGAGCAGCGTTGGTTGGTGGATGGACTTGGCAAACCTTCGTTAAGCTGCGTGACAGTCTAGCATGGTCTGCCCAGTCCTCTTCCCCCTATCCTTTACTTGGGGGATAGACTTGCTGATGATCCAATAGTTCTCTCAAAATCTCCAGCTCCCTTTCTATTCTCTCTCACAAGCATTTTGCCAAAACAAAATCTTCTTGCTTTAAATTTGGCATCTGCTTCTCAGAGACCACCAACTCGTACAGTCATGTAAGTATCGGGAAAGATGTGTGTGGGTTTCTTTTTCTTGGAATGTGATCAGAGAGACACTGGAAGCTTGGAGCACAGAAACGACAGGCTCTGAGTCACATTTTCACAAGAGTCTGCAGAGTGTTTGCTATAGGGTGGCCTGGATGGAGGCAAGGAGAAAGTACACAGACTAGTTAGGAAGCTGTCTCACTCATTCGGACATGAGCTGATGGTGGCGGGCACCAGGATGCCAGCGAGAGAGGTTGGATTCGGAGGGTATTTTATTGGAGAGTTGAATCCATTTTCTAGAAGACTGGCTGCCTTGGATAAAGAAGCACAAGTGCAGGAATGGAATTGCCAGTGACTGAGAAGGGGGTGTGGGGAGAAGCAATGAAGTTCAGTGGTAGAATTCTTGACTTCTATGGAGACTTGAGTTTGATTCCTGGCCAAGACACCTCATGAGCAACTACCACCCATTGGTCAGTGGAAACTTGTGTGTTGCTGTGATGCTGAACAGTTTTAGCCTATGAGCCGGACTAAGACAGGAAACAAACAATCCAAAAAGACCTGGTGATCGATTTCTAAAAGCTGGCTAATGGCACTTTGTTCTATTAAACTGGCATTCCATGATACTCACCTTTCTGACACGATCACTGAAGGTAAATGGGTGCATAAGCAAATGTGGTGAAGAAAGCTGATGGTGCCTGGCTATCTGGCTAGCATCTGGGTTCTTAAAGGCTGGGAGGTAAACAAGC
>NW_022103906.1:20233201-20243344 GCF_000313985.2 Echinops telfairi
ATGAGGGAGGGGGGAGGGGGGAGGGAGGGGAAAAAATGAGGACCTGATGCTGGGGGCTTAAGTGGAGAGCAAATGTTTTGAGTATGATGAGGGCAATGAATGTCCAAATGTGCTTTACACAATTGATGTATGTATGGATTGTGATAAGAGTTGTATGAGCCCCTAATAAAATGATTAAAATATGAAATAAAATAAGGATATTATGGGGAAAACTAAAAAAAAAAAAGAAAGAAATGTGATCACATTAATAATAGCATTAACAAAACTCTTACTTAACTTGTTGAAGTTTAACTTGCTTATTTAACTTCTTTCCTCGAGAGCACTAATCTAATAAAAGTCCAGTAATGAAGGCAAATGCTATGAGGTTTTATCATACATTCGCACAGTTCATTAACAGTCGCTTGTGTTGTTGCTGTACTAAAACCTGCAAGTGAATAAATTACAAAAACAACACTTATATTTGTCAGATCCAGAGACGTAGTATTTCAAGTCATCACAGTGGTTTGGAACTCTAAGTTGATATTGTGTGTAAGTTATGCATTTGTGTACACAAGAAAAAGTAAAAAAATATAATGCCATGAAATGATAGAAACCCTTATTAAGAAAAATATAAAAAAATAGAAGCTATTGTATTTCAACATTTCCTCCACCTAGGTCAATACATTTCTAAATGCGGTGCTTCTACCTTTATAACCTTTCCCCAAAGAATTCTATGCCCTTTTATTTACACTACATCAAAATGGCAAGTTTTTGTTAATTAATCCTTTTATTGGGGGGCTCTTACAAATCTTCTAACAATTCATCAACATTTACAAAACATTTTCTTTCTACTTGAGCACTTGGTATTAGCTCCTCTTTTTTCCCCTCCCTCCCCCGCCCTCCCACTGTCGTGAATCCTTGATCAATTATATATTATTATTGTTATTTCGTCTCTTACACTGTCTGTTGTCTCCCTTCATCTACATTTCTGTTATCCATCCTCAAATGGCAGTTTTTGGTGTAATGTAAATAAGGGACCCAAGTTGTGTATCTTTAAAGTGTTCTTTGAATTTTGGGAACAACAGGAAGTTAGAGGAGGCAAGATCAGGATTGTAGCATGGATGAGGTAGGGTTTTCTAATGAAGTTCTTGCTACCATTGAAGAATGAGCAGGTTTATTGTGATTGGAAAAAATCCCCCTGTGCAGATTTCTTGGTCTTTTTATCACCAATGCAGTTTTCAATTTTCTTAAAATGTCTTTATATCCAGCCCCAATGATTATCCTGTGTCCTTTGAAAAACAAACTTATTGAGATTACCCTTTGAGATCCTAAGACACAGTTAAAACTTGAGCTACTTCTCTACCTTGGATTTAATTTGCACAACAGACTCTGTTGGAAGCTGCTGCTTTATTTACATAACTTATTTACATAACTTATATAGGTAAATTTACATCATATTAAGAAATTATAATTGGATCATATTGGTTAATCCAGGATTCCTCCTTGGTTATGGTTTGTTCCTTAAAAATCATCCTTATTAGCTTCAACAAGGAAAGTTGGAGAAAAAATGGAAAAATTCAGCTTTTTGAGCTAGTGGGTCTTTGTAAAACTTAAATATATATTCTTATTTCTTATTCTAACAATACTAAAACAAGTGTGTTACTGAAAGAACTTGTCTGTATCCATCCACTGATGAGAGACTTGCTTAAACACACCTTATTTGGAATAAACCCAGATTGCTACTGGAACCTAGTAGCAATATTTTTGACTACTCTAGTTTGTATGCATGCATCCATACACACATGTACACATACATATATACACAAATGCATACACAATCTACAGCCATATACTTTACAATTGCTGTAAGTGTTACCTCGAATACTTTTATAGCATGCATTACTTGTTCTGAAAGAATTGGCTTATAATGACCTCATATCGTTGGAGGTCTCCACGTTATGAGAAATAGAGAAAGGATGATGTACGTATAACAACATGGACCACGGCACAGTTAGCCTCCCACTCTATCCTTCTGTACATACTGAGCTGGGTCTCTGAACGATGCAAACAGTTAATACGCTCAACTTGCCATTTTGATGTAGTGTAAATAAAAGGACATAGAATTCTTTGGGAAAGGTTCTATAGGTAGAAGCACCACATTTAGAAATGTATTGACCTGGATAGAGGAAATGTTGAGAAGCAATAGTTTCCATTTTTTAATATTTTTGTTTAATAAAGGTTTGAGTCTGCACAGAGAAGTCTCAGAAGAAAAACGTGGCAATCTCTTTCCCTCCAACTAGCCACTGAAAACTCCTAGGGGCACAGTTTACCCTAGAGCGTGCCATGAGTTGGACTTGTTGGCACACACACACACACACACACACACACACACACACACACACACAAAGAGAGACAACTAGTCATTAGGCTGCGAACTGCAAAGTCAAAAGATCTAAGCTACCTGCTGTTGTAAAGGAGAAAGATGAGGCTGCGTGCTCTTGGAAAGATTGACAATTTCTATACAGGTTACTCTGAGTCTGAACAGACTGGATGACAACGGGCAGGTAAATGGAGATGTATACTATATAACATAGAACTTCATATTGCATGTAATATTGTCGGCTTAATCAAGATATATGGTCAGCTTAATCAAAGAGCTTGGGTGGTGGCCTAGCTTTTACCCATTGGGGTGCTAACTTCAAGGTTGGCAGTTTGAAACCACCAATCACTACATGGAAGGAAGAAGGGTCTTCGGCTCCCGTAAGAGTTACCAGCTCAGAAACCCACAGGGGCACTTCTACCCTGTCTTATGGGATCACTGTGAGTTGGCATCAACTCGGTGGCAGTGAGGCGAGGTGAAGTGAGGTGAGGTGAGGAATAAGGCGTGCCTGACCAAAACCATGGCATTATCAGCTGTCTCGTGTACATGCGAAAGTTGGACAACATATAAGGAAGACCAGAGAAGAATTATGCATTTGAACAATGGTGATGTTAACGAATATAGAAGCTGCCCTGGGCTGCCAGAAGAACAAACAATCTGTCTTCGAAGAAATTTAGTCACAACTCCTTAGAAATGAGGATGGTGAGACATCATCTTACGTATGTTGCACTTTTTTTTTTAGGAAAAAGTAGTACCTGGAAAAGGACATCATGCTTGATAACACGGAGGGTCGGTGAGAAAGAGGCAGATGGTCAAGGAGACAGATTGACACAGTGGCTGCAACAATGGGCCCAACCAACAATTGCCAGGATGGTGCCAGCCAGGGAAGTGCTTTGTTCTGTTATACACAAGGTTGATATGAGTCAGCTACAACTGGATGGCACCTCACAATACAACCATGTCATCTAAGAGACATTTTTTCCTGACTTGTAGTAGGCACCTGTGTTAGTCTGGGTGCTTTAGAGAAACAAATCCACAGAAACTCATGTATAAGAGGGAGTTTTACATAAAGGTTAAGTGTACATCAAGAAAACATCCCAACCCAGTGCTTCCCAAGCCCACAAGTCCAACCTTAAACCATATGTCCGACACCAATCTACAAGGTCCTCCTCAAACTCACAAAATACACGCAATGATGCTGACTGCAGGAGGAAAGCCAAATCAGTGAGCGTGTAAGCATCTCTGCGCTGGCAGGGGTTTCCACACGGCTGTTCCAGCACCCAGGGCTGCATCGGGTAGGTCCATGTGGCTTCTCCTTGGGGATGTCTTGCAGGAAGTGAGCCTTGACAGCTGAAGCAAGGAACTAGCCAAGGCAGCTGCACCTTGGTCCTACCATTAGAAAGCAAGAGACCCGAGAATTTGAAAGGCGAGGCTTACCGAGCCATTTAACTCTCTGCCCTTGAGTTAACCCCACATGTGTTTATTGGCCAGGTTGGCACAATTAACTTTAACTATCTCAGCACCTGACAGTAACAAGAACAGTAGCAGTATATTTTGGAATAATCTCAATTTCCCTTCATGCATATCTGTATGTAATAATTATTGTTTAGGATACAGAGTTTAGTAATTAGTGATGTAGCACAGGAAGGGCTTTAAGGAAGACAAAACCTGTAGTCACTTGGAATTGAGTGCCTGCCCCATTGTAGACCTTTGGGTGATAGAAGATAGTTTTGATCCATGGTAGCCAAAATAGAGATTATTCTCCTTTTAAAAAATCATTTTATTGAGAGCTCTTATAGCTCTCATAAAATCTGTACATCAATTGTAACAAGCACATTTGTACCTAGGTTGCCATCATTATTTTCTAGACATTTGAGATTATTCTCCTTTGGCAGAGGAGCAATCCAGAAGTATGAATCGACCTATGGATATTCTGTAAGCCAATAAGCAAAGCAAAGGTATGACCTCACAATCCAGATAAACATCCCACGAAAGTTCACACACTTTCCTGCTTGTGGCTTAATGATTTTGACCTAATGTTCAATGACAAATCCTAATTTAGTATATATTCCCTATAGAGACCAGTTCATGAGGTCAATTAAAAAGTCCCCCCACCCCCGCCACTTTCTTTCCCTCCCTTCTGTCTTAATACAACTTTCTACATACCACTACGTAATTGCCTTGAGCTGATTCACTTATACATACAGCTGCTCTAAGTGTAACACAGCTGTCAAAACGAACGAGCTACGAGGTCTTGGGGAGCACGTGATGACTCTAATGAAAATTTTGCTAGAACAATGTGTGTGCAAACAGAATTTTGTCAAAATATATATGTTGTTGCATGTATCAGTGGCGTATTCATATAGATACATGTGACTCTGAAAGGGAATATATGCTCATTGTATAAAATGCTAAAAGCACAGGGAAGATAATAAAAATGACATTGACTTTTCAAAGGAGAGTCTACTGTTGAAATTTTCTAGTCTCTTTTTCTATGCTTATTTAAAATATCCAAACACCCATCCAAGCTCACGACAGTTGATTCTGATTCGTAGTGACCTTATATAGGGTTTCCAATGCCGTTACTCTTTACAGGAGTAGAGAGCCACATCTTTCTCCCGTGGGTGGCTGATGGATTTGAACCAGGGTTGCTATGCGTCAGAATTGACGCAATGGCAGTGAGTTGAAACCTTGTAGTTAGCAGTCCAATACTTATCTGACAGCACCACTATGGCACCTATGAGTACACACACACACACACACACACACACACACTACTAAGAAGAAGGAATAGGCTGTACACTTCAAAAGAATTAGCCACTGAAAACCTTATTGACTGACATTGAAAACCGACATTGAAACATGTCAGATATTGAAAACCTCATAGGAGGTGGGGAGCAGAACATTGTCAGAGAGAGTGCCAGGAGATGATCCCCTTAGGTTGGAAGGTAATCAAAACAAGACTTCTACTTTGAGAAGGCAGCTCTTCTCATAATGGCATGGAGTAAAGTCTGCCGGACTAGAACCTTCAGGACCTTCGTTTGTGAATGAATCATGACTCAAAATGAGAAGAAGCAGCTGCAAACATCAGTTAATAATCGGAACTTAGAATGTACGGAATGTGAACTAGGAAAATTGGAATCATCAGAAAAGAAATGGAATGCATAAGGATTGATATTCTAGGTGTTGGTGAGCTGAAATGGACTGGTAGTGGCGATTTTGAATGAAAAAATCATATGGGTTTGACTATGGTGGGGATGACACAGTCAAGAGGAATGGCATCACAGCCATCATAAAGAAGGACATTTCAAGATCTCCCCTGAAGTACAATGCTGTCTGTGAAAGGATAATATCAAACAACGATATTGATGCGAGCGTAGGGGCTTGGAGTGGAGACCCAAAGCCTATCTGTAGACAAGTGGATATCCCCCCACAAAAGGGTTATAAGGAAGGGATGACTCACCCCAGGTGCAATATAGCACCGATGAAACACACATCATTCTGTAGTTCCTGAATGCTTCCTCCTCCAACTACCATGATCCATGACCTTACAAATCTGGCTAGACCAGAGAACACACATTGGTACAGATAAGAGCTCTGGACACACAGAATTCAGGACAGATAAACTCCTTAGGAACAGTAGTGGGAGTAGCGATATCATGAGGGTAAGGGGAGGGGAAAGGGGAAGAAAGGGGGAACCAAAAACAAGGTTGGATATATAGCCCCACCACCCACCCCTAAAGGGGACAATAACAGAAATGTGGGTGAAGGGAGACAACAGACAGTGTAAGATACGAGATAATAATATATATTGATCTAGGATTTATGAGGGTGGGAGGGTGGTGAAGGGAGGGGGGAAAAGAGTATATACCAAGGGCTCAAGAAAAATGTTTTAGAAATGATAGAATAATATCATTCACATACAAGAAAATCTGATCAATGCAGCTATTATTCAAGTGTGCAAACCAAACATGAAAGCTCATGATGCAGAAATTGAAGAATTCCACCAATGCCTTTGTCTGAAATTGATCAAACATGCGATCAAGATGGATCAATAGTTATTGACGTTTGGAATGGGAAAGTTGGGAACAAAGAGGAAGGAATAGCAGCTGGAAAACAGGGCCCTGGTGAGAGAAGGAAAGCTGGAGATCCTATCTTAGAATTTTGTAAGCCCCAACTTATTCATAGCAAGTACCTATTTTTAACAACACAAAAGAAATATACACGCATTTCTCCAGATGGATATACAAGAATTCAATTGACTACATCTGTGGGAAGACATGATGGAAAAGCTCAATATGAGCAGCTGAAACCAGGCCAGGGCCTCACTGTAGAACAGCCCATCACTCGCTCATCTATAAGTTCAAGTTGGAGCTGAAGAAAATTAAAACAAATCCACAAGACCAAAATATGACTTAGAGTATTGTCCCACTTGGGTTCTGAGAACATCTCAGGAACAGATTTGACACACTGAACATTAATGATTGAAGGCCTGATGGCTGTGGGATGACACTGAGAACATCATACCTGAAGAAAGCAAAAGGCCATTAAAGAGAAGAAAGGAAGAAAAGATCAGAAGACGTCAGTGGATCAATGGGTATCAGAAGAGACTCTGAAACTTGCTCATAATCAGAGTGACTAAGGCAAATGGAAAACATGAAGTAAAATTGCTGAATGGAAAATTTCAAAGGGCATCTTGAGAAGACAAAGCAAAGTGTTATAATGAAATGTGTTAAGACTTAGAGTTAAAAAACTAAAAAGGAAGAATATGATATCTTCACCTGAAAAAACTCAAGAAAAAAAATCAAGACTTCAGTAGCAATACTGAAAGATTATATGAGCAAAATATTGAATGATGCAAGAAGCAACATAAGAAAATGGAAAGAATACATAGAGTCACTGTACCAAAGAGAACGAGTCAACATTCAATCATTTCAAGTGATAGCACATGATCAAGAACCAATAGTACAGAAGGAAGAAGTCCAAGCTATGTATAGGGATTAGCCAAAAAAAGGCTCCAGGAACTGATTGAATACCAACTGAAATGTTTCAACAAGCTGATGAAGAAGTGGAACCACTCACTCATCTCTGCCAGGAAATGTAGAAGACAGCTAGCTACTTGGGCAACTGACTGGAAAGGATCCATATTTGTGCCCATGCTAGAGAAAGGTGACCCAATAGCGTGCTCAAATAATAGAGCAATATTAATTGCTATCACATACAAGTAAAATTTTGCTGAAGAACATCTAACAACATTTGCAGTGATACATTGACAGGGAGCTGCCAGAAGTTCAGACTGGATTCAAAACAGGACATGAAACAAGATATATAATTGCTGATATCAGATGGATCTTGGCTCAAAACAGAGAATACCATAAAGATATTTATTTGTGTTTTATTGACTATGCAAAGGCATTCAACTGTGTGGATCACAACAGATTATGGATAGTTTTGAGAAGAATGGGAATTCCAGAACACTTCATTGTGCTCCTGCAGAACTTATACATGGATCAAGAGGCCATTGTCTGACCAGAACAAGGGAATCAAGTGGGTGGTTTAAAGTCAGGAACTCTTTGTAGGACAGTCTGTGGTGCTGGATTATATGAAGAAGAATGCAGTATCGGGATTGGAGGAGGCTTATGAACAACGTGTGATCTGCAGATGACACAGCCTTGCTTGCTGAAAGTGAGGGGGGCTTGAAGCACTTGTTAATGAGGATCAAGTATTGCAGCCTTCAGTGTGGATAACAACTCAATGTAAAGTGAAGCAAAATCTTCACAAATAGACCGAGAGGTAGCATCATGATAAATGGAGAAAAGGTTGAAGTTGTGCAGCATTTCATCTTGCTGGGATCCACAATCAATAATCATGGAAGCAGGAATCAAGAGATCAAATGATAAATTGTATTGGGTGATTCTACTGCACAAGAACCCTTTAAAGCATTGAACAGCAAGAACGCTACCTTTAGGACTTGGGTACGCCCCCCCCGCCCAAGCTATGTATTTTCAATTGTCTCCTATGCATGTGAAAGTTGGACATTGAATAAGGAAGATGAAGAAGAATGGATGTGTTTGGGTCATGGTGCTGGAAGAGAATGTTGAAAGTGCCATGGACTGACGAAGGATACATAAAACGGTCTTTGAAGGCATTCAGCCAGAATGCTCCTTAGAGGCAGGATGGCAAGACTTGTCTCACATACTTTGGATGTGTTGTCAGAAGAGACTAGTCCCTGGAGAAGGACATCATGCATGGTAAAGGGTCAGTGATAGAAAGGAAGGCCCTCAGTGAGATGGGCTGACACAGTGGCTGCAACCAAGGGCTTGCACGTAAGCACAATTGTGAGGATCTTGCAGGACCAGGCAGTGTTTCATTGTGTTGTACATAAGATGAAGAGGAACTGCCTGGAGGGCATCTAAGGACAAGAACAAGAAAAACAACAACATCTACTAATGTTGATCAAATTTCAGGCAGCTGACTTTCAATTTATGATAATACCTCTCTGTTTTTCAAAACATCTTATTGTTTTTCTTTCAGAATGTTAATTAGTAATTTTTGTAGGATTGTTTTCTTTGATTTGATGCATTAATTCTGATTTTTTCAGATGCTTTTCTTTAAAAAAAAGCAATTTTACTGGCATATTATTCACATATCATGAACGCCAACTCACTACCATTGAGTCAATGCTACGTCATAGCGACCCCCTAGGGCAGGTAGAACTGCTCCTGTGAGTTTCAGATTATAACTGTTTACGGGAGTAGAACACCTCATCTTTCTCCCTTGGGGGGCTGGTAGTTTCAACCCGTGTATCTTGCAAATCACAGCCCAATGTATAACCATTATGCAACCAGGATTCCTCCTCCTATATTATACAATTCAAGAATTCAATCATATTAAGAACAGTTGTAAGTATGCTTTTCTTTGCTTACATTGAATTCTAGTGTGGTAGTTAGGTTTTGTGTCAACTTGGCTTGGTTGTGTCAACTTGGCTGGATTCTCAGTGGGTTCGCAGTTAAAGCCTAACAATCCTCTACCAAGTGACCTAACACAATGTCACCAACTTAATAATGGGATCTACTGTGAGTAGCCAATTCAGTTGTAAGAATAGGATGGAATGAAACCCCTCTCCCTTACTTAGATCAAAGCTTTGATGCAATTGAAAAGAAGTTACCTCGAGGGTGCAGCTTACTTCCTATATAAGGACATGGTGGAAAAGCTTGCTTGATTTTGCTGGGTATGGATCCTGCACTTGTCTCATTGGCCTTCTGTTCTTTGTACTTGAGCCAATGGCCTGCCATATTGCCTACCAATTCCTGGAGCCATCAGTGGCTGCCATCTGACCTGCCAACCTTATACAGATTCACCTCTTCGGTCACAAGCCTGACCTGTCGACTGTGGATTCTTCTGCCTGTGCAGTCACCAGTCTGTGGTCATCTGCTGATCTTGGTTTTATCAGTCCCTGAACCTACTCAAATCAGGAGATGTCTACAGCTTAACTTCTGACCAATGGACCTGTAACCATACTGGACTTGCCTTATTATTTTGTCATGTCTTACATTGTCCAATGTCCCCCTTCACCCACTTTTCTGTTGTCAGAAAACCCCAGGGAGGGGGTTATATGTAAATCCTTGTAATCAGTTCCCCCTTTCTACCCTACCTTCCTTCCACTCTCCGGGTATCACCTCTCTCACCACTGGTCCTGAAGGGATCTTCTGCCCTGGATTCCCTGTGTTTCCAGTTCCTATCTGTACCACTGTACATCCTCTGGTCTAGCCAGATTTGTAAGG
>NW_022103906.1:20244436-20252286 GCF_000313985.2 Echinops telfairi
ATGGACATCAGAAGAGTGGGTGAGCGGAGATGTCGGACAGGGCAAGATATGACAAAATAATACTTTATAAATTATCAAGGGTTAATGAGGGAGGGGTGAGTGGGGAAGGAGGGGAAAATGAGGAACTGATGCCAGGGGCTTAGGTGGAGAGCAAATGTTTTGAGAATGATGATGGTAATGAATGTACAAATGTGCTTTACACAATTGATGTATTATGGATTGTGATAAGCGTACGAGCCCCTAATAAAATGATTAAAACAAAACAAAACAAAAAACACCCCAGATGCTATATCTTTTGATAGCTGGGCAACATCAGCTTTCTTCACCACATTTGCTTATGCACCCATTTATCTTCAGCGATAGTGTCAGGAAGGGGAGCATCATGGAATGCCAATTTAATAGAACAAAGTGTTTTTGAATTGAGGGAGTACTTGAGTAGAAGCCCAACATCCATCTGCTACATTAATACTAGACCTATAAATATGTGCACATAGATCTATTTCCCCATCATCATATATAAATATATTTACATATGTACACGCCTGTATTTAGAACTCTATAAATGCCCTTTGCCTTCTAGTCCTTTTCTCTATTTTCTTTTACTTTCTTCTTGTCCCACTATCATGCTCAGCCTTCATTTGGATTTCAGTAATTCCTCAGTTACATTGCCCTTGATCAAGCCCTACCAGGCCTCTTACACCCTCCTCGCCACCGATTTTGTATCATGACTTTCATAATGAGATCTTCTGTTAGTAACCAATCAATTGAGAGGATGTTTCCTTGGCGATGTGGCCTATTCCAATATAAATGGACAGTGTGGAAAAACTTGCTTGCCTTTTTGCTAGATTTTGATCCTAAATCTGGCTTGTTGACAATTGGTTGTTGGACTTCAGCCAAAGGCTTGCTATATTGACTGCCAAATCCTGGGAGTCATCAGTGGCCTGCCATCTGACCTGCCAACCTTGGATTCATGTGCCTCTGTAGTCACAGGCCAGTCATCTTCCCGTGGATTGTGGTATCATCAACCCCATTAGCTATAAGAGTCAGGAAAAGTTTCCAACCTAACAGCTGTCTTGTAACTTGCTCATTTGCACAATTGTGTGAGCCATTTTCTTGATGCACATCTCTTTCCATATACAAACATAAGCTTCATGGGTTTTGTTTCTCTAGATATAGAAGCCTAAGACAGGAATGCAAATAAAAATAGAAAAATCTCCTCTACTGGAAGCAAGCTCTGAAGTAAGCAAGGGCCAGGAAGGAGTTATGGCACTCATGAGGTGACAGAGCTTGGAGGAGACAAAGAGACACTGTCTTGACTTGGCATTTTTGCCTGCAGCTAGCACTGGGGAAAGGTAAAGACTTCCAGGGGCACAAGAAAAGAAACTGGGCCTGTGCCAACCCTTTGGGCCAAATAGAATTAGAAGAGTCTGGTCTGCTTTCACAAATGCTTGGCAGAGTGGGTATTTGAGATCCCTGGGGATCCTAGTCAATCTAGGCTCATCAGCCTGTTTAGATCTGTTCAGTAAAGACAATGAAGATGCTTACTGAGTATGTGCACTTCTACCAGTGACCATCTGAAAATTGCTGCCATTTCCCAAATAGTTTTATGATGCCTTTTTGGCTGATGTTTTAGAATGTGCAGAAACTTAAGATTGTTGGTGTCAGGCTGAGCTTTTCCACACAAATAAATCTTAAAAGAGTCTGCCTGCCTGTAGGCAAAGTGATGTTTGACACGCTACCCAGAAACTAAAGTTTGTTTACTGAAAGTGGAAAATCAAGTTTCTTTCCTTGCCCGATGTAGTTGAATAATTGTAATGGTATAGTTGAATCCGTTGGCAGGGCCTGTTTGGACGAGTTAAGGAAGATATGAGTTCTTGGCCTCAGGATGGACAGCATCAGGAATTTGTAAAAACCTTCACGGCATCTATGAATAGCAATAGCCTTTTAATCCTTCAATTTCTGTATATGTGTCCCCTTATACACTAGGGATACATTATGTAAGAGAAAGAAGACTGACTTTGGTCCAGCTTGGGACACTCCGAGCACTTTGTGATACCTGCACATTGATGACTGTTTCATTATGATATTATAAAATAGGGAAGGGGTGATTCTTAACCATCACCCGTCTTTTAGCAGTGGCTTGTATGTTCCTGTGATACAGGAAGCTATTCCAGTAGGATTTCAAATTCCAGTGGCGAGTTCTCAATGGAGCTTCTGAACTAAGACCAGGAAAAGCGAGTGTGGTGAAAATTCGCCAGTGGACAGCCTAAGCATCTCAACAGAACACTGTGCGGTCCGGAGCTAGAAGATGAGCCCCTTGACTTAGAAGTTACTCAAAAGACACAGTGTCGGTAACGATGTGCGGATGGAGCAAGACTTTCATAGGAGGGGGCTCAAAGTTTGTGGAACGATTCTGTTACCCACTAATTCTACTTTCCTAGAATTTTTGGAGTATCCCTTGTATGTGGGGTTTCCACGAGTTGAAGCTACTTTGATAGGAACTAATTTTAACAATGCTTCAGAGAAAAAAGAAACATTTACTGGGTTAAAACAACTAGTATCTCTTTGTTAAATAAGGCAGAACATTCTGGAGGGAGAAACATACTCACTTGAAAAGAAGAAAATATGGACGGAATCCCATGATGTGGGATTCGGAGATTTCATTTCACCCCTGCTGTCTCTGACCTCTTCAGACAGCGAGGGACGCCTAGGGTTCTGCTTTTGCTTTGATTCCCGCGCCTTTATCTCAACTGCTGAGATCAGAGTGTGTTGTAGACTGAAAAGCAGATGTAGTGGATCACACCAAGCAGATAGATGTTTAAAATGGGAGATGACTACATCATAGATTCCAAACCACTGAGAATCATTGTCCAGCTAAGTTTACTCACAACGATCGCACTGTGCTCAAGAGCATTAGAGGCCAACTTAATATGAAAGACCACATCGCTCTCCTGTCTTCTATGTTTTCATTCCAAGGCATGCAGTTCCTTGATCAACTTTGGGGCTTTTAAGGATAGAACTGTGTTGTTTTTCAGAGATTATACTTGAATTTTGGTGAACATGACACTCGTTGTCTTGGTCTTACTGTATTTATTGCTCATCTGTATGCCTGCCTTCTGCATGATAATGTACTTTCTAGCTTTCTACATAGCAGTTTATCTTGAAAAAGTGATTGCCAAATCTTCGTGAGTAATCTTTTTAAAACCATACTATGAAATATATTATTAGCATTTTTAGACTATCTCGGTTGGAAAACAATGAGCCACAGGATGTCTCTGGCAGCGCCTACAGATATCTCACACAAGGCACTATCCCAGGACAACAGGGCTTGACTGCAGAGTGCTGATGCTGCCACTTTTTCATCCCTCAAATTTCCTGTCACATTTATGGCAAGTATTGTACAAAAATTTTCTAAAGTAGTATTTCAATTTAGTTACTGCAAATTTACATATGTTCTAGAAGGATGACTGGTTGGAGAGCCTATTGCAAGTCAGCAAAAATATCTTCCAGAAAATACAATAGAACTGGCTTAATACAATTCATTGATGTGCAACATCTATTGTAGCACCATCCATAGGGTCTCCATCACCTTATTGAACATGCCTTTTCGGAGCTAGAGATCTTCGGGTAGAGTAAATATCATTTCACTTAGTTCTGAAGAGTCATCGTTTGGAAGTCATGTCAGATCATTTGGGACAGTAGGACTAGTCAGAGGCCAGTATCCAGAACTTACAGGTCAGAAATGTCCTGAGCAATCAGGTTCGGGCAGAGCAATAGGCTGGGATCAGAGTAGTTGCAGATGAGAATCAGGAAGACACAGGCATCGAGAAGTTTTTATAGACAGTCAGGTATGAGGATACCTATGAAGCCTGATGACGTAGGCAAGGTGAGCCAAAGGTGAAAGTCCTCAGTATTATGAACCCTAAGCGGGTCTAGCTCTATTCCAATTGAAGCAAGCAGAGTTTCCACTATAACACATATCTTTTATTCTTTTTGATTCACCATCAGCCAGTCCAACATTTTACATGTGCAACATTTTTCTTTCCTATGAGTCTTGGCTGGAGGTAGAGCCATCTACAATTCTGACAGTTACCGTATCTAGTCATTCATTTTCACAGCTTCCTTTGCAGGGAGAGCATGATCACTGACCTATGTCTTGCCAATTTCACACATTGCATTTGTCTTTGAATCATGATCTAGCAGTAGAAAGAAGCAGGGACTACAGAGAATTCTCTTTGACGGTGGGGGTAAGTGCAGCAAGACTATCTTTAGTGCCCAAGTGCTGTCAGCCTTGACAGTGTTACTACATGAGGAATATTACATTTCTGCGGCAGCCTTATCCACACAGTTGCAGGTGGGAAGTCAGTTTAAAAAACTTTTTAAAATTAAAAGATCATTTTATTGGGGCCCTTACAGCTCTTATAACAACCCATACATCAATTGTAGCAAGCATTTGTACATATGTTGCCATTATTATTTTCTAAGCATTTACATTCTATTTGAGTCCTTGGTATAAGCTCCTCTTTTTACCTTCCCTTCCCTCCACCCTCGTGACCCCTTAATAAATTATACATTATTATTTTCATAACTTACACCGACCGCTGTCTGCCTTTCCCTGAAGTTTCTCGCTGCCCCTGCCCCCATCTTCCCCATACCTTCCTGGTATTGCTACTCCCATTTCTGTTCCTGAGGAGTTTATCTGACCCGGATTCCATGTCTTATCTGTACCAGTTTACATGCTCCGGCCTAGCCCACAGTGAAAGGCAGGATTGGGGTCACTATAGTGGGGGTTGAGGAAGCCTCAAAGAAACAAAGGAACATTGTGTGTTTCATCGATGCTATAGTTCACCCTGGTTGATTCATCCCTTCCTTGGGACCCTTCTATGAGGGGATGTTCCATTGTCTACAGATGGGTTTGGGGTCTCTGCTCCAACCCCTCATTCTCAACAATACGTTTTTTATTTATTTATCCCATTGACACCTCATGATCACATAGGCTGGTGTCCTTCTTCCATATTTTAAAGTTTTTACTGGCTTGGCTCTATGAGCTACTTAATATTCTCATATTTCTTTTGTATCAAATTCTATCAGAATATAGAGAATACCACATTTACCAATTCGACAATTTTTACAAGTACAATTTAATAAAATCAATTAATTACATTAATCATGTGCTATCATCACCACTTTCCATTGTTAAATTTTCTATGCCTATAAAGAAACCTCATTGCTACCTGGGACCATTAGGGATTATGCCAACTAGACATTCCTGGATAGGGGTGGAGCTAAACCTGTCAATCAAGCTGTAGCCTGGTGACACCTCCTTGATGTTTAAGCCTTTTGGATAAGAGCAAGGGGAACAGAGACGGTATTTCTCTCTCTGCCTCTTTGCTTTCCTGCCTGCTGGGACTCTGCTGCCAGCCCTGCTAGTGCCTGCCATGTATCCACTGACTTTGGATCCACACAACTCTACACCCAATGATCTGTGAGCGTTCTAATTTCTGATTCACAATTCTGAGTCACCGGCATGTGGCTATGTGAGTCTGAAGAGGGCTATAGAGTAGCACTGGACGTATGGACTTGAGTTGGATTGGGCTGGAATGCCTTCTTGATATATAAAGTTCTTTCTTGTATATAGATGAGTGTCACTGCATTTGTTTTTCTAGACAATACAGACAAACACACTAGCAGAACAATGATTCCTTCCTTATGCTGACACCTCTGTGCCTGGTGTTTAACTCTAATCTCTGTACATTTGCCTAGTCTAGGCATTCCCTATTAGTGGAGTTATATTTATCCTTTTGTGATTGACTCCTTTCACTCAAAATAATGTTTTCAAGGCTCATCCATGTCATAGCATGCACCAGGACCTCATTTGTCTTTATAGAAGAGGATTATTCCACCATATGCATGTAACATTTTGTGTATCCATTCATCTGCTGATGGACATCTGCATTATTTTCCCGTTTGGCTATTGTGGAAAGTGCAGCCATGAACATTGTTGTACACCCCATATCCTAATAAGTTAATCTTTCTGTTGTTTTCCTTTCAAGACTTCTCTTTCTCAGTGCAAAAGAATCTCACTGATTGTTTTAATGCTGATCTTTTACCCGGCCACTTTGCTGAATTTTTCAATTTATTCCAGGAATTTTCTTGCTGAATCTTTGGGATTTTCTATGTTTAGGACCATGCATATTGAAATAAATATAATTTTACTTCATCTTTGCCAATTTGGATACCTTTTATTTCCCTTTCTTATATTATTGCTGTAGCTAGGACAGGAAATAAATATTTGCAACAAGCATGAGCTATTGCTATATTTTTATATACCGACTCCCAGGACTTGACTTTTTTTTGTCTCTTTGTTGGTTTGTTTTGTTAAGAAAATAATAATAGTTGTGACATTCTTGGTGGAAAGCAAGAGAAATCAATTTTAGCTGAGTTCAACTGAAAAAGACAAAATACTTAGGAATGAAACTAACCAGAGTACTATACAGAAAACCACAAAGAAAAGTACAAAATACTACTACAGGAAATCAAGAGACCTACGCAATGGAAGAATATACACCATGCTCACAGATAGGAAGATGACATAGTGAAAATGTCGGTACTATTCAAAGTGATCTATAGATAGAATACAATACTGATCTAAATTCCAGCATCATTCTTTAAAGAGATCGAAAAATGAGTCACCATCTTTATTTGGAAAGGAAATATACCCTGTGTAAACACAGCACCATCCAATAAGAAGAACACAGTAGGAGCCTTCATGTTTCTTAATCTCACAACTGACTACCTAGTTACACTGGTCGAAACAACCTGCTATTGGTACAACCACAGGCACATAGAGCAACGAAACAGAACTGAGAACCTAAGAGTAAGCCCATCTACCTACAGACAATTGATCTTTGGCAAAGGGCTCAAAGTCTTTGGATGGGGAAGAAATAGTCTCTGTAACAAGTGGTCATGGAAAAGCAGGATATTCATGTGCAGGGGCATGAGACAGGATCCATACATCACACCACATACAAAAATTAACTTGAGGGATCAAAGACTTAAATATGAAACTTAAAACTATGAAGACCATAAAAGAAAAGGACAAATGAAAGAACAAGGAGCCTTTTATCACAAGGAGTCTTCATGGCATAGTGGTTATGCATTGGGCTGTTAGCCGCAAGGTCAGCAGTTTGAAACCACCAGCATCTTTGAGGGAGAAAGACAGAGCTTTCTAATCCCGTGAAGAGCTACGGTCTCAGAAACGAACAGGGACAAGACTGCCCTGTTACACAGGGCTGCTGTGACTCAAAATCGACTTGATGGCAGTGAGCTTGGAGTGTTTGGCTTTAATATTAGCACAAATACACTAACAAAACCAACAAAGCACAAACAGCAGAAGCTAAATGACTGAGACCTCCCAAAATTAGACATTTCTGCACATCAAAAGATGTCACGAAAAGAAACATAAGAGAACCCACTGACAGAAAGGTTTTGTGACAAGAACATATTGAATGAGGGATTAATTTCTAAATTCATAGGAAATGTCAACACCTCAATAATAAATAGGCACTGGACATAACAGACACTTTACCAAAGAGACATTCAGACAGTCAACAAACACATGAAGAAATGAGAGAGATGCAAATCAAAATATGAATGAGCTATTATTTGATCCCAGCATAATGGCTGAACTTGAAAAACCAGAGAGCAATAAATGCTAATGACGATTTGGAGAGACTGGAACACTCATACAATGTTGATGAATTTTTAAAATGGCATAATCACTGTGGAAAGCAATGTGGTGCTTCCTTAAAAATTTTAAATGGACTCACACACTCTCTCTCACTCACTCT
>NW_022103906.1:20252550-20258650 GCF_000313985.2 Echinops telfairi
CTCACTCACTCACTCTCTTACTCACTCATTCACTCACTCACTTTCTCACTCACTCTCTTTCTCACTCACTCACTCTCTCACACTCTCACTCACGCACTCACTCTCTCACTCTCACTCACTCACGCTCTTACTCACTCATTCACTCACTCACTCACCCTTTCACTCACTCTCTCTCTCACTCTCACTCACTGACTTACTCTCTCACTCTCACTCCCTCACTAACTCACTCTCACTCACTGACTCACTGACTCACTCTCTTACTCACACACTCTCACTCACTCTCTTAAAAAAAAAAAGAAAACTTCTTTGTCAGAAAAGAAAATTTTAAATGAGAATACCATATGATCAACAATCCCGTTGCTAGGTATATATCTAAGAGCTGTGACATGAATATGCACACCCCTGTTTCTCAATAGTCAATTGCTCTTGTATATCAAGCTCTTTCTTATACATATATGGATGTCTTTGGATTTGTTTCTCTAGTCAACCCAGACTAACACAGGATTGCAATAAATTACATGCAACAAAATGTGTATGAATTATCGAATGGAAAACTAATTTGCTCTGAAAATCTTCACCTCATTTACAATACTAATAATACTACTAATAAAATCCTGCTGTGGTAAGCAGTCTCTGTAAATAATCCTTTTCCTTCCATACTAGCCTCTGTTGAGGGCTGACCATCACCAGAATCCCTGAAAGATGGAGCTCACTGGAACTTGATGGGCTCACAAGTAGAGTCCTGCCTTGCGCTGCACGCAGTGCTAGGAGGCGGGGCTCCTCTGTAACTGCTGCAGAGCCACCTCCGGGACTTAGCTTTGCTTCTTTTCTCCCTTGGCTTGTTGCAGACAGAGCTGTTGCCACGACCTTGACTCTGCCTGACATTCTCACCATGTCTGCTCTTCAGTTATAGAATAATAAATAACCCGACCCCCCTCTCCTACCACGTAGCCCTTATCTGGGTATCGTGGTGCGGGCCTAGAACAGAAGTCCCACGTAGTTTTAATTAGTGTATACGTAAAGGTAACTCTTTTATGCTGCTTTCTCTGAGAGGAAAAGCAAATATGTCTCTGTTTTTCTTTCTCTCTTTTTTCCCCCTGAGTGTCCTGATTACCCAACTCTTGGAACAACATCATTTTCTGCTTAGTTATCACTTCAGTAGGAAAGGGGATGACATGACAAGCAGGTGTTACAAAACTCTCCAAATGAGGAATGCTGAAATTTGATTCAGTAGCAAATGAGGCCCCATGGTGCTAGGAAGTTCTCAATGTTTTCCTAAAATTGTTCCCCAAATGTCTGTGTGTTCTGGAACCCACTGCAGCCCATTCGATAAGAAAGAGGCTCTTGGGTTTCTCCATGATGGATTGAATGCATCAGGTTGGGAATAATTGACTTCTCAAAAACTTGGCAAACTTGTTGCCTCCAGAAGCAAGCTGGAATCACGTTCATGCTGCTGGGCACTTGAGTGTTTTAAGTGCGGCCTTGAAAAAGCTTTTGGAAGTCCTGCCTGACCCTCACCAAAGGTCAGACACCACAACAAAAATTACTGGTGGATTATTTTGCATTTATATTTTAATTCATCTCACACCAAGTTCATCTTCAGCCCTTTGAACTTGATAATTTCTACGTTCAATTTTAAATTAGTCTTCTGACTTAGAATTTCATTTCCATTCTAACCAGCAGAGTTAGAAGTGCTGTCCTATTGAGGACGGGGGGGGGGGGGGGGCAAATAGAAATTGTCTCCTGTTGGTTTAAGCAGAGATGGAATATACAAGTATTCAAAGGGTAAAAGATAAATACAGTTAAGGAGGCTGGAGAAAACAGAAACCAGGTAATGATCGTTCAAGAGGATTAGGAAGTCAGAACCCAAGAGCACGCATGTATGTCGTCCCAGTGAGGCTCTCCCTGGGAGACTCTGCCACTCTCTGCTGAGGTTGGCAGATTGTGCATTGGCTTCATTCAAGGGAAGCTAAATGCCATTTGGTGGCAGCTGCTGACACCACCGTCAAGAGACTTTAAATCCTGGTGGTAGCATCGAGTTAGTTGAGACCTAGGGACACGCCCAAGCTACAGCCACGATGGCCTGAGTAAACTGTCTAAATTTTGGGCTCCCAGGAGGAGATGGGTCTTCTGAACCACCAAAAGCCATGCATGATGACTTGCTCTACAAAGGGAAGAAGGTTCTGATCATGGGAAGCCACACCTTAAAAAAAAGACAGGTGTTTAATCTCGAGCTGGGTCTTCAATTTTGTCAGGGGAACCAGAGAAAAGCCAGGGAGCTCAGAATATTTCTCTGGGCAAGTGTTTACAAATTGGGTTTGTCTTCTAGACCGACGGCGCTCACTCACTGCCATTGAGTGGGTGCTGAGACGCTATTGGACAGGGTAGAAGTCCCTCGGCGAGTTTCCAAGACTCTAGCTCTTTACGGGAGTCGAGAGCCCTGTCTTTCTCCCTCAGAGCAGCTGATAGTTTCGAACTGCCTTCCTTTAGGATCGAAACCCAACTCGTACCTCCCACATCGTTGGGGCTCCTGTAGAACAACAGCAAGCCCCAGTGTTTGTGTGAGCGTCAACCCAGCAATTTCTTTCTCTCTCTTTTTTTTACGTAAAATAACTTGCATAGCATGCTTCCAGACAACATTGGTGGATAAGGGGAGTTTGGGAAGGGTCTTTGTTGGTGGTTGACAATCAAATGTAGGTGTGAATTACTTGCATAAAAATGCAGTATTTTTTTTTCCCCAATGGTGACTATTTGAAAGACAACTGAATGTACATTGTCATTTTATGGTCACTCCTTTTGAGCTGTCTTTGACCATTTTAGGCCTGTTCTTAAAATTACTTACTCATTTCTCTGATTTCAAAAGAGTTCTAGGAGGCTTTAAAATGTTGCCATAAGAAGTCTTGGTGTTTTGAGAACGATGATGGCAACAGATATATAGATGTGCTCGACACAATGGATGGATGGATTGTGATAAGAGCTGTATGAGCCCCCAGTAAAATGATTTAAAAAAGGAAGGAGAAGGAGTCTTGGTGATGCTGTCAGATAAGCATGGGACTGCTAAAGGCAAGGTTGATGGTTCAAAGCTTCTAAGAGGAAGATGAGGCTGTCTGCTCCCACAAAGCCTTGGAAAACCTACATAGGCTTGCAATACATTGGAATCCATTCTTAGTCATTTGGTTTAAGTTGTTTTTATTGTTCTGCAGAGTGAAATATAAAGAGCAACTGGGTGTATCTAAGCCCCAACACACCTCACTACTCATCCAATCCAAAGAGTCCTGGCATTTTGAGACGTGAGATCTGAAGGGTGAGTAACTTTCTCTCATGGAAGTGAGGCATTGAAATAGCTGTTCTGAGAGGCACCGCTTGGTTAATCAAAGCAAAAGGAATCTTGGAGTCAGTTCTTTCCTTTTTCTAATTTGGGCAAATATTTGCCATCTGTTTTCCATTTGTTAGTCACAGAGTGAGCTCTTTTGGGGAGCATGAACGTGGGTATATTCTGGGTCTTGAGCTGCTTCATTGTCTTTGCATCAGATGCTCTCTGTAACAAAGGGTTGCTATAGAAAGGTTTTCACATTTATAAAACAGAGGGTTGAGCCAGAAATAGCACTATGTCTGATATTCTAATATAGTAACTGAAATGACATGTTTCCCCTGAATATATTCAGTGTTATAAAAATTGCATTTTAAATTGCATCCTGGAATAATTTTACATTATCATTGCTAACAAGGACATAAGAAAGTAACATTCAAGCACACGTTTATATACAAATGATCTCCCTCTGTTGTTGGTGGTGTGAGGCATCCTCGAGTTGGTACTGAGTTCCAGCCGCTCAATGTCCAACAGGACAACACCCTGCTGGGTCCTGCACCATCGTCACAACAGTCGTTCTGTTTGGGCCCTTTGTTGCAGCCACTGGGACCATTCAGCACTAAATTTAAAAACAGTCCATGCTACTGAAATTGAAAACTAAAACCAGGCTGCCTACTTTTGTAACTATTAAAAGGTGTGTTGGCTATTATCCTTGGCGATTTGTCTCTTCAGTACTCAGCACGTGGCAATTCCGAGGCATGACCATTCGAATCAATCACTTGGAGTTGAACCTTGGCATGTGCAACGACTCCAATTGGGTGTGTAAAGCATGTGAAGTGTTGACTGTTGACTTATGGCCTTTGGTCCCCCAGCCCACCTTTCTGTGCTCCACTTTGGGATGTGAAGATTGGGGTTGTGCAAAATAGGTGTCCTGGATTCCACAGTGCATTCTGGCATCCTGGTGACTTGTTGCCGGTGGACCTCTGTGGGGGACAGGAAAGCCAGGGGAGTGGAGACGTCCTTGCTGCTTTGGGGGGGCTCCTGTTAACACTCCCCCAGCAGCGCCTGCCTGCCAGCCCTCCATTTCTTTTCAGTACTTCCAAACCCACGCTGTGAGGATCACCCTTCAGGTCAGTGTTCCTCTCAGAAACTAAGGGCCAGTTCTACAGAAAAGCGCCCTCTGAACAGGTTGAACATTCCTGCTCACCCAGGCGATCCTTGGAAGAAAGGTCTGTCAATCAAAAAACATTGACATGTTGAATCAGACTTGATTCCATTGTACTCGAGGGTAATTATTAAGAGGCAGTCTTCACAAAGTTCACAGAAAACAGTGAAAAGATAATGGAATTTTCCCATGAATGTTTGGATGCTCCCTCATTGAATTATTTGATTTTTAAAAATATGTTCAAATTTTATATTTAATCACTATTTTTGGAGATGTTTGTGCATAAAGACTAGAATCTAAGCAGTTCTTATATCAAAACCCATGCCTTTTGCTTTATGTACTTTTTCTATGTCTATGTTGACTTTTCAATATTGAAAAGGATGGGTTTTTCACCCTTAGATTAAACCTTCTAGCTGTTAGGCTTAACCTACCCTAAACAGTCCTTGTTACCCATTTTGATAGTTAGGTGTTTGTCAACTTGTCTGTAGTTTGGCAGTTAAGACCTTATAATGCCCCCATGATGTGCCATAGGCAACATAATCACTTCCACAGTGGTATCTGCTAAGAGCAACCAATCAGTTGTATGAAGATTAGCATGGGATATAACACCCTTACTCACGCATTGCCCTGTTGTAGTCAATTGAAAGGAAGTTTCCCATGGCATGTGACCTACTTCCAATACGAATGGCCACTCTGGAAAAGCTTGCTCTCTTTTTGCTGGGTTGAGATCCTACATCTTAATCATCAGATGGTTCTTTCCACCACTTGCCCATGCGTTCCTTCATCTCATCAGCCTTCAGAGCTACTCCAGACCAGAGAATCAAGCCTCTAGGCTTATATCTGGCCTACAGTCTTGGAATCATGTGCACTTCTACCACTGCATGGTTTATTTTCTTGATAAACATTTCTTTCTACATCTGTATATATAGAGAGGAGCCCTGGAGATGTAATGGTTGGGCTGCTAACCACAAGATCAGCAGATTGAATCTACCAGCTGCTTCTCAAGAGAAAATGAGGCTTTCTACTCTCATAAAGATTTACAGATTTGGGACGTGTCTCCCCACCTCCCCCCAACCCCAGGGCAGTTCTACTCTGTCCTATAGGGTCGATGTGAATCAGAATTGACTCAATGGCAGTGAGTTTTGGTTTGACATACAGTACATATATAAGATTCAGATTTTTAGTGTATCTTATGAGTGAATCCACAAAATAAGCTTCCATAGACACGGGATGATGGAGCCTAGAAAACAACCCTGGGGAGCTGATTGTTGAGTGTGATACTTCTGCCACATATGTGGCAATTGATTTTAAAGTGCCACTCTTTGAAGGCCAGTGTGGATTCCCTCATAAGATACACTAAAAGTCTGATAATTGCAAGAGACACTTGATGTCCTGATTTTGGTGTTTTGTTTTTAAATCCACTTCTCTGACTCTTTCAAAAAGTCATGATGGTTCCCAGCTATCAAAAGATATAGCATCTGGGGTCTTAAAGGCTTGAAGGTAAATAAGCAGCCATCTAGCTGAGAAGCAACAAAGCCCACATGGAAGAAACACACCAGCCTGTGTGATCATGAGGTGTCAACGGGATCAGGTATCAGGCATCAGAAGAACCAAAACAAATAATC
>NW_022103906.1:20259840-20262279 GCF_000313985.2 Echinops telfairi
ATGTGAATGGATATATTGGATTACGTAAGATATGGCAAAAAACACACTACTCTAGAAAAAAAACTATTACAGAAAAACAAGAAGAAGAATATGGGTTCCTGGGGGTATGGTGAGGGAGGGGATAAGGGGAGCTGATAGCAAGGAGTTCAACAAAAAGGAAAATGTTTTGAAACTGATTGTGGCTGTAATTGTACAATACTGCTTGATGTGATTGAACTATGTTATGATATCTGAAAGACCTCTCAATAAAATGCTTTAAAAATAATTAAGCTCAAATGGTGGCAATGTTTAAAAAGAGAGCGAGAGCGATACTTTTCATGCACTGATTGATAAGTTAGGAGAGTAAGGAGTAAGTACAAAAGCAAAATACACAATTTCTACCATTCATTGGAGATTTGGTTTCTGGTACACTCTGTTAGAGTTGGCAGTGCAGCCCAGGTTTTGCCATCATATTGAACGAACCCAATACAATTTTTTAATATAAATCATCTTATCGGGGGCTCTTAAAGCTCTTATAACAATCCACATCCCAATAAAATGATCCCCCCCCAAAAAAAGATTCACTGAAGCACTGTAGCAACTTGACTACCTGGATCTAAGGACATTTCAGAAGACAATTCTGATTGGTTAACATTTACAAAACCATGTTTTCAAAGACACAAAAAATTGGCAAGATTCCTTAAATATTATTTTGTTACCAATAAAATCTCAGTCATTTAACAACAACAACAACAACAAAAAATCCACACATCAATTGTATCAAGCACATTTGTCCACATGTCACCATCATCATCATTTTTAAAACATTTTCTTCCTACATGAGCGCTTGGTACCAGCTCTTCTTTTTTCCCTCCCTTTTCCACCCACCCACCCTTACACTGCCATGAATCTTTGAAAAAGTATAAGTAATTATTATTTTCATATCTTCCACTGTCCACTGTTTCCCTTCACCCACGTTTCTGTTGTTCATTCCCCTTGGCAGAAGGGGGTGGGGAGACCCAGTAATTTTTCCCCCTCAGATCTGAAGAGTCTCTCGGGGTCAGAGTTCTGCCAGTGTTTATCTGATGACAAAGCCTGGTCTTTTTAAGGGAATCAAACATTCTTCAGGGCCATGTGGTAGTTACATAATCTGTTGTTAATCTGTGAGGATTAAGAGTGAAGGGTGGAATATAGTCTGTCAATCAGGTGGCAGCTTGATGACCTCATTTGGTGGTGCTGAGGAGATAAATAACTGGCTTCAGGTGGGACACAGGCTTACTCCCAGAGAGACATTCTTGTCCGTAAGCCACATGGAGATAGGCTGAAGGCAGCCAGAGCCTCGGAGCTGAAGGAGTCACGTGGAGACTCCTGCCAGCGCTGAGATGCTTACTCTGCTACTGGATCCACAAGACTTTCCGCCCACTGGCCTGTGATCATCCTGCATGGGGCATCATTGCATGTGTTTTGTGAGTCTGAAGAGGAATTTACAGATTGTTATCAGACATATGGGCTAATACCGGACCTATGGGCCTGATCTGGACTGGACTGGGATGTTTTCTCAACATTCAACTGCTCTTGAATATAAATCCCACACATTCCCCTCCAGGCACAGGCTCTTAGCTGTACAGACATACATGGGTGTGCATGAAGAACTGGTTATACAATAACATGCACCTGTTGGTATTAGGGTGGTCAGACATATGCCAGAATATTAATGCTCTTCACGCAGACGCAGTGATGGTAGACATTGACCATTTGGAACGAAGGCCTAAGGTCAGTATCACCCGGCTTGTTGCCAGTGCTTCTCTTGCTTAGTCCCTGGAATAACGAATTAAAGGGGATGTTCCTGCTGCTTGAACCATGTGGTGTCATTCAATTACAAAGACTATTTAGAACCTGCTTCTAGATTCTCCCCCTTCAAATCAGCCTAAATTAGCTGCTGTCAGAGCCATCTTTCTAAACAGAGCTCTGATTATATTACTTGCCTACTGAAAAAAACAATCTGTGGTGAGCACTCCCCTCCCTCTTAGTGAATAAAATCCAGGTTTCCTAGTGTGGCATTTGAGGACACCCGTGAAGGAGAGGCAGCCCACCTCTCAAACCCTGCTGTTAGTCATTTCCATAATCCTGTGCTCAGAAACAATATCCAAATTATGTTCACAGCCAGGAAAATCTGAGCATAAATCAGGGAGAGCCAGTGTGATACAGCACTGGAGCAGGGCAGCTCGTTGGTTACTGGGGAAGTGGAGCAGCTGAGATAGCACTGTGGGCATTCTAAAGGCTGGGTGAGTGGTTGAGTTAAAGTTTATTGTGCCAAACTGGCCGATAAACACATGTGGGGTTCATTGAAGGGCGGAGAGATAAATAGCTCGGTGAGCTTCACCTTTTGAGTTCTCGGGTCTCTTGCTTTGTAATGGTCAGACCAGGTGCAGCTGCCTTAACCAGTTCCCTGCCTCAGCT
>NW_022103906.1:20263623-20279378 GCF_000313985.2 Echinops telfairi
CTTTTCTACATTTGGGTCCTGAAATCACCACTAGAGAGCTGCTTACTGAGCACTTGCTGAGAACAGTTAAAAGAGTGAGAGGTACATTAAGATAGCACACCACCTATGACCTTCACACTTGCATTATTGGTGTTAAGGAGCAGGCTTATTTCATCTTCTCGGTTGTAGATTTGTTTAATTTAAAGCCCAAGTTGAATTCAGCTTTTCTGTAAAAAATAAATAAATAAAAAATACTTTGAAACATTTACCTTTCTTTCTCTTTTCAAAGGTGAACAGCGTTCTCATGTTGGTGAATTCATTTCAAATGTATATCTTACATTTGCCCCATACGTGTCTTGGAAGCAGTGTGGGTTCAAGGAATGTGTGATGAATGAATGTATCAACTTGGACCATCTTGCGGTGGCGTTGTTTTGCTCATTGTGAAGCATTGACTTCAATCTAATTGTCTTTCCAATCAAATTCATGCTTCTCTAGGATCATTTGCTAATGTCTATATACTAGTGAAGGAGTCGTAGTGAAGCAGTGGAGCCCTGGTGGCATATGAGTTGGGCTGCTAACCACAAGGTCAGGAGTTCAAGACCATCAACTAGCTCCGAGGGAGAGAGATGAGGCTTTCTATCCCGATAAAAGTTACAGTCTCAGAAACTCACAGGGGCATTTCAGCCCTGTCCTCAAGGGTCACTGTGAGTTGGCATCGACTGGAGGAGAGTGAGTTTGAGAGTTCAGCTGTAGGTAAAGCACTCTGGCTCAAACTCACGAAGTGCTCTCTGGGAGAAAGATGCTTCCGTGAAGATGGCAGCCTTGGAGACCTCGAGGCAGTCCTACTCTGTCCCACTGGGGTGCCATGAGTCTGCATCGAATTAACATCAGTTAAGTTTAGTTTCTTTGTTTTGTTTTGTTATTTAATCATAGTTTGGCTCAATGAAATGCAATGATGCTAAGTGCAGTGAATGGTGGGGCCTGAGGTGTAGGGGGAGGGCTGGAGGGGGACTGGGGGAGTGGTGGCTGTATGCGTTTGCTCTCTGGCTGCCTTCACCCTCCATATTCTTTACCCTATTCTGACAACAACCCCGCGGTCCGTGGCAGTCTGCACCGCTGCTGGGTTTGATATTTCATTGCAATGGACACACAGAGCTCACAGATAATACTCACGCTTGGGGGTCGTTGTTGTTGTTGTTGTTAGGTGCCAGTGCATCTGCTTTGACCCATCGTCACCAATGCACAACAGAAGGAAACACTGCATGGCCCTGTACCATTCTCACAATTGTCCCTGTGCTTGAACCATTGATGCAGCCACGGTGTCCATCCATCTCACCGACGGCCTTCCTCTTTTTCACACCCCCTCCACTTTACTAAAGGCCATGTCCTTCTTCAGGGACTGGTCTCTCCTAACAATGTATCCAAAGGATGTGAAATGAAGTCTTGCCTCTAAAGAGAAGTCTGGCCTTACTTCTTCCAAATCAGGTCTTGTGGTCCTTTTAGCAGTTTATGGTACTTTCAGTATTCTCCAGCACCACAATTTGAATGGGCCGATTCTTCTACTCCTACTTATTCAATGTCTAATTTTCACATGCATATGATGCAATGGAGCATACCATGGTTTGGGTCAAGCATACCTTAGTCCTCAAAGTAATATACTTGCTCTTCAATATTCTAAAGAGGTCTTGGGGGGAACATAAATAAAGAGATCTTGTGCAGCAGATTTACCTAATGCAATGTTTCTTTTGATCTCTTGACTGCTTATTCCATGATCATTGATTGTGGATTCAAGTAAGACAAAATCCTTGACAACTTCAAATTTTTCTCTGTTTATCATGATATTATCTCTTGGTCCAGTTGTGAGGATTTGGGTCTTCCTTACATTGAGTTGTAAAACCATACTGAAGGCTATAATCCTTGATTTCATCAGCAATTCCTTCAAGTCCTCCTGACTTTCAGCAAGCAAGGTTGTGTCATCTGCATGCTGAAGATTATTACTAAGTCTTCCTCCAGTCCTGATGCTGTATTCTTCTTCATATAATTCAGCTTCTCTGGTGATTAGCTCAGCATATTGATTGAACAAGTATGGTGAGAGGTTATAACCCTGACGTACAGCTTTCTTGATTTTAAACCATGCAGTATGCTTGTTCTGTTCCCACAAATGCTTCTCGATTGATGTACAGTTCTGAATGAGCACAATGAAGTGCTCCGGAATTCCCATTCTTCTCAAATTATCCACAGTTTGTTAGGGTTCACACAGTTGAATGCCTTTGCATGCCTAATTCTCTGTTTTGAGCCAAGATCTATCTTACATCAGCAATGATATCCCTTGCTCCATGTTCTCTTCTGAATCAGGCCTGAACTTCTGGCAAGTCCCTGTCAATGTGCGGTTGCAACCTTGTTGCATGATCTTAAGTGAAAATTTACTGTGTATTATGGTATTAATGATATTGTTTGAGATATTGTCGATGTTGACCAGAGAAACAATTCATAGACATGCATATGTGTATAAGAGTTTTATATCAAAGAGTAATTGTATATTAAGGAAACATCCAAGCCCAGACCAGATCAAGTCCATAAGTCTGATATTGGCCCATGTCTGATACCCATGTCCACGTTCCTCTTCAGACACATGCAACACATGCAATGACGCCGAATGCAGGAAGAGCACAGGCCAGTGGGTGGAAAGTCTTGTGGATCCAGTGGCAATGGAAGCATCTCAGCACTGGCAGGGGTCTCTTGTGTCTTGTCCACAGGAATGTTTCACAGAGAGTGTCTGTGTCCCACCTCCAGCGAGCTGTTTATCTCCTTAGCATCTCCAAATGAGGTCATCAAGCTGCGACCTGATTGACAGGCTAAATTCCACCCCTTTGCAAGTTGACAAAAGATCATGCAACTACCACATTATTCCGTAATTTAAGCATTCTGTTGGATAATCTTTCTTTGGAATGGGCACACTATGGATCTCTTTCAGTCTGTCGGTCAGGTAACTCTCTCCAAATTTCCTGGTATAGATGAGTGAGTGCTTCCAGTGCTTCTTCAGCAATTCTGAAACATTTCAATGGGTATTCTGCCAATTCCTGGAACCTTGGTTTTTGACTTATGCATTTAGTGCACCTTAACCTTCTTTCTGAAATGGTCTACTGTCGGCGAGTTCTTTCTGGTACAGGGACTGTATTTTTCCATCTTCTCCTGATGCTTCCTGCATCATTAAATATTTCGCACATAGACACATAATTACAATTCAAGGCTTGACTTTTTTTCTTGAGTTCTTCCAGTTTCAGATATACTGAGAATGTTCTTCTCTCTTGTTTTTCTAATTCTAGTTCATTGCACATTTCATTATAATATTTAACTTTATTTTCTTGAGGTGCCCTTTGAAATGTTCTATTCAGCACCTTGACTTCATTATTTCTTTCAATTGATTTAGATAATTTATGATTAAGAACAACTTTTAGAGTCTCTTTTAACATCAACTTTGAACACTTTTTTCTTTCATACCTTTTTTATTTTTAAATTTTTCTTCATTTTTTATTAAATACTTTTATTGAGGGGCCTTACATCTCTTATCATCATCCATACATTCACTGTGTCAAGCACACTTGTACATATGTTACCATCATCATTTTTCAAAGCATTTTCTTTCTACTTGAGACCTTGGTATCAGATCCTCATTTCCCCCTCCCTGCCCCATCCACCCTCCCTCATGAACCCTTGATAAGTTCTAGATTATTATTTTCATATCTTACATTGTCCTCTGTCCCCCTTCACCCATTTTTCTGTTGTTCGTCCCCCTGGGACCGATTAATGACCTTTCTTCATGAGTGATGTTCTGGATGGCCTCCCACAGCTTGTCAAGTCTTCTATCATTAGAGTTCAATGCATTAAATCTATTCTTGAGACGTCAAAATTCAGGTGGGATAGACTCAAGGTTGTATTTTGGCTCCTGTGAACTTGTTTTAATTTTCTTCAGCTTTAACCTGAACTTACAAATGAGCAATTGATAGTCTGTTCCATGGTCTGCCCCTGCCCTGGTTTTAGCTGTTGATATTGAGCTTCTCTATCGTCTGCTTCCACAGATGCATTTCATTTGATTTCTGTGTATTCCATATGAGAAGTCCATGTGTATCGTCGGTTTTTGTGTTGATGAAAAAAGGTATTGGCTATGAATAAGTCATTGGTCTTGCAAGATCCTATCCTGTGAACTTCAGCTTCGTTTCTATCACCAAAACCATATTGAGTTAGATCTTAATCCCACTGTAATCCTGTTCATTATCATAATAGAGAACCTTGTCCAAAATGGGCAGAGAGTCCAGAATTATAAAACATCATAAGGAGTAATGGCTAGAGGAGTCATTGTAATTGACTACATATCACTAAGTAATCCATACTTAGAAGGAAACCAAATATGTTTGCCTACATTGGTATCTTAGACCATCTGAATTACTGGGCCACACTTACTTTACAGGTGAGTAAAACTTGTTCTTTTCAAAATTCAAGTGAACTGATCACTCATCAGAAACAAATGATGTTTCATTGTTGACTAGTATAATTCTGTTTATGTCTCTTTTAATTAAATCCTCATACACTCATATTGAGTTTGTCTTTAGGCACACAAATACAATATTTTCATTGATATTCACTCACAAATAGGTGTTGATAAGCTTCCTTTTTACTGTAGTCTTTGAACAAAAGAATATGTCACCATCCAGAACAGGGTTACCTCAACTTTACTGTGGGAACTTTAAGAATGCAGAGAACTTAAGGAGTCCAAATTCCCCAGGCGCACCCTCCCCCATGCCAACTCGATGAGAATCTCTGGGGCTTGGACTTGGGCACCAGCAATTTAAAAACTTTTCAATTGGTAACAATTTACTGACAAGTTTGAGGAAGAGTAGTCTTGAATTTGTTATCTTCCGATATTCTTTGTGGTTCTTTATCTAGGAAATTCAAGGAGCATGAGAATATAAAGTTACTACTTTTGTAGCAGGTAGTCATTACTTTGATGAATTTCAAATGAGCCAAAATTGACACATTAGTCAGTTTTGACCAGACCTGCACTATGGCAACCGATTTTATCATTTGGGTGTAAATAGGATTTGTACTCCCAGCCCACACTTGGGTAAATTGCTTGGTAACCTTCTCACTGAATAATAAGACTGCAAATAAAATCTTTATTATTACTATTATCAGAAATTATGCATTATAACACTGGTTATTTTACTTCCAGTTGTTAAGAAATTAAAGTCATTTAAAATCTAATAACAGGGCTGCTTGCTATTCATTTAATTTCCTTCTAGGAGAAAAAGTTCTCATTAATAATTTATTTTCTGGAACCATCTTGCTCTTCTTAGTAAATGACATTTTGATGAATGTTGAAAAAACAAAGCAAAAACCCCATCCTCTAAGCACAGAAACAGAAAGGGCTAAATTAGGAAAAGTTTCATCTGTTTGCTACCTACAACTTTTTTTTGCAATTAAAATCAAAGGATAATCCAGCAATTTTCTTCCTACTTATGGAAGGTCTTACTCTAACTCAAAGGAGTCCCGAACCTCATTTCCAAAGCTCAGGCTTCCTTGGTTAGAGCAAGAGCTAACTAACTCCAGGAGGCCTGAGCCGGGAGAGGCGTCCAGGATTACGCAGCATGAGCAAGTCAGAGAATGCTGCTGCCCGAAGATGGTGCGACCGCGGGGCCCGTGTTCTGCTTTAGTTTGTCTCTCGGGTAAGAATTGGTGTCTGACGTCCATCTAGACATATTCCTACCAAGGCTGCGTGCTCCCATCGGGGCATTCACAGAGAGGTCTTGTGACAAATGTGATTTTGCACAGAGATCTCTGATGGCTCCTCCTTGGCCAATTCACATAGCTACGTGCGTGGCAAGTATGGACCTTCCCTCAGCGTGACTGGCTCTTTAGAAAACGGAGTCTAAATAAACCCATTGTGATTGGTTCAATTCTGTTAGGGAACGGTTGTGGTCCCAAGAGTAAGGAGGAGACCTAGGAAGTGAGTGGAATACACACACACAACAGTCACATCCTCACAGTTCTGTGAGTGGCTTTTAGTGCATTCAGTGTTGTGTGGCCATCACCCCAATTCAGTTTCAGAACATTTTCTTCCTCCCTAAAGGCACCCTTTACAGGATGAGCACGCACTTCCCAGTCTGCTTTCCGCAACCCTTGGCCATCACCCTGGTTTCTGTCTCCGAGGGGTTTGCCTAATTTGAATATTTTACATAAATTGTATAATGTACTATGTGGGCTTCGCTCGCTTGGCCTATGTTTCCTAGGCCCCTTTATGTTGCAGCATGTATCAGCACGTCATTCCTTCTTATGATTAAGTAACATCCCCTTGATCGGATGTTTGGGTACGCATTTCTTGGTGGACGGACCTTTGGCTCATCCCGACATGTTGTTCACTCTGAATCGCACTACTGTGGCCATGCATGTGAATGTTTTGTTGCTACACTTGTTCTCAGTTCTTTTGGTTCTCTGCTTAGGAGTAAAATTGCTGGATCACATGGTATTTCAATATGTAATTTATTTCAGAATTACTAAACTGTCTCCCACAGGGGCTGCATCATTTTAAATTCCCACTAGCAATGTATGTGGATTCCAATTTCTCCACATCTTCATCAACATTTGTTATTTTCTGTTGTTTTTTTAAATTTTTAATACATCATTTTATGGGGTGCTCTTACAGCTCTTAGAACAATCCATACATCAATTGTAGCAAGCACGTTTGTACACATATTTCCATCATCAGTTCTAAAACATTTTCTTTTTAACTTGCGTCCTTGGTCTCAGCAACTTTCCCCCCCTCCTTCCCCTCCCCTCCCACTCTTGTGAACTCTTGATAATTTATAAATTATTTTTATTTTCATTTTTTACGCCATCTGCTGTCTCCTTTCATCCACTTTTCTGCTGTTTGTCCCCAGTGGGAGGTGGGTGGGGGTTGTATGTCAATCACTGCGACTGGTTCCCCCTTTTTCTCCCTTTCTCCCCCACTTTCCCCCTACCTTCATGGTATCGCTACTCCCATTATTGCTCCTGAAGGGTTTATCTGCCCTGGATTCCGTGTGTTGAGAGCTCTTATTTATACCAGTGTACTTGCTCTGGTCTAGGTGGATTTGTAAGGTAGACCTGGGGTCATGACAGTGGGGGGAAGGAAGCATTAAAGAACTAGTGGAAGGTTGTGTGTTTCGTGGGTGCTGTACTGCACCCTGACTGGCTCATCCCTTCCTTGTAACCCTTTAGTAAAGGGATGTCCAATTGTCTACAGATGAGATTTGGGTCTCCATTACGACCCCATTTGTTCATATTGAAATGGTTATTTAGGGTCTTCTGATCCCTGATCCCTGATCCCTGAGCCCATCTCTTTTCTGTTTTGTTTGTGTGTGTATTGATTTAGCCATCTTGATGGATGCAAAGTGGCATCTCATTGCAGTTTTGATGTACATCTCCCTAATGATGTTGAATATCTTTTCATGTGCTGGTTGGCTATCTATATACCAACCTTGGAGAAAGTTCCAGAGAAAGGTTGCCTTTGCCCATTTTTCTTTTGACCTGTTTGCCTTTTCACTGTTGAGTTGTACTGGCTCTTAATACATTCTGGAAAACAAATCATTGTCAGATATTTTATTTGTAAATTATTTTTTCTGTTTGTGGACTATCTTTTCACTTTCTTGATAGTTTGTGAACAACTTCCAAAGTTTTGATGAAGTTCAATTTATTTATTTTTCCCCCTTTGGCAGCATGTGAATTTTGGTGGCCATCTAAGAAATCACTGCTAAATTCAAAATCAGAATCTCACTGCCATCGAGCTGGTTCCGACTCATAGTGACCTTGTTTTTCCCTAGCAGTTAGTCAGGTATCCGAACACCATTGAGTTAAACACTCCATTTTCTCTATAGTGATGTAAGGGGCCACTAACATTTCTGAAAATACATAGCATGTCAGAATTCACAGTTTGATCCTCCTCTGATAGTTCTCAAAATGCTCTTTTTTTCTGAAACTTTGTAAGGACAACAGAGAAGTATTTTGAAACACCGATTCTAAGAAGAATTGCATAGCTGACAAACAAATTGACATATAATAAACTTCAAAGATTAATTTGTAATCTTCCCTCAGTAAGGAAATCATTGGTAATTTGTAGTCTATAAATGACAATAACAATGCTCCTTTATCGAGTATTTGTGCAAAGCTTTACACAGGCTGTCCTAGTGTCTACGAGAGCCCCAAGAAGTAGGAACAACTAAACTTCATTCATTAGGGGAGGGAACAGGCTAAGATTGTTGTAAAGGACTCTTCGAATTGCAGAGCCACAGGAGAGGGAAGACAAGATTTGAGCCCAGTCTTTGACCACTCAGCCTGAGCTCCTCTGTCGGCCTCCCATTGCCCTCATCCTGTGCAGGCTGGACAAAGGTTGACGCTCTTCCACTGTGACCTCCACTATTCTTTCCTTTGCGTTCTGTAAGTGCCAAAGCTTTGTCCGTTGTTTTTATTCCACTTTTTACAGGAGTTGTCCCTTCCCTTGAAGAGTCTCTACAAACCGTTGGCTGCCTGCTTTGTCACTAAATGGCACGGGCTGCGGCGATCTGGCCCTCTCTCACCTCATGCTCCGTGTCAGCGGGTTCTTTTCCGATTGCATGCATTCGCTTTGCCGATTCAGCGCTCCTCCCCAAAATGTTTGACAATGCTCCGCATGAAGATAACTAAAGGGACTGCTAACCTGAAAAGGCCAAACCAAATCCGACTGAAAGTAAAACAAAAACAATCCAGAAAAGTGAAAAGAGAAAACATCTTTGCACATAACATTCTGAGGCCATGACTCTCCCCATGGGCTTCTGGTCAGCTCTGTCCCTAGCTCCTGACCAGGCACCAGTTTGCTGTTGTTGGTCCACCCCGTCCAATAGGAATGCCTTCTCTTCTGTCTCGTTTTCTTTTTACAGCTTAAAGAGAGGGAACACTCTCTCCTCATTTGCAGTATCATGGAACCCCTGGGTGGTGGAAACAGTCGATGTGTTCACTGCGAGCCAAAAGGTTGGAGGTTCAAGTCCACCCAGAGGTGTCTCAGAGGAAACGCTTGGTGACCTGCTTCCAATGATTCAGTGTTTGCAGAATCTGAGGAGCACAGTTCTACTCTGACACACATGGGGGCTTCCTCAGTTGGTGTCAACTTGGAGCGACTGGTCATTCGGTCAGCCTCCTATGCTCTGTAGAGATGCCATTCTGCCCACCACGAAGCACATCTTTTATATTATCATGCAGAGCCATGGAGGTCTGTTTCCCAACGTCTTCATTCCTGAGCAGGACCCAGACTTCTCTTTCTTTACCCAAAGGCTCTTCAAACTTGGTTCCCAAACCTCCCCAAACAAGATGGCAGAAAATGTCTCCCAGTGTCAGATTTGCAGCCAGATTCGGAATGGGAAGGACTCAACAGGCCACTGCTGGATTTTGGCAAAGGAGGAGAAGAGCCAGGAACTCAGGAACTGTTGGCCACTAACAACTAGAAACGGCAAGGAAATACATTCTTGTCTGGCCCTCTGGAAGACCGGCAGCCCTGTCGAACCCTCGGTGGAGCCCAGTTCAACTCAGATGTGGTCATGTGGACTCTTAACTCTAAGATAATACTCTCATCCCTTTAAGTCCCTTTAAGTCACCAAGTTAGTGGTACTTTGCTATAGAAGCAGTAGGAATGTAAGAAGCATGGGAATTATTATTGTAATTTCCAAAAGACATTATATTACTGAAATTTGAGAATTATGGTGACAAGAGATTGATGGCCAGTAACATTTTTATGTAGAGAAGGGTCTTAAGATTTAAGTGTTACCAAACAAGATGATATGGTGAATAATTATGGGGTCCTGACTTCATGGCTGTCAGCATTGAGGTGGTCAGTTTAGCCCTGTGGATGACAAACTGCTAATTACCATGCTGGCCTAAATCTCTGCCGCTCTCTGTCAAGAAAATAAATCCCCTGGTGGAGCAGAGTCAAGGAGAGCAAGGATGACGTTTGTGTAAATTGTGGGAGCAGAATGGAAAGGGCGCCCCCTCCCCTTGTCGAGCTTCTGCTTGGATACACTTCATTTGTCATTGTCTTTGTTTTCCAGGTTTATGAAATGACTGGCTGTGTCAGAGAACATAGTTGGCCTGTCAGAAAGGAAAACCAGACAACCAGACTTGATGGAGAGAAATAAACCCTTTTTCCAAGAAAGGGACCGCCCAATGGCGGTCCCTTTGTGATTTACTGTACCGCCTGCCCCGGTGGAGGACCCACATTTTCAAGAAGAGTGGAGTTCAATTTGATATTGACCGCATCATCTACAGGTAGAAATAACTAGATTCTAGTTTTATAGTCATTCAGACCTTCCAATCTTCTCTTGACTCCAGACAGCCTGGAATTGAAGGCAATTTTCCTTTGGCCTTCGTTCTGTATGGGCTGCTCTGAAGGAGAAAGGTGAGGCTTTCTACTCCTGTAAAGAGTTACAGTCTCAGAGCTCCCCCACCTCCACACCCTGACAGGTCTACCAGATTCACTGGCAGTGAGTTTGAGGGTTTCTGCTTTTGACAAGTCAGAGAGGACTTGCCGGCACTGGGTTGGCATTTTGAGGGTGGTATAGTAGAGGCCCACCCTTACCCACATAGTCAGAGGGCTTCAGACCCAATCCTGCGACCTGTTCTCGTCTGCAGTAGCGTGGTATTCTAACCATGGTCCTGTCCTCACTTCCATAGTCCTGCTATGACTGTAATGAATTGATTTGCCACCAGGCATGATATTGTGATGAATCTCTTTGTTTTTCATGCTTTATAATTCAGCCATGTGCCTGTGCATCTTTCAGACACCATATGGCCTCATGATGATAGTTTCTCTTAGTGGAATACTTTGTCTTCGTCTTGTTTAAGATGTAATAAAGACGTCTCTAAGGAGCGCTGGTGGCATCATAGTGGTTGACGTGATGTGCACATCCACAAGGTCAACAGTTCAAGCCGACCAGCTACTCCAAGGAAGGAAGGTGAGGCTTTCTATTTCCATGAAGATTTGCAGTTTCGGAAACCCACAGGGGTGCTCTATTCTGTTCGATGGGGTCACTGTGAGTCAACACTGACTCAAGTGACCAGTGCATTTATTTTGGGAATGAGCCCTACTGACACTGCGGGTTAAGTGTTGGACTGCGAATCCCGCCCTTCTCTTCCCTCATTTGATCCTCATAAAGAGGTGGTGTGTTAGGGTGGGTTCTCCAGAGAAGCAGTGACTCTTGTATGTGTAGGTGCATAGACAGGGGTTTATAGCAAGAAAGGGCTCACACAGTTGGAGAGATGTTCAAGTCTGGGGTCCAGCTGTAAGCTGGAGGCTTCTCCTGACTTGTGTAGCTGCAGGGGCTGATGGTCAGGAAGCAGGAAGACACAGGCAGGGCTGCAGAGCTGAACGAACCCGAGGTCAGCAGAGTCAAGTCAAGGTTGGCAGTTTGGGGTGGCTCCTGGGCTAGGCGGGTGATGTGTCAGGAGGTCAATGAACCACTTGCCAGCATAGAAGTGAGCTAGCTTCTGCTCACTGTCAGTCTACACTAAAAAGCTAGCTTCTGCTCACTGTCAGTCTACACTAAGAGCAGGCCATTCCCTGAAGGAAATGTCTCTTCATTATATCAAGACGTTCCACCAGATGAGCTGCTTGGCTGCCTCACAGAAGATCCCATCATGGAGTTGACTCCATGAGGTGAGATCACATCACGGGAGAAGCCTGGCCCATGCGAGGCGACAGAAGCCCTAACTATATCACAGGTAAAGAAAATGGGTTTATGGAAAAGGAAATTGAAGGGTAGAGAGATTTAGTCATTTTTCCAAGTGACAGGACTGGGATTCAAACCTTTGTTTGTCTGTCTGTCCATGATGGGCAGAGGTGACCTGTGTGGATACAAAACAGAGGACACTTTCCCAAATGTCCCTAATGGTTAGGACTTCCGGATACTTTTGCTAACCACGGACACGGGGTGTAGAGAGGGCACCCACTATTGACTGAACGAGAATTCTCTACAACGTCATAAGATGGAAGGTTGCACGAGATTAGTTTTGAGCTTCAAAAACAAAGAAAGGCACATTTAGTGCACAGTGGTGCTGTGAGCTACAATTATAGATGCCACCCAAGTAAAGGGACTCAATGAGTTTTAGTCAGGATGCATTTTAGCACAAGGCGGCTGCAGGCCTTCTCACCTTTCAACGCTAGATGTCGCTCCAAGCTCATGGGCTAGATGCCATCAAATCCCCTGCAGAGGCTCCCACTTCTCTGGCTTCTTTTCAGCTGACTCATGGTGCAGTTCCCGGCCTCTTCTCGGTGATTAGTCGCTGTTTATTCAGGCAGGCACTGAGGCATCGTTTAAACACACACTTCCCAGGGAGCTCTAAGATAAAACATCTGCAGCGGAGGGTTTTAATGGAGACGCACTTATCTGGGCTGTCATCTTGGAGCGAAAGATAAGCACAACACACCGCAGTCCTGGCTTTATGCTTTGCAAAAACCAAATCCCACCCCCCAAATAAACTAACCTCTAAAAGGGCAGGGCTTTTACCCTGAAGAAAACCAAGACAGATCTCTGAGAAAAACTCATCTGGAGAAATATTCCAGTAACCACTGAGAGGGATTGTGCATCTGGGAACATTCTGTCTCTCTCCCGAGGGAAGTGAGATACACGGCGAGGAGGAGGAGGACGACGACGATGTTAGAAGATGGCTGAGCTCTCTGGTGTGAAGAAAAGAGGCTTTTTACCCGTCTTGTTCATCTTTGGGCAGATGTCTGGGAAAGCAGCTTCCTCCCACACGGGCCATTAACAGGGCAGTTGAGAGAGGAAGGGAGAGAATCCCGCCAGCGCCCTGAGAAACCACTCTTTGATTCTGAATCGCAGTGACCCAGGAGATGGTCCAGGAGACTCTAAATCAGTGGTTCGCAACCTTCCTGCCGCTACCCTTTAATACAGTTTCTCATGTTGGTGACCCTGCATGTGGGTGGACCCTGCGTGTCGGCGGTGTCTTGGGTCTTAAGACCATCAGAAATATGGCCTCAGGTGACCCTTGCTAGTCTTAACAAGACCCAGCATTGGAAGATCCCTCTTAAATGGGCCCTCCAAACTTCGTGAATACTCATCTTGACTGTGCAAACTCCACTGAGAAGTTACTGAGATCCCGCCCAGGTAGCGGTCTTCTCACCCAGGTAAGGGAGGTGAGGTCCTCAGTACGATGTCCGCTTTGTCTCAGTCAAGCGTGGGTGTTGTTTACAGTCAGCCATTCATCGGCTCCAGCTCTCGAGAGAATCTGCTTGTTGAATATATGTTTGTTTTTATCCCAAACTCACTTGGCTCTTGGAATATTACACTCTGTCCGTCTCCTCCTAAGGAGGTCTGCTCACGCTGCAGTGACCTCAAGGTCAGTAGTTTAAACCCACTAGTCACTCCTTGGGAGAAAGATGAGGCTGTTCAATCCTGTTCAAATTTACAGTCTCGGAAACTATACTAGGCTTCCTCTGAGGCAGATTTGACTCAATGGCTGCGGGTTTGGTTTTATTTTGGTTGGGGTTTTCCTATCTCTCTGGCTGGAGTTTCTTCTTCAGTTCTATTGGCTATCCTCACAATCTACAGCCTGACACCCTAAGGCTTGGGCCTCTCCTTTCTTGAATGAAACCATCGAGCTTGCAAGATGCACAATGGCCAGCTCGACACAAGTTACCACAAAATCTCGTCTGCAGAAAGATCCCTTCCCTTTTCTCCTGTCGATGAAAGGCTGACTATTTCCTTGTCAACAGGTATCTGACTCCCTGTCTTCTTCCCCCTTTCTGATACCATCACCATGAGCCAGTCAAATTTGAAATATTTCATCGTCTCTGATGAATTCCTTTGCTTCATTCCCCAGTCACTAAATCCTTTTAAGTTTCCTTCATAGCAGCAGCAGCAGCAGCAGCAGCAGCATCAGCAGCAGCAGCTCATAAATTCCCTTTATATTTCCACCACCGTAAGGCCAGGAAAACGGAAGGAGAAGTGACACATCTAGGTCAATGTTGGTGGAAATACTGAAAACAGCACGGACTGCCAAGAGAAGAAACACATCTCTCTGGGAAGAAGTACAGCCAGAGTGCTCCTTAGAGGCACGGATGGAGAGGCTTCATTTCACATACATGTTGCTAGGAGAGATCAGTCCCTGAGGAAGGACATGGGGGGCAGTGGAGTGGTAGCAAAAAGAGGAAGGTTCTCTCCAGATAGACTGGCACAGTGGCTGGAGCAAGGGTGAGGATGGCCCAGGACAGGGCGGCGTTTCCTGCTGCTGTACTTGGCTCGCCATGAGTTGGAACCACCTTGATGCCACCTAACGGCTAGAAGCTCAGTCTGGTCTTTATCTTCTAATGCGGAGGCTTTATTGGTGGCATAGACGCCTCTGTGGTTTTACTGGAATCTGAGGATCTCATTTCCCTTGAGAAAAATGCAACTGTGCACACACAAATGGCATTTTGAATATAATGTCAGGAAGTTCTCTGACTTCCGGAAGTCCACCTTCTTTTCTAAATCTCATGGCATCCTTAACATTTGTGGGCACCTGCCTTCCTGTTTGATAGTGTCCTTCCCTAGGCAAAACCCCTGGTGGAAGCTTCTTATAGATGTCAGAATAAACAACGGAGATGCCTTTGAGCTGTCCAGAAGCCTTGCTCCATCATGTAAGAGGAACTCCCTCTGCCTTTCCATTCCATCCCTGCAATATAGAAGTTACACAAGCCCTCCCCAAGTGGACATGAGCACCTATCAGCTGAAAGCTTGTTATTCTCCAAGAAGCCTGTGAAGAGGTTTCAATCTTGTCCTTATACTTGTGCACACGGGGTGGGAGTTCTATGGGATTCTGGAGTTGGACAGACTTGGGTTTGAAGCATCCGTGAGTGTTCTAGCAATCTGACATCTGAGCCTCACTTCTTTCCCTGGAAGATGATGTGTGAGGCCGGGTTGACTAGAGAAACAAATCCAGTGACACTCATATACGTGTAAGAGAGAGCTTTATACCAAGAAGTAATTGTATATAAGGAAAACATCCCAGCCCAGTCCAGATCAAATCCACAAGTCTGATACTAGTCCATAAGGCCCTCTTCAGACTCACGCAGCCACATGCAGTGATGCAGAATGCAGCAAGATCACAGGCTGGTGGGTGCACAGTCTTGTGGATCCAATGGTGGTAGAAGCATCACAGGGCTCTGGCAAGTCTCAGAGTGACCTGCCAGCAGGAAGGTGAAGGCAGTGAGTGCGAGGGAGTTTCCCAGGACCCTCCTTATGAGAAGGTCACACTCACAAGGAGGCACCATACCACCCCTACACTTTTCTATATCTTCAAGTTGACATGAAATTATAAAGCTGCCCACATGGAGACAAGAGTAACTATCTGAAGGGTTGTGATAAAAATTTCACAAGACAACACAGGATTCCAACCAGAAGGCTTGGCATCCAAGAACTGCTCTAGCTGCCATATTTCCTGTCAGCATCAATAGGTGACATTAATGCCTTCTGACCCTGTGTTAGTCTGGGTACATTAGAGAAATAAATCCACAGAAACTCATGTATAAAAGAGAGTTTTATATAAAGGTTAAGTGCACATCAAGAAAACATCCCAAGTGCTGTCCAAGCCCACAAGTCCAACATTAGCCCCTATGTTTGACACCAATCCTAAAAGTCCTCCTCCATCTCACAAAGCACATGCAATGATGCCGACTGCAGGAGGAAAGCCGAATCAGTGAGCATGTAAGCATCTCAGCACTG
>NW_022103906.1:20279685-20282620 GCF_000313985.2 Echinops telfairi
AAAAAAAAAAGTATGCCAGGTGATTTCTTTCTCCTCGGTCAGTGGGAACACTCAGTAGACGATACCGCTTTCAGAAGCAGCCTGCTGAAACCAGCACAAAGCTGAACGTCTTCAAAAGGGTAAGCTGTCTCTAGTGGTCAGTTCCTGTCCCGGCACCACACCATCCATCCACAGGGCGAGGAGTGAGCAGGGCATCCACAAACAGCCAGCCACCTTTCAGCACGTGGCCTCCTCTACCAACGAGCTCAGAATTCCTTCACTTCACTCCCTGGTGTCTCAGTGACCCAGGGAGGCGATAAATAGGGGGCTTTAATGAACCGAATGGATTTTCTCACCATGTGGGAGGCTGGAAATCTGGATTCAAAGTGAAGTGGCAGCTCTAGGCAAAGTTTTCTCTCTTTGTCCCCTCTTAGGGTGGTGGTGGCCGTGGAGTGTCCTTGTCTCAGCTTGTCTAGTTCACCGTCCTCTGTGGTCCCCACATGACCTGTCTCTTTTGCCCTTTTGTGCTTGCTCTTTTTCTGTCTTTCTTTTTAATATTGGGTGAGGTTTTTATTTCATCCGTTATTTTAGACGCTGACAATAGATTCAGAAGTTCAAAGCAGAACCAAATATTTCAAAACTCCATTTGAAAAGATACAGATAAGGAAGTGCTGATAGAGAGGCACATGTTGGACGGAGAGAGACAGAGTTGTAATTCTGGAGGAGCTACGTGTGCTTGCTTCTTCAGACTCACCCTCAGGGCACACAGCAAGAACAAGGAAGGTGCTGACATGGCCTTATTCACACAACAAAGAAACCTTATTCCAAATGGGATTACATCCACAGGTATCCGGGTTAGGACCCCAGCAGATACTTTCTCAGGGCCAGCTAGTCGATGCAGACTCATAGGCATCCTACAAGGCAGGGTAGAACTGGCCTTGTGGGTTTACAAGACTGTAACTTTTTTTTAAAGATCACTTTATTAGGGGCTCTTGCAGTTCTGATAACAATCCATACATCAATTTCTGTTGCCATCGTCATTTTCTAAACATTTACTTTCTCTTTGAGCCCTTGGCATCAGCTTCTCCTTTCACCTTCCCTCCCCCTCCTTCCACCTTCATGACCCCTTGATAAATTATAAATTATTATTATTTTCATATCTTACACCAACTGCTATCTTTCACAGGAGCAGAAAGCCCCCTCTTTCTCCAGGGGTGTGGTGGTGGTGGTGGTGGAGGCTGGTGGTTTTGAACTGTTGATCTTGCAGTTAGCAGCTCAATGTGCACCCACGACGCAGGGCTCATGCTCACCGATATTTTGTGAGGACCAGCCTACCCAGCAGAATGGCCAAGACCAAATCCATGCACTCAGAGAGCACGGCTTAAGAATACCAAGGAGAATCAGGCGTAATCTAATTATTCTGTGTGGATTTTGATGTTTTCATTCATCTTCATTAATTTAATGAAGGGGGGCGGATTTGCCCCCCTCTCTTCTCCATCAGCACAGGGTGAGTAGTGAGAAAATTATATATTTTAAGTTGCATGATTTTCACTTGTCAGTTTATAACCATTAGAGAAACATAGCTTTAATGAAACCACGCAACATGTGCCAAGCACTATTCTAACTTCTTAGAGGGGAGGTCTGGAAAGGCTCTTGGAAAGGGTGGGTAGGAAACGTTATTTTTTAAGGTGGTGGTGAAGCATTTAGACCAAATATCTCCTTTTTTGTAACTCTCCATTTGGTGTGTTGCTCTCTCCCCATTTCCGTGACTTCCCCCTTGGACCCTATGGCCCACCCCCCTGTGATATGCATCATCTTGCACATCATGGTCACCAGCATTCCATCCTTAGACCCTTCTGTAAAGAAAGTCCCTGGTCTCCCTCCAGTCCAAATCAGACAGCCAGCCTGCACATCCGGTCCTCCAACCAGCCCCAGCTCTGAGACTCTGAGAAAGGACACCTGTCCTGATCTTTCATTCTCTTTGAGCCCATTTTCTAATCATTCGTGCATCTAGAGAACAACTGGGAGAACATGGCTCAGCTGGACCTCTGTTAATGGGCAGAGGTGGGTAAGAGGACTGGGCGGGGCTGACAGAATCAGAATCTTGGAAGCGTATGGGGATGAAAGTCCCACGTGTCTCTAATTTGGGAAGTGCAAGGTATTTTGGGAATATCCTGGTAAAAGACTGAAGTCAGGGATTTCGTCTTGCTTGGACCCACAAGCGATGCTCGTGGAAGCAGCCATTCAGAGATCACATTGCCTCGGGTAAATCTGACGCACAAGTGTTGAAAAGCGAGGCTGTTACTTTGAGGACTCAGGTGTGCCTGACCCGGCCATAGGCTTTTCCGTGGCCTCCTATGCATGTGACAGTCGGACACTGGATAAGGAGGACTGAAGAAGAGGCGATGCAGTGAAGGATGGTGCTGGGGAAGAACACTGAGAGTACCACGACTGCCCAAAGAGCACACAGACCTACCTTGCAAGAGGAACAGGCAGCGTGTTCCCTAGGGACACGGGTGTCACGACTTCATCTCAAGTAGTCTGGACATGCTGTCAAGGAGACCAGTCCTTAGACACTTCTATTTGAAAGAATTATCCTTTAAGACTTCTTAGAGCTGATTTTTAATGTAATTGGCTTTCCATGTGTTTTAGTTGATGGACGTGAGAACCTTATTTTGAGAAGGGGCTTAGAGGCCCCTCACAAGACTGCAGAAAGGATCAACAGCAAAAGAACAAGGCAACGGCATCGGAAAGGTAAAGAAGCCGCGTCAAGACTGAGTCCTGGCGGACAGAAGACCCCAGTTCACACGTAGTTTATAGAGACAGATGATCAAGTCTGAAAGAGGATAAAGATAAAACAAAGGCAAAACATTGGGTTGAAGGAAACTATCATTAGGAGGCTACATTATAAAGGATGAAAAGAAAGGAAAATTTTCACAAACGCATGATTGGCGGC
>NW_022103906.1:20285429-20286527 GCF_000313985.2 Echinops telfairi
CGCCACCTTAATCTGGGTGTGACTCAAGACAGTGTATGTGTCCCTCACTTGCAATGGATTTGATTCTGACTCATATCGACCCTATAGGGCAGAATAGTCCCTGTGGGTTTCTGAGACTATAAATCTTATGAGTAGAAAGTCTCATCTTTCTCCTGTGTAGTGGCTGGTAGGTTTGAACTGCTGACCTGGGGGTTGGCAGCCCATCTCATAACTCGCTATGCCATAATTCCACTCATGGAATGCCCAGGCAAATCTCTGAGGGGGCACTGCCCTTTCAGCAAGCCACTCTCAAACACATTCTGCCAGGAAGTAAAACTGTTCACATTGCTGGTCAATGGTCAGAGAGAACTCAATGGAGACCAGATCCAGTGGAGACGAAATGGAATTAGAGTGACCACCCTAAGCACAGCCTCCTGAAAATCCAGTGCTTACAATTTGAGTGCTAATTCCACTTCAGCCTGGGCTCCAGGTCGGCTGGACATTTTGGAAGTGCCCAGCTACTTCTGGGTATGTGGGGACGTGGGATGCTGGACGTGTGTGTTGGGGGTCTGGGAGAGAGGTCTGGGAGGGAGGGGATGTCTGTGGGGGGTCTGGGAGGGAGGGGATGGTTGTGGAGCACGGACTCACCCAGGAGCAATCTTATCGAAGTCAGTTTCCCTCATCTACCAGGCTAGAGCCTTGTTGGTGGAGATCCTGTCCAGGCACAGCGCTGGCTCATAGGGAAGGCTGCTCCCTCGTACTCTCCCAGCGTCGGAGCCCATCTCCGCCCAACTCCAAAGCTGCCCTCGAAGAGCGCTTCTAGTGAAGCAGCAGCTGGTGCTGTGGGCTTCCTGGCTGAGGAAGACGGACAGAGCCCACTTCCTGGGACACAGTGAGGTCAATGCTGAGAGAAGAAGTGGAGGCGTCCCTCCCACAGGGAGGAAAAAGGAAGAAGTAGGGAAAGGATTCGAACCAAGTCTAAGGATTTCTCAATCTGAAGGTCAGTCCTTGCCCGTGCACTATGCTCTCCTCCATGTACAGAGGGTGCATGTGTGTGTCTCCTCCATGTACAGAGGGTGTGTGTGTGTCTCCTCCATGTACAGAGGGTGTGTGTGTGTG
>NW_022103906.1:20287631-20303439 GCF_000313985.2 Echinops telfairi
TACAACTCTTATCACAATCCTTCCATCCATCATTGTGTCAAGCACATTTGCACATTTGTTGCCATCATCATTCTCAAAACATTTGCTTTCTACTTGAGCCCTGGGTATCAGCTCCTCATTTTAGCTTCCCTTCTACTTTATGAAGCACGATGTTCTTTAGGGACTGGTTCCTACTGAAATGTCCAAAGCACATGAGACAAAGTCTCACCATCCTTGCTCCTAAGGAGTATTTTGGCTGTACTTCTTTTAAGAAAGCTCCATTTGTTCGTTTGGCAGTCCATGGTATCGTAATCAGGCTCGCCAGTGCTGTAATTCACATGCATGGATTCTCCAGTGTTCTTTAGCCAATGTCCAATTTTCACGTGAATAGAAGTGATTGAAATACCATGGCTTGGATAGGTGCACCTTAGTCTTCAAAATTACACCCTTGCTTTCCATCACTTTAAAGAGGTCTTATGCAGCAGATTTGCCCAGTGCAATATGCTGTTCGAGCTCTTGACTGCTGCTTCCACAGCAACGATTGTGGATCCAAACAAGGTGAAATCCTTGACAGGTTCAATCTTTTCTCCATTATCATGATGGTACCTCGTGGTCCAGCTGTGAGGATTTGGTTTTCTTCCCATTGTTGTAACGCGATGGCAGCAATCTTTGATTTTCATCAGCAAGTGCTTCAAGTCCTCCTGTGTTCACCGAGCCCTGTGGTGTCATCTGCATATTCCTGTTTGTTAATGAGCCTTCTCCAATCCCAGTGGTTCATTCCTCTGAATATAGTCGTTTCTCTGATTTTCTCAGCATACAGGTTTAATACACATGAGAGGATGCCAACCTAGCGCACACCTTTCCTGATTTTTAACCACACGGTCTTCCCTTGTTTTGTTCGCACAGCTGCCTCTTGATGCACGCACAAGTTCGGCAGGAGCACACAGAAATGTTCTGGAATTCCCGTTCTTCTGAGGGCTCTTCATAGGTTTTGGGGCCCACACAGTCAGATGCCTTTGCATAGTCAATAAAACACAAATACGTATTTTTTTGTATTCTCTGCATTAAGCCAAGATCCATCTGATGTCAGCAATGGCACCCCTTCTTCCATGTCCTCTTCTGAATCTGGCCTGAACCTGTCGCAGCTCCCTGCCAATTGTCTGCTGCAATTGTTGTTGGATGACCTTCAGCACAGTTTTACGAGCATGTGATATCAGTGATATTGTTCTATCGTTTGAACATTCTGTTGGGTCGCCTTTCTTTGGAATGGGTGCAAATATGGATCTCTTTCAGTTAACTGGCCCCGTAGCGGTCTTCCACATTTCGTGGTTTAGATGAGCAAGTGCTCCCAGTGCCTCCTCTGCCTCACTGACACATTTCAATCGGTCATCCATCAATTCCTGGAGCCTTGTTTTTGGTGAATACTTGCAGTGCTGTTTAAGCAACTTTCTTCAGCACCATTGCTTCTTACTCATATGTTACCTTCTACAATGGTGGAATGTCAAGCAGGTCTTTTTCTGGGACCGTGACTTATTTCCATCTTTTTTTAAGCATCATTCAATATTTTCCCCATAGAATCTTTCAATCGTACAGCTTGAGGCTCGGGCTTTCTGTTTGGCTCTTTCAGTGTCAGGGGTGCCGAGTGTATTCTGCCTTTTTGGTTTTCCATCGGTCGGTCTTTGCTGCTAAGTTTTGAACTATTACGCTCAGGATAGCTTCCTTCCTGTGGGGTTGGTTGTCTACTTGGATCAGGGTGAAATAGGAGATGCTTGTGCATATGACCCCTGAAGTCTGGGGGGAGACCAAGGTTGGGCTGATCTGGCTCTTCCTCGCACTGGACCCTCAAAGTGTCCCCGGATATTCAAAACAGATGTTCACTGTGACCATCTCAAGTGTCACACGTGGCTTCAAGGACTATTTAAGTTCAAGTCCTCTTCCAGCTTTGTCCAAAGTGTTCATCATCCCAAGGTCAGAGCTGCGGCCAATTCTAATCAGGTTCAGAGAAAGCGATTAGCCAGTCGTTGGTATGGGCTACTTTACCATAGTTTAGCCTATGGAATTGTTATTCAGATATAAACCTTGGGCACGTAATTTGCATTCTGTGATGTTTACCACACAGTCTTTCATTCAAATCCCAGCGCTCTCATTTACTAACTATGTGACTAGTGAAATCACCTAACTGCTCTAAGTCTTTATTTTTCTCTCCGGAAAATCCAGGAAAACAATGTCCCTCTTAGCAGGGGATTAGATGATGGAAGAGAAAGTGTGTGTGGAAACATCCAGGCAGGCCCAGTCTATAGACGGGCCTCCCTTTCCCACCTACTAACCTGCAGCCACACCCAAAACCCATGGTAATTTCAGGGAGATGGGTCATTGCAGGATGCAAATAATTCAGTGCCTGCTGACTAGCTGAAAGGCTGGCTGAACCCACCCAGAGGCAAATTGGCGGGGGTGGGGGGTGGGGGCTAGTGGAGGTGTCATCTTCCAAAAGGTCACAACCTTGAAACTCCTATAGAGCAGTTCGACTCCACTGACAGAGGTCAACTGACAGCGGCAGCAATTGTTCAATGATGCTAGATCCAATCAAGGCATGGGTTGTTATAATATCTGGAGGAGGCACGTTACAAAACAAGGGTCAACCATAAACCAGCTCGCTCCACACACTGAACATGAAAACATAACAGATCGGAGGACGTTCTTCACTAGGCTCTTGTTATTTTTACTGTCACAGTTTAATGATACTTACTATGAATAGTTTCTGTGATGCTCTCATAATCACTCATGGTTTCATGAATTGGTGAGCAAAAGTGTGATGTTTTAAATTATCTTAAAATTAAGACACTATTTTAGGAAGATGTTCAATTTGTCGACAACATCGTTGTAGACATCAAGTTATTCATATTTTTCCTTTTTCGTTCTCTCAGAGTGTAAAGTATGACACGCAGGCTACATGAGTTTGCTAGTATGTATTTTAAACCCAACTGAGAAGACTACAATAAATCATCTTGAGTTACCCAACCTCGATGTTTTGTACAGCAACCTAGAATGGTTAAACTTTTGGGCATCTGGTCAATTGCAAAGATTAAGTTGAATTTAGTTTTCCTGATATGCCAAATATTCTTTCTACTTCTGTGATTTGAAAGTACAGAAGAAATGATCTTTTCTCAACAGATTTTAAAGCACGCTTTCAAAATACTCTTCTGCTACCTTGGGTTGAGGGCTCAGCAGGAGAAAATATCACGATCCCTTTGAAAAGCTTTCTAAGTGAGGTAGAAGTCCACAAGACCATGTACTCGCTGCTCTCATGTGGGTGCCAACTCACAGTGACCTTCGAGGACAGGGTAGACCTGCCCCTGTGGGTTTCTGGGAGCAGAAAGCCCTGCCTTCCTCCCACAGAGCAGCTGGTGCTTACAATTGCTGACATATGACATATGACCTCCATGCCACCAGTATCCCTTACTTCGTGCTCTGTCATGGCACAGTTTAGTCACAAGGTGGCAGACGCCTCCAGATAGTAAATGTAAGTTGAAAAAGAAGCCTCGACAACGTTTGTGCCAGTATCGGGCATTTGTTCCAATGTAATGTATTACCTCCCAGCCCCTTGCTGTTCTTTTGGCTCTTGTTCGATGGGCCCCACAGTTAGTCGCCTGCAGAGCTAAAACAATCAAAGGCAAAAGTTCTAATAAAGCAAAGGGTGCCCACACTCTACCCCTTTCTGCTCAAGGTTTTCCATCACCCAGGAGCAAGTGGGCAGGAAATAAACAGCAGCACATCCCAGGATGGGCTGAAACCAGCAGCTTTATTAATAGGATCGCTTGGAAAATTAAATTATGACCCAACAGGGACAGCGGCATATGCATGTCTCTGGCCTCGTTTTGGGCCATTTCTTCAGGGTGTAAACTCCGCAGTGAAGTCGGGCCCAGGAGCAGTACGAGGCCATCACAGACACCTGCTGTTTTAAATCTCCTAATTGGGCTTGTCATCTTTTTCAGGAGGTGTGGGAGGCGTGAAGAGGAGAGGAAAGAACCTAATTGTTGCCGTGTTCTGGGTATCTTTATGTAGCAGCAGGATCTGGGGAAGAGCTTTGTGTGTGTGTGTGTGCACGCGCGCGCGGAATCTTACATAAAGAGATACAGGAAGCCAATGGGAGGGTCTAGGCAGACCTTCCAAATGCTCCCCAAGGGCACACGATGGCCAGCATGCCGTGACATATGAACAAAAAACCCCACTTCCAGAACCCCCTGAGCCCTCTGATTATGCTGAGCCACGTTCCCTAAACTGGTGGGATTTTTCTGATTTGCAGCATAAAGAGCAAGGAAATCCTCCCACAAGAGCAACCACTGAACCGAGAATCTTCTCAGAGTGTGAACAAAAATTAATAAGCCGACCCATTTGCATTTAGAGCTGAAGCTGAGCGATTCTGTCGAAGCCGAACCTTGCACCTCTCTGAGAGCATCCCTGATCTGAGCTCTAGAAATTACCTGTTCCCCATTAAGCACTTGGACTTGAAAGAGTTATTTAGCCTTTATGTTTAAGGAAAGCAGGTCTGTGCAGTTCCTCTGCCCTGTCATCCTTGGCAGACACTGGGAGCTCAAGATATAATCAAAGCTAAGCAGCTGATGGGTGGTCCTACTGACTGCTCACTGTAAGTCCTGCCACTGGGCGCAGCCATCTTTTGCCCCAGTTGTTGGGAGGACAGTGGCCCAGAGTGAGGCTGCTGCTGCGGTGCTGGAGCTCTCTGCAGCAGAGACAGGGCTGGACACACCCTTTTAAAGGCACAGTATTTAATTCCCTCCAAGCAAGCTTCTTCCGCTTCCCCATCTCTGGATGACCAAGCAGACTCACCCCCAAAACGAGGGCAGGTTTTGGGCAGGACCCCCACGTGGACTCAGGAGGGGCTTAACCTTTGAGCTACAATCTTTGTGAAAGGTGACCATTTCGACTGCATCTCCCCTCTGCTGGCAAAGGCTTCCCCCTAGAGGAATTCAAATTTGGTCTGGCTTCTGAAAACTTCGTCTTATTTGGAAGAGAAAAATGTTTCCTATATTTCCAACTTTCTATTTACTCAAGCTTGCTTCCATCATTCCAGGGACCCTGGAAAAGGGCTGCACGGCCAGGACTGGTGTCCGCTAGGCCCCCGGACAGTTGTTTGTGAGGAGGCTCATAGGCCCCTAGCCTTGTCTGATAACTTGATTCTTAAGGAGCCCTAGGGATGCTGTGGGATGTGCATTCATCTATTAACTGCAGGGTCGGTGGTTCAAACCCATCACCCACTCCCAGGGAGAAAGATTAGGCTGGTCTTCTTTTTTTTTAATTAATCATTTTATTGGGGCTCTTACAAATCTTATAACAATCCATCATTCAACAGTATTAAGCACACTTACTTGTACATATATTACCATCAACATTTCCAAAACAGTTTCTTTCTACTTGGGCCCTTGGTAACAGCTCCTTTCTTTTTTCCCTCCCACCCTTGTGAATCCTAGATCAATTATATATTATTATTGCTATTCTGTGTCTTACATTGTCCTTTGTCTTCCTTCACCCAACTTGCTGTTATTTTTCCCTCTGGGGGTGGGCTAGATGTCCAACCTTGTGATGGGTTCCCCTGCCTTCCCCCCTACCCCACAAGACCCCACAATCCCCCTATCCTCATGATATCACTATTCCCACTACTGTTCCTGAGGGTTTTATCTGTCCTGAATTCCATGTGTAAGAGCACTTATCTGTCCCAATGTATACACTCTGGTCTAGCCAGATGTGTAAGGTAGAACTGAGTCAGTGGGGTGTGTGTGGGTGGGTGGGGGAAGCATTCAGGAACTAGAGGAATGATGTGTATCTCATCAGTGCTGTATTGCACCCTGGTTGAATCGTCCCTTCCTTGTAACCCTTCTGTGGGGGTATGTCCAATCATCTACAGATGGGCTTTGGGTCTCCATTCCAAATCCCCCTTTTCACATTGATGTAATTGATTGTTTTGGACCTTTTGATACCTGACCCCTGTTCCCGTCGACACCTAGGCGGGTCTTGTAGTGTGGCTATGGGTCAGAATCGACATGCTGGCGGTGGGCTTGTGCTTAAGAGAGACCTGGGTGTGCATGCCACCCACCCAGCACGCTGCCTGTCTCGGCCCCTGCTCCTTCAGTGAGACACAGCCAGCACATGCATTCACACTAAGGGGGTGGAGGCTTAAGTTGCTAGTCTTCCTAGAGGTATTTCTATCTGGAGGTGGCAAAGGTTGCAGACAATTTTGAGGTGGCCCTCCAAAGATTATTTAGATAGCCCCCAAACCAATCCCACCGTCTTCAAGTTGATCCTGACTCTTAGCCATCCTATGAGACACAGTAGAACTGCTCCTTGGGGCTTCTGCGGCTGTTCATCTTTCCAGGAGCCGTCAGCCTCATCTTTCTCCGCCATCAGCTAGGTTAGGTCTACTTCTGTAACGAGCTATGATGCCGCCTGTGAAGAGAAGACGCTGTTTCTAGGTACAGATGTGGTACTGTCTACAAGGGACATGAACGGGTGGGAAATAGCCGGGTCGTGCTTACTGGTTGTGCTGTCTTATACAAGCGTATCTGCCTCCCTGGGTGGCATAAGCAGGTTGGCCTGGACTACTGATGTCAAGGCCATCCATTTGAACCCACTCCGCTCTCCTGGGGGCGGAAACCCCCGGTGAGCTGTGCCAAAAAACTATGGCGGTCAAGCCATCCCCACGATGGCTATCTTTTACTGCCTGGCGTCAGTTCATTTCCTCGAGGGTCTTCATGATGTCCTTTTCAGGGTCTCTCCTGGCAACGTGTCCACAGCACAGGAGACAGAGACAAAGCCTGAAACCCTCCGAAGCCGATCTGCTCTGTGACAGGGGGCTGTCATGAGCCGCAATCGAGTCACAATGAACGACAGTCGTACCAGCCCTCCGAGGAACAGGGCGCAAGGAGGAGACCGAGTCTGCCAGGCAGAGAAAGGGCACCGTCCAGGTGTAAAGCGCCGGCAGGATCTGGCAGACTGGAAGACCGCCGACGCTGTGGTGCAGAGGGGGCTCAGGATGCCGTGGAGGGGAGCGTGGGGCGGGATCGTGAGGGCGTGGCAGGTGTGGGGTGAGCCTCTTTGTCTGTTTGGGGGGTCAGACACTGACAGTGGAGGAGCTGTCTCTGCACAGGGAGACAGCAAGTCACCACCAAAAGAGAGGGGCTCTGCTCCCTCAAATCAAGGCCACGGACGCTTAAGGCTGAAGACCAGGGTCAGCGCCTTTTGATCGGAACTGTCGACCGTTCTATGCGCAGACCTGGAGGGGACCAGAAGCTGAGCATGATGCTGCAGCCACTTTCCCGGCCGGCACCGCGTGCTCGCAGCTCATACTTAGGGAGCGCGGGTGGGCTCCGGGGCAGGACCCAGTGCAAGGGTTGTGCCAACTCCTTCCATCGTCTCAGCCACCTTATCAAACAGCTATTTGTGCTATTTCCAGTTCACAGACCAGCTGAACTGAAGCACAGAGGTTAAATAACGTGGTCAAGATGGCACAGCTAGTGAGGGGCACACTGAGATTCGGACTTCAAGACAGGCCCACACCAGTATGTACTTAACTTGAGTATAATTCTCTCTCCAAGGCAAGCAGCTAGATTTCAAAGTGGAAGAGAGCAGATGCCAGGAAAAATGGAAGTAACATGAGATTTCAGAGAGGGGCCACATCTAGTTGAAAGGAGCTAAGAAAAAAACTATCATTTGATATGGTTCTGAAACGATAGCTTTCCCCAGTCCCCACTAGGTGACTCAAGGGTGGGTTTTCCATACAGAGGGAAATGCCGTTCAGTGCAGTCCATCCGGCTCCGATTCATACTGACCTTATGTACAAAGGATGACACTCTTCCCGGTCCTGCACCATCACAAATTAACCCAAAATGCTATCCTCTGCTGTTATCTTCCAAGTCTTATCTGCTCCCTATCCCTGATTCCAACTAGTCTCTAGCCCAACTTTATCTCTGTCATCATCCATCCACTCAGGCATTCAGTACTCCATAAACCAAACCAAACAGAACGCTCTCAAAAATGTTACCCCACATGTTTGTTTTCTTGTTTACTTTTGAGAACTCTGAGCTCAGGAACTCTGCTGGACTGGCCACTAGCAACGCATAGCCTTTGCTCTCGTTTCCCCAAGAAGAACAGGGGTACATGCCCCAGGGTTTCCTCCAGACCCAATCAGCAGGTGTGGATGTGGGTGGCACCCCAAATTTAGTGAGGAGGAGGGCCATTCCAGGCGGAGAAGCAGAAAGGACAAAAGATGAACGTAGGGCGCGAAAAGGCAAAGCAAGATGTGCCCCGGGAATGACGACGTGCTGGCTGTTCATTTCTTGAAAGTACCAGATATCACCCCAGGGGGACCCTCATCACTGAATTCTGGGAGAAGGTTGAGTGGATTTTTAAAAGTTAAATGCTAGTATCTAGAAGGAGTGTCTGGCTCTGCTTTTACTCACGCGGACCGCAGGCAAGCAGGAAGCCCTCCAAGCCTCCTCAGTTACTTCATCGGTCAGATGCGTTTACTTATGCACACTCTCACAGCAACGTTTTAAGGACACGATATTTGTATAGCATCTTGCATGGTGCCTGGCACCGGGCGGGCGTGGCTCGAGCAATATGATCTGATAGAAGAACTGACAAGGATCCACCAGGTAGGAGGAGGATTTAAAGGGAGAGGTGAAGGATGCTGATGTCACCTACTTTCTCTCTGCCTACTGCAGTGGTTTGCGGGTTCTGGCTCCACACAGAACCTCGGGTGCTTCCATCGAGAAAGAAACTGGTTCCTACGCAGCAGCTGGCACCCTCAGCTTCTAAGCCCCAGCCCTGCTGGGTGACTTGAGGCAAGTCACCTGATTTTTTTGAGGTCCAGTTTCTTCCTCTGCAAAAGAACCCAGAGCTGGTAATGCTTATTCCTCAGAATTGTTGGGAGAGCGTTTGATGAAAGACTCTAGCGCTCTATCAGGAGCCGGGGAAACAAAATCCAGTGCATGCCATCTTTCTTCCTTCTTTGTTCTAGGCCAAGAGGCTGGACTCAGGTCCCTTCAGCGCTTCCTAGGTCCTTTAAGGGGTGTGTCCTTCAAGGGAAAACAACAACAACAACAACAACAGAGGATGGGGCAGAGGCATTAGCAGATTCAAAAACACTCACTGCCATCGAGCTGACTCCAACTCATACTGACCTATAGAGCAGGCTCGAACTGCCTACCTGGATTTCTAAGAACGTTTACCTCTTTTAGGAATAGAGAGTTTCTCCCCTCAGGTTTAGTGGATCAGCTATTGCATGCTCTGTGCAGTAGTGGAGACTTACTAGGCTCAGATTGACCGGGAATACAATTCTTATTCGGCCTCTGACTCTCTCGACAATCCTGAACAACTTCTGTTATTATTCTGAGCATCAATACAATAAATCGGTGGATGAGAGCATCAAGTTGACCAGTTGTTGTTTTTTTTAAGGAGGTTTTTGAGAAGGTTAAAGAAAATCATTTATGTTCATGCTTCTTCAACTGATATCACAGTGCTTCACACATGATGTATACTCAATACACAGAAGCAATCATAGAAGGCGTTATTGTTTTTACGATTAAGCATTTGGTATGGGCACTCCTCCCGTGAGGGGGCCTGGGAGGCTCTGTAGGTTAGGTACTGGGCTTCTAAATGCAAGGTCAACAGTTCAAACCTACCAGGCACTCTGAGGGAGGAGGAGACTGTCTGCTCGGTAAAGATGTATAATCTCAGAAACCTGCGTGGGGTCACTGTGAGTCAGAATCCACCGGATGGTGGTGCGTTTTGGCTCCTCTGTTTAGTGCAACAATCTTTCTCTCACAGGCTGTAAGCACTGTTAGGACAGGGACTGTCCTGCTGGGGAGGCTCATGGTAGTTGCGTTGCTTATGGTGAATAAAAGCAGAAAGTCTATTCACAAAAAGCACAGTGATCACAGAGAGTATTGATTTTAGAAATATGTCATTAGAGCCAACATGTCATGGCTCTTGTCCTCAGGAACTCATGATTGGATTGAGAGTGATATAGTTTTCACCTACACAAAGCAAGAGCTACACATACCAGATTATAGGCGCGCATTACCCACAGAGGGCAGACGGCGAGGCTCAGAGTGCAGGGGACAAAGTTCGGATCATGTTAGCTGAGAAGGCTTCTGAACAAGGTGGGAGGAGAGGAAATTGAGGAGAGCAAAGGATGAAACCAGGAGATGAGGGTGATAGGCAAGAAGCCGGGAGGGAGCAGGGCAGGCGAAGGCGAAGATGGTGACCAGGGCTATCTCTGTTGAAGTGAAGATTTGGTGTTGTCACTAATCCCTGCGGACCCTGAACGTCAGTGTGAGCACTTGTTTACTTTTCTGATAGGTGTCCCTTAAATCCAGAGTGTGACATAATAAAGGGGATGCTTTTAGAAGATTCATCTGGCACTGCTGAGTAAGGCTTACCGAAAAGAAAAGTGGCCCACCAATTAGCTAACGATTGCACTAGTCTAGACATGAGATACATGAGTCCCAAAATACAACTGAGGTCACGTCCAAGGGCAACCCACGTCTGACCACCTACTGTGTTCCAAGAATGACATTAAGTGCGTTTCCAAAGGGTTCTTTTAAAATCTTAGCCATTCAAGGGTAAATCTTTATTCTTTTTATAGAGAAGGACATCCGGGTTCAGAGAAGTTATGTAATCTTCGGATATGGAAGATGAAAGATTGAGGTGGGGGGTCTTCTAAGTTTTTTCCTACAGTATATAAGAATTGAGTATGAGTTGGACCCAAGTCCACATGGCCTGGCATAAGGACAGAAAGTCACTCTTGGTGACTGAAAGCTTCCTTAATGATCATCAAATGCTCATCCTGTACGATGGGAGGAGCAGAGGAGCCCCATTGTGGAGGTGGGGTGGAGCCTAGATCTCAGAACTTTGTGCACTGAGCTTTACCTGTCCCTTGATATTTTCTCACTAATTGTTAATCTCAGAAGTCTGGTGCACATTCCATGCATCCCATATAACAGCATACTTAGTAGACACCAATGAATATTTATTTGATCAATGAACTAAACTGGGGGGATAAAGCTGACGAGCTTTATGTGAGTCAGAGAAACGCTGGCAATCCTCATTTTTATTGACCTGAGGGGGCATAATGAATGAGAAGCTCAGCCTTCAGATTCAACTGGCCAGATTCATCACCTTCATTTGACACAAAATCCTTATCTCTGAGGAGACAAGATAACCCTTAAAGTGCTTGACCAACATCAGTCTTCTTACATAGTGCATTTTGAATCCCAGATAAGAAGTGCTCTTACTTAATTTCCTAAGAAATAGGCTTTGAAAATTATTCATATTTGATGTTATAGAAATAATTTCAAGCCTATAATTTGAGGCTGTAAGCAATAAACATTCATTTGACATTTGGAAAGAAAAATCCAGTCAATATACAATAACCATACCCAGAAGTTTTGTATTGCTTTCATTCCCCCCAACTTCTTCTACAGCATCTCATCGTATCCCCTGGACATTTAAAATTAAAACTATTCTTCTACAGTGTTACATCAATGCACTTTAAATGTCTGTGAAATGTTTTCTAAAGTTATTCTTTAAAGTCCGTCATTCTAAAGCATTGCAGATGTGCTCTTATCTGCTTTTTCTTTAAATACTCAATTGCAGTTGGGAATCCCATTGGGGTCTCTACTTCTTTCTCAAGTTCTTATCTCCACGATATTTTCTCCTGAGTGCCCCGGAGCACTTTTCCCATCCAGTTTGCCAAGTTGCCTGTATGTGTATTTGGTTAAAAATACCTTTTAACATACTTGTATGTATATTTGAATCATCAATTCTAATCCAGTTTCCTAGTCTCCAGGGATTGAGCAAAGCATTCTTTGCGCATGCTCCTTCTGAGGTTCGTGGGTGTAAGGCGCTGCTGCATCACGTCTGACTCAGAGCAAATCTATGCACACAGTAGGACTCAGAGCAAATCTATGCACACAGTAGGAAACACTGCCTGGTCCTGGCCCAACCTCGACATTTAACAATGTTCAATTAGCGGGGCCGTTCTTACAACCATTGCATCAACCCATCTCCTTGAGCATCTTCCTCTGTCACTGGCCCATGACTTCCCCAAGGGTGGTGGCTGAGTTTCCATGCACATGTTTTCTGTAGCGTGTCACTAACAGATCCCCCGAGGGATTGAGACTGTCTATGTGAACCTTAAAACAGAAGCACTGACAGTTGAAATTGGGTGACTTCAGGCCTAAACTCCATCTAAGCTCCATCTTGAATTCAACAGAAATATTTACAAATCTGGCTAGACCAGAGCATGTACATGGGTACAGGTAAGAGCTGGAAACACAGGGAATACAGGACAGATAAACCCCTCAGGACCAATTATGAGAGTAGCCATACCAGGAGGGGAAAGGGAAGGTGGGGGAAAAAGGGGGAACTGGGGGGAGTGCGGAGTGCAGACCCAAAGCCCATGAGTAGGCCACTGGAGAGCCCATTGCAGAGGGGTCTCGGGGAGGAGGCGAGCCAGTCAGGGTGTGAGGTAGCAACGACAAAGAATGCAACTTTCCTCTAGTTCCTAAATGTTTCCTCCCCGCTCCCACTATCATGATCCGAATTCTACTTTGCAAGTCTGGCTAGACCAGAGGATGTACACTGGTACAGATAGGAACTGGAAATACAGGGAATCCAGGGAGGATGATCCCTACAGGATCAGTGGAGTGAGTGGCGATACTGGGAGGGTAGAGGGAGAGTGGGTTGGAAAGAGGGAACCGATTACAAGGAACTATATGTGACCTCCTCCCTGGGGGACAGACAACCGAAAAGTGGGTGAAGGGAGGTGTCAGACAGGGCAAGATATGACAAAATAATAATTTATAAATTATCAAGGGCTCATGAGGGAGTGGGGAGTGGGGAGGGAGGAGAAAAATTAGGACCTAATACTGGGGGCTTAAGTGGAGAGGAAATGTTTTGAGAATGATGAGGGCAATGAATGTACAAATGCGCTTTACACAATTGATGTATGTATGGATTGTGATAAGAGTTGTATGAGCCCCTAATAAAACGATTTAAAAAAAAGGGAGGGGGACCGATCACAATGATCTGCATATAACCTCCTCCCAGGGGGACGGACAACAGGAAAGTAGGTGAAGGGAGACATGGGTCAGGGTAAGATGAAAAAAAAAATTGCAAATTATCAAGGGTTTGTGAGGGAGGGAGAGTGGGAAAGAGAGTGGAAAAAATGAGAAGCTGATACCAAGGGTTCAAGTAGAAAGAAAATGTTCTGAAAATGATGATGGCAACATATGTACAAAGGTGCTTGACGCAATGGCTGTGTGTATGGATTGTGATAAGAGTTGTAGGAGTCCCCAATAAAATGATTTTTTTTAAAGAAGAAAATGATTTCAAAACAAAACAAAACAAAAAACAAGCTGCTATTCTCAATCTGTGAAAATCACCCAGGGTTTGCAATCAGTATTAACGAGAATCATTTCACCATGACATTACGGGTTCCGGATGGGATTCTGTAGTCTTATAAGGCAGTGGCTCCAGATTTGTCTTTTTCTAAAGGGATCGTACTCAAAGTGGACCTTGGTATTAGACTTTGAACTTTGGGGGGTAAAATATTATTTATTAATTTTTTGAAAAAGAAATATTTATTTCTACCGTTCTCAAAAGACAATCCATTGTCTCTGTAAGGTCTCACAGCCTGTAGCACACAGATCAGGAAGCAGGATTCTAGCTTGGGTGAGCCGCTGCTTGTTGCCCGTGTCTGCTAGGACTGGTTATTCAGCTTGCTCTGAAAAGACCGCTTCGCTTGGTCCCTGGAGTGCAGGGAATTGGATTAGAATTGATCACGGGAAAATGGAGCCAAACACACAATCTAATAACTAGGTAACCAAAGCTAAGGAAACATAAATTAACCATGTCTGACTTACAATTTCCTGACGCCCTCAGATTAGCCTCCCGTCACCGAAATATCCTCTCTCCCCACTCTTGTTCTCTGCAAACCCTGACACACAGGGCATTACCCCAACATTGTGATAGGAGACTGATGTCACCATCTTTTCTAGAATGCCTGGGTTAAGCAAACCACCTAATGTAACAAATCTAAGGGGGTAACCTGTTACAAGGTTTACTATGAAAGTTTAACAAACCTTTGCAGTGTTTTTGCCATTCTTCCTCTCCCCAGTCTGTATTTGTGAAACACACCCTACTGCTTGTTTTACCCGATAAAAACTGCTCCCTTTCTCTGCAATGCTGTGAAATGTTGCTGTATCTTTCAGTAAAACACTTTGTTTTATTACCTTGTGGAGTATAAGCCTGCTGTGATTTCACTATGGCAAAATCAAAGAGGCTGTCTGAGCGATGTACTGCTGGTTTATTAGAACTACCACACGTAGTGGATGGCGTTAACAAACACAAGCTTATTCTCGCATGGTGTAGGGGGCTGGAAGTCTGAGTTCCCTGCACTAGGACTAGGGGACGGGGTTCCCTCCCTCTCTCCTGCCTCTCGGGAAAGGCCCTGTCTCTTTCAGCAATTGTATGCCCCACATTCCGTGGAGATTTCCGTGTGTCTTGGTACTACTCTTCCTCTGAGTCTAGGAGGTTCTCAGCACAGGAATCTCAGGTTCCTGAGGATGCACTCCACCCTCTGCCTTTCTCTCTTGATGTAGTAAGTGTCTCCCTCTCTGCACGCTTATCTATCCTTTTATTTCTTGCACAGCGAAAGGCACCACATGCCACACCTCAGGGAAATTCCCCTTACATCAGATTAGGGATGTGACAGGATTAAGGATGTTGCATTAAACCCTAATCCTTTTATTTGTTTATCACCTCAGATCTGGTCATGGGTGATCACACATCATCACATCATCACCAAACCACTGAGAATCATGGGCCAGCCAAGTTGACCCATATTTTTGTGGAACATGCTTCAGTCCATGAGAGAAGCTAGCTAGAATAGAGAACGGCGGAGTGCTTTACCCTGTGCTGTCTGTTTTCTGTCCGAGGCACAGTAGGAGACGAATTTATTTTCTGAAATCAAGGTAGAATCAACAACTCGGGAACGCAAAGTTAACCTGAAAGGCCATTGCATGCGGCAGGCTCTGCTCACCGGGTATGTTCAGGCACAGGAGAGGTGCTGATGTTGAGCTACCACCTCGGTTGATTTAGTTCTTACATTTTCCTTTGAGGGTAAACATATGAAGAAGGGTACCTCTGCCTTTTCTGTATCCCAAATCCCTACCACTTAGAAAAGGCCTTTTGTAACAAAATAATACCGTGCTAGTTCATGTTGGATGTGGTTACGAATATACACAGCAGAACGGACATCAATTCAACAATTTCTACCTGCACAATTCAGTAGCTTTGACCACATTCTTCAAGTTGTTCAATTATTCCTACCCTCCTTTTCTGGGCTATTCCTTCTCCAGTAACAGAAAACACCACCCCTAAGCTTTCAGTAATTTTCTGCTGTCCCTTTGCTTCCATGTAGATGGATCTTTAAAAGGGCACACTGCTCCGGGCAGGCACAGAAACAGCTCTTAATAAATATTTGTTGAGTGAAAAATGTATATGAATGTCGGAGGATTGCTTCCTCTCCCTCCTATTTACAGACAATAAAACTGAGTTTCAGAGAGGATCGTATAAATTACTAGTATCTTAAATAATTTATTACTAGCGACTAGCTAATCATGGCAGACTTGAGATTTAATGTTATCCCCTGCCTCCCCTGCAATGCTCTCTTCCTGCTGAGCACAGTCCCCACGGAATCAGCTTCAGAGAATTAAGCCAACCTTCCAAAGCAGAAGAGCAATGCTTACTT
>NW_022103906.1:20304179-20305264 GCF_000313985.2 Echinops telfairi
GTTCCTGAGAAGTTTATCTGTCCTGAATTCCGTGTGATACACACCCTTTCTTATTTAATCTTAATGACTGCCCTGGAAATAGGAATTGCTTTTACCACTTGACTGTGGGGCAAACGGAGGGAGGCAGTTTTAAGTGGAGTAGCGTGCTCAGGTCCCGCAGCTGGCCAGTGGCAGAGCTGGGGTTTCCACTCTGGCCTGTGTGGCTCGAAGGCCTGTTGCTTCTGACACATCAAGGGATTGCAGCAGGAGACATCCTGTCTAAGCCTTGTCTCTGCCTCTAGATACAAGCATATCCCACTAAGCAGGAGGCTAGAGGCCACCATTTAACTCAATCAAGCAAATGTTTGATTTATTCCATTGTAGTGGGTTAGACAATCAAAGATATAAGAAGGAGCAAGAATGAATGATATCGCTTAAAATTATAACACAGAACAAGATCTTTTAGAAAGTTGCAGGTTGAAATTTGTGAGAGACGGTGCACTGCAGCTCTAATGTGTTTAAGAAGAGATATTAAAGACCACATAGTCTAAGCCTTTAGTTATTAGATGTGGAAACTGGGGCCCACAGGGGTAAAGTTATTTGCCCAAGGTCATATCGTTGGCTAATGGCAGAGTGTGGACTCATAAAAATCTTTTCACTAATTCAGTGCTCTGCGTTGATGCGTGCTTTTTCCGTGACCACTTTGCTGTGGAAACATACCACATCCAAGGCTGCAATTCTATTTCTGCTTTCTCTCTGCATGTAAGTATGAAAGAGCTATTGTTATGCCCTTCCTCAGGGAAAAACTCTTTATCTTCTTGAACTGAGGGTGAACGTACACGTTTCCTGACAGGGGTGGACCACCTCTGACTCATGAAGAGAGCGCTCTTTGGGAAGGTCTGAGTTATTTCTCTGGATTAGTTTTTAACACAGAAAGCTCATTGATTTCCTGTTCCGATTCTCTGGATTCCTTTGAGACATGAGTGTGAGCATGCATACGCGCATGCATACACGCTCAATCTAAAAATGTATTTGGACTGAATTCAACTGTATTGAACACCGGGAGTATTGGAGATACGAATTATACTGCAACAGCATCAAAGAGA
>NW_022103906.1:20306129-20307801 GCF_000313985.2 Echinops telfairi
CAAGGGTTCATAAGGGTAGGGGTGTGGAGAGGGAGGGGAAAAATGAGGAGCTGATACCAAGGGCTCAAGTAGAAATCAAATGTTTTGAGAATGATGAGGGCAACAAATGTACAAATGTGCTTGACACAATGGATGTATGTATGGATTGTGATGAGCTGTACAAGCCCCCAATAAAATGATTTAAAAAAGAATAAAAATGCCCATCCCTAGAAAAAATACAGAAAGGGCGCTTTAGTTCACAGAAGGACAGGATTCCTGGTTCACCTTCCACCCCTCAGAAGGAGTGGGAGTTACTGCACTCACTGTATAGAGGGCCACAGAACCTGGCCTTGACCTTGTTGTGTCACTTCCCACGGCTCCAATTCTGCCTTCATAAAATGAGCACCAACATTGGTGTTCTGTCTTCTTCCACAAGCATAAAAGGAGATACTGAAACAGCATCTAGAAACGCATAGCAGCAAAAATTGCCTCTGTCAAGTAAGGCTGTCTCGATGGGCCTTTCCACTTAGCCTTATGAAGGATGACACCCCATACAGAAGATGCTAGTGCATTTTAAAAACCCTGGGAAAGGAGATGCTACCACCTCTTTTCCACGTGATGGGAGGCAGCACGGGAGAGCCCTGGGGCTTGAGTCAAAGAGTCTGCTTCCAGCAGTGTCCCCTTGGGCAAACATTGCCTCTCTCTGGGACGGATTTCATTCTGCGAAATAAAGGATCTAAAGTAGATGGTCAAACGTTTTTTTCCAACCCTTGAGAGCTATTGATTTTAAGATACCCTAGACTCAGAAAGGAAAGAAATTGTAAGGCATAGAATCCCACAAGGAAATGATATAAGAGGAAACTAGTCATCATGGAAAGAAAACTCAGCTAGGAATAAAAATAATGTAATTTTTAGTTTTCCACTCAGCCACTATTCACTATTCAAGGATGGATTTCAAAGACCAATCTGCTGAGATGCCGACTTCTGACCCTCCACCTCTACTTTAGTCTCACATCCCAGCCTACCCCCTCTCTTAGGCTTATGAGGATTCTATACTCCCATAGCCTAAAAACTAACATCTTCAGAAAGGAACCATTAGAGGACATCATTATGATAAATGGAGAACAGATTAAAACCAGCAATTTCATTTTGCTTGGATCTCCCCTCAGTGTTCATGGAAGCAGTACTCAAGCAATTAAAAGACACAGTTGTTGGCAGATCTGCTGTACAAGACCCCTCCTCTTTCAAGTGCTGAAGAGCAAGGCTGTCACGTGGAGGACTAAGGTGAGCCTGATCACAGTGTTTGCGATCACCTCATATGCATGTAAAAATTGGGCAACGAATAAGGAAGATCACAGAGGAACTGAATTGGGGTGTTGGTGAAAAATATGAACAGTACACTAGATTGTCAAGAGAATAAACAAATGTGTCTTGGATGAAATGCCATCAGAATCATCTTTAGAAGCAAGTATGGGTGCCCGGCTATCAAAAGATAAAGCGTCTGGGGTCTTAAAAGCTTGAAGGTACACAAGCGGCCATCTAGCTCAGAAACAACAAAGCCCACATGGAAGAACATATCAGCCTGTGTGATCATGAGGTGTCGAAGGGATCACTGAAGACAAATGGGTGCATAAGCAAATGTGGTGCCCGATGGTGCCCAGCTATCAAAAAGTATAGCGTCTGGGGTCTTAAA
>NW_022103906.1:20308816-20313826 GCF_000313985.2 Echinops telfairi
GGAACTGATTTTAAGGCACCTAACAACAACAACAAGCAACATAGCAAATAAAGGAGTATATTGCTAGATGTTTCTCCCATTTACACTCAGGGCTTCTGGACAAAGCAGAATTAACTCACTCTAAATATGCAAGTCCCCGGATGTTTTCCTCATGATCCGTCTCCGGGGCCATCGATGAAGCCCTGTGATTGCACCTGAGCGGGCAGTCAGTTGTGCCTGCAGACAGAATTTCCAGTAGCACGCCACAAGCAAGCTGGGCAATGCTGTGCTTCAAAATGATGGAGTTAATTGATTTGTTCAAGTCCATTAGGCGGATTCTGCCTGGAGATATTGATTGCTTAAGAATGGCACCTTATCCCTTTGGATGTTTAATTACCTTTACTTAGGATGACCAGAACTATGAAAGAGAAATCTTAGCTCCAGAGTGAAGAAACGCCTTCCCAGTTCAGAGGCTTTGTGCGCAGAGGGTGGTGGCCTGCGTGTACAGGTAGACTGGATAGGGGATGGCAGGCATTGGTTTATCGAATTAAGGCGTGCAGTGTGCTATGTCGTGAACATAAAAGGATGACAAATGCTTGGGCAAGGCAAGCAGCTGGACTTTGGCAGAAGGCTCCCTTCTTGCACAGCCTGAAATGCTTTCCAGCCACGGCCTCTCCCCTCTGGGGACCTCCCACCGCCATCAGGCTCTTCCTTTACGAAGAAATAATCTAATAAGCAGTCTCCCCTTGGGCCCCCCCCCACTCTAATCAAATCTGGGAAGGTGACCAGTTGGCCTAGATTAGCATAATTAATCTTTCAATCATACATATTCAAAGGCTCCAAGAAGCATGGGAGCATCTTTTTGAATATTGTTCGTGGGGTGATCAAATGCATGCAGGATGACAAATGAGACCTGCACTGCTTATTCTGAGAAAGGGCATCTTCCTGTACAGTGATCTTCATAAAAGACCGGCAATCTCGTTACACCCGGGACAAGAGATTCTTTGGTGGAATTAATCACCAAGAACGACATATTTACCGGAGAGTCTCAGGTTCTGCTGGGGCCTCCCGATTCAGCACAGTGCACAAAGAAACCTGGTTACACGTGGAAAGGGTTTTCTGCAGCGTCACTGGTGCAGAGGAATTCACCATAGGAGCCACACTGCAACGTTCAGTTTGCAGGGCAGAGCTGGGAGACGATGTAGTGCAGGGCTTTGACTCACTCATCGATAGTAATAACATTATCTAGACTCACATGACTTCCTGTTGTTTCGACCCAAGCTTATTAACATCAAAGACCCTTCCATCAATTCTGCTTTTTTTTTTCTTTTTAAGTGCTGAGAAATAAAAAGGGGTTATTGATCAGAAAGCTTAAGCAGAAAAAGCTCATACAGAGAACTCGGTGCCAGATGTAGGCCGGCACTACAGCCTCATGTCTTAGAAGCTCTCAGCCGTTTCTCAATCATCTAGCACCGGGTAGAAAGCACAGGGCAAACGTATATGTGTCCATGGACGTTTTCACTAATTATGTGCTACAGAAAAGACATGGCTGATACATGCCACGAGCTAACGGCGTCTGTGTTCCATCACCTTCTTGAAGCCGAAGTCCATGCCTCTGCAGACATGGAAATGTGCCGTGTGAGGCACCGTCTGCAGGAGATTTGATCTTGAATGCTAATAGCATGAAGCAAAGCCCTGCAGTAGGGTGGAGGCCCCCAGGGAGAAGCAGGGTAAGATTATATCTTAATGGCTTTTGTTCATAATGCCATTCATAGGAGCCCTGCCGGAGACTGTTAACTCATCACATATGAGGGAGTTCATTTCTACAGTAAACAGCACTTTTTCCAGGTTGCTACTTAGAGGGAATTTTTTTTAATTCAAATTCAAATTTTTTATTTTCATCTATATATACATTTTAATCATTTTATTGGGGGGCTCATACATGCAACATGTTTGCAGTGGGTCTCAGAGAATTCTACCAGTGACCTAACAGTGCCCCCTGCCTGACACTGCCTATTTCTGGAAGACATTTCTCAGAGTCTCTTGGAAAACCTCGACAGGACCCTAAGTAAACCCAGTTTAGAATGGCAGAAAAGTGCTATTATTTTTCAGCCCCAGAATAAAGTTATGATATGAAAATAAACCACCTCTACCCAGCAATCTATACACATTTCTGAAGTCTGTTGGACATTTTCAATGACACTGTGTTATTTTACCATCCTTTATCCCGCTAGTGGATGTAGACAGGTCATCCCTAGGCTGTGAATGTATCTGTTCCTGAGTTTAGGTTGACTTTGCACAGAGGTTGAGAGGGTTCGGCACATATCTGTATAACGGTTCATATCTAAATGTTAGTCAAATGCAAGTGTTGGTATAAAGTACACCATTCAATGTATAAAAAAATTAAAGAAGCACTCTCAGATCTAAAAATATAATAATACAGTCGTCATAATAGCAGTGTTTTGATGGGAGTCACGAAGGAGTACCATTTGTTATTAGAAGCATTATATGTACCTTGAAGTTTTAGCAACATAATCGTTGCAAGCCTGCAGGTTGGTTCATGACCCCGTCTTGTACCTCAGTCAGACATTCACAACCTGAGATTGCCTGTAGATAAGGAGGCTAGATTTTGCAGATGGTAAATACTTGCTTAAGAGGCAAAGCCAGATGTGAAATGCAGGTGGCACCAGTTAGGGACAGGATTCAGGGGGTGAGGGAGGACCCCTTGTTCTGATACCACCCAAGGGCGTTGGATTGTTTCTGAAGGCAACAGGAGAGAGAAGCTGCCTGGTACACACTGCTAGCTAATCAGGACAGCTATTCCTGTACTGTGGCCTGGTCATTGACAATGACACCCCAGAAGTGGGCAAACGAATTATGTGGTTTAAAATTACAAGTACTCGGAAAGAATACATGCCTTCTTTCTTTCTAACCACTCCTACGCTGATGCGGTTTTTAAAATTTCTCTGCACAGCTTTGCGAGGAAAATTGCTGACTCATTCCATTCTTCTCACTTTGTCCAGGATGAGAGGATATAAATAATTTACATTGAGATCCCAAGATAAGCTGTGGTTTTGTCGCAGTCCTGCTCTGAACTGCTTTTGTGACCCTGAATTAAACTAAAGCGGCCACTGATGACTGCTATAAGCTTTTAACATGGTCTGGTCCAAACAAGCTTCTTTGCTTCACCGCCTTCCGCTTGAAGGTGAAATAAATATTTCATAAGGCTGCTAGGAGGGTATGGAGCGCACAGACATTCTCAAAGACAAAGACTGGAATTGGAGGAGCAATTCTCAACTGACATGCGGATCCAAGTGAGGGGCTATGCATGTGGTGAAACGGTTATCTTACCTGGTATCTATGAGAAGCGTACATTTTAGATAGCTAAGACCCAGGCATGCTGGGTCTCATCACTGACCAGAGGAGTTCTTAACAAAAGTACCCCGTGTCTTTGACGGTCATCTGCGACGGAGACATGCTTGGGAATCATTGGAAGGTGGTCTGGGAGCCCCGTGGGAACTGCAGAAGGCTGGACTCAGCAGAAGAACAGAAAAGCAGCAGCGGGGGAAGGGCTGGTGGAGAAGGAGAAAGAATGGGGCACCGGCTTGCTCTGTTTCCTTTCTATTTCTCTCCTTCTGTCTTACCCTTTCCGATCCCGCCCCCAGGTAGCTTCCGGTGCGGTCCCCATTTCACCTTTAGACACTGTCCCGTTCGTTTGCTGTGCTCCTGCATGGGCCTGTTTTGCATTTACAACATGGATTTTTGCCTGGACTGAATGTCGGAAGGTTAAGCAACAACACATTAAGAAATACCGTGGGTCTGCTCAGTCTCTTGGGAAGAGTTCATTTTTTCATAGGAAGTTGGAAAGTGGGAAGCACTGATACTGCTGTACCCTCCTCTAATGCTCGGGACAAAAATGGCTGATGGAAAGGTACCGCCGTTTCTGCGCCTAATATGTCGCTGAAAAAACACCCACGTGCAGGGAACATGGGGGAAGCTAATCCATGAAAGGGATCCCTCTATGTGATACCTCCCACTCCCTGAAAACAACAAACAAGCAAATGAGAACATAACACACATGCAATTTGGATAAAATTGACCTCTTTTTCTTGAAAAGCCTCAGGATCTTTTAATTCAGAATCCTTCTTCACCCAGTAAGACAGGTAGCCCCAACTAAGCTATGCGGGTTGGCATGTGAGATGAAGCCAATTGATTAACATTAAAAATCTCAGTGATCTATCTTATAAATCTGGCTAGACCAGAGCATGTGCGCTGGTACAGATAGGAGCTCCCAACACACAGAATCCAAGACAGATAAACCCCTCAGGGCCAATAATGAGAGTAGTGATACCAGGAGGGGAAGGGTAAGGTGAGGGGAGAAGGGGGAGCAAGGGGGAGCCAATCACAATGATTGACCTATAACTCCCACCCCTGAAGGAGATGAACAACAGAAATGTGAGTGAAAGTAGACAGCAGACAGTATAAGATATAATAATAATAATAATAATTTATAATTTATCAAGGGGAGGGAAAAAAGAGGAGCTGATACCAAGGGGTCAAGTAGAAAAAAAAGTTTTGAAAATGATGATGGCAACAATTGTACAAATGTACTTGGTACAATTCTTCCATGGATTGTTATCAGAGCTGTAAGAACCCCCAGTGAAATGATTTATAAAATAAAATAAAAATCTCAGTGAGACAGAATGGGTTGATTTTAAGTGTCAGCTTCTAAACCCTTCAGGGGCATCACAGCTTTAATTAAGGGAGAAGCGGTTCGTCAAACAGATAACGGACAGAACCAGATAAGCATGGGCTCCTATTCTTGATTTCCTAATTGCGCTGACTGCCCGTCCTTCTACTGAGTTTGTCCTGGAGCCTTCAAACGACTTTGCAAATAAAATTAATCAAGACTCACTCCGTTTGTAGCATTCACATTGCTGAGACCAGCTGTCCTCTCTGAGGGCTGGAGGGGGGCAAACTCTTGGCTCTTCCAATGTAGGGTGCCACCACACCTACCAGCCAGTTCGGGAT
>NW_022103906.1:20316862-20318138 GCF_000313985.2 Echinops telfairi
TTTATAAATTATTATTTTGTCATATCTTGCCCTGTCCGACATTTCCCTTTACCACTTTTCTGTTGTCCATAACCCAGGAAAGAGATTGTTCCATGCCATTAGCTAAAAGTTTTGCAAGGTGTTGGCATTATCATTGTATTCGTTCTGTTTGTTCTGTTTCCATGAATCTAGTTTCCCTTCCCCTCCTAGCATTCTCTTCTTTGCTTTTAGGTAAATGCTGACTATTTGGGCTCATGTCGCTAATTGTGCAAGGCAGTGCATTACGCATAGATGATGCTGTTTATTTTATAAGCCAATCTACTATTTGGCTGAAAAGTGATCTACAATAGCTCAAATCCAAGTTTAAGGGTTCTTTTACAGGGATAATTTCAGAGATTCCTCTAATCTCTATCAGTTCAGTAAAAAAAAGAAAAAACAGAAAACAAATTCGTTGTCATCAAGTTGATTCTGACATAGCGACCCTAGAGGACAGAGTACAACTAAGTCTGTGGGTTTCTGAGACTGTAACATCTTTCTCCCATGGGCAGCTGGTGTGGTGGTCTTGGACTGCTAACCTTGCACTTATTAGCCTCATGTATAACCAGGGTTCCTATCAGTTCAGTAAGCCTGCTCTTTTTTTAATAAATACAAGCTTTGTTCTTTATTTTATCCTGTTCTATCCACGAGCTTCTATTGGGTCCTTGATCAGAATGGCTGATCGTGATAGCTGGGCACCATCTAGTTCTGGTCTGAAGTGAAGAAGGCTGTGGTTCATGTGAACTAGCTTCTTCTTTGAGTCTTCAATTATCTTCATTCTCTGTACAGGTCTATCTTAGATGACTGCTCTCAAACTTGTAAACCTCATAAGCTTTTAAACTCACTAGTCTAGGATATAGAGCATTAACTTTGTGAATTATCTTATGTGAATTGACTGAATTGTGCCACGAGACTCTGCTTCTCTGCCTTTTGACCCAGTAAATGAACCCAAGAGTTGTTTGGAAATGTCTAGGAAGCGTTTCTAACTGTGGCCCTATATGTGGATATATATTCAGCTCACACAAGTGTGTATATAGCTATGCCTACAGATACTGCTATACAAGCATGTGCAATTACTCAGACATGCCTGTCTACACACACACACACACACATTCCTGCTGTCTACCCACATGCTTGTACACATATTTTTTGGTTGTTGTTATGTTGTTCCAAAATTGCATGTTACAGCATTTGCTGAAATTGCCCCCTATGTAGAAAGTGATTCAAACTCCCTCTCCTTTACATCTCAGGTAACTGCTAA
>NW_022103906.1:20319733-20320863 GCF_000313985.2 Echinops telfairi
TTTCTTTCCGTGGCACCTCCAAATGAGGTCATTAAGCTGCGACCTGATTTCCAGGGTAGTCTCCACCCCTCCACAAGTTGTCACCTGATTATGTAACTACCACAATATTCATCTGCTGATAGGCACCACATAGTTTCCATTTTTTGTAAATAATGAAGCAATATCAGTGTGCATTCATCTCTTTGTGTTACTGCATTTATGGATGAATACCTAGGAGTGAAGTGGTTGGATTGTAACAACCAGCATGTCTGTTCTTAGCTTTTGGAGGAAGCACCCACACTGTTTTCCGCAGTGGTTATACCATTCTACAATCTCACCAGCGACGTATAGTTCAAATCCCTCCACAACCTCACCAGCAATTGTTTTATGATTTTTTTTGGTCATTGTCATTTCAGCAGGGGTAAAATGGTATCTCATTGTAGTTTTGATTTGTATCTCTCTAATGGCTAACGGTCATGAGCATCTTTCCAAATAGCCTCTTTGATGAAGTGTCTATTCATGTTCTTTGCCCATTTTTGATTGGATTGTCTTTTTGTTGTTAAGTTGTTGAAATTTTCTAATTTAAGAGTTAGATCCTTCTAACTCCATTGCCTATTCCAATTATCGACTATGTCCTAGAGTGTTTCCGGCCACCAATTCATTCTGTAAGTATTCCAATCCCATTCTCACCTCCATATGAGGCCTTATTTTTACCCCCAGATGAATGCATCTTTATTACAAGAAACAGAAGTAAACAATACATTAATTACACTTGCAAATACTACAAAATAAGGAGGTTTGTAAATGCCAGTAAGGAAAGAAAAATAATAGATGAGACCACTAGACAGTTAAAGATGAATTAAAATACAATTCAGTTTTGAAGTTTATTACCTTTACACATTCAGAAAGAATGCCACAATTTAAATATCTATGAATTTATCATGGAATTTCCTGACTTTTTAAAAGTAGTCATTATCAATCCAATGGAATATGATGGAAGTGTTTCCATAGCTGCAAAGTAAACAATTTCCATAATAGCCTCAATGATTACAGCTCTGGCCCAGCAAGGAGAAATTATTTAAGGTGTAATTTATCTAAAAGTCTTTTTCATCATTTGATAGATTTTAACAGTTTTATTGTCATATAATTCA
>NW_022103906.1:20322619-20333116 GCF_000313985.2 Echinops telfairi
TGGTACCCTGAGATGGCTGCATGCGCAGGTGCATTGTTGTGGTTGCCAAACCAGTCCTCCATCTGCCACAAGTCAGGCCTCTCCCCCGCCCCCCCACACTGTTATGCAATATTTTCAGAATCTCTAAATAGAAAACTTAATTAACAGTCTGACAGTGGCATGAACTCCAAACGCTCTGCAAATAGATATTTTTGTCCATGGAGGAAGTTGAAGGGCATTCAGAATTAGGTTTGTCATCAATCAATATTTCACCTTGATGGAGATGAGAACACCACGTGTACACTTAAGTTTTCCCATGGTGCTGTCCTTGTATGCAGTGTTCAACATCACAATAGTTTCTGTGGCATTTTTCTGAGCAAGAAACAAAATTTCATAGTCACACGCTGTTCTCTTAGATCAGCCCTCACAGAAAACTAGGTTATAGCAAAGCTGCTATTACAAAACCACTCACTGTGACCCAGAGAGAACCTTCCAGGCGATGCCACTGGGTGCACTAACTCAGAGTGAGTTGCTGGATTCTCTCCTAGGGGAAACATGTGTGCTATGAAAGCTCTGCCCAATGGAGCATTTTTCAGTTTCTTTTTATTTGGGGGGGGGTAGGGTACCCCCTCATATTAAAAAGCTGCTTCTTGGGATGAGTTAACATTGAGAGGTTCAAGCCAATAAATTGAAAAGTCCAGGTCAATATGGGAGACATGGAGGGAAATGAACAAAGACCCCCCCCCTCCCACCCTCAGACAGTTCAACTGTGAAGAGCACAAAGTAGCAAATGAGTTGTGGGATGCAGTCAAGTCCTTTTGTTAGACATTTAATCAGATGCTAAGGATGTGAAAAGCAAGCAAATAAAAAATAACTTAGCTCAGGCTTCCTTAGAAGAGCAGTCCACGGTGAGGTGACGCCGGCCAGCTCTTGCCTTTTCTCATTGTTCTGCATATTTCTATCAAAATCTCAAGTTCTGTAAGGTATAGGACACTATTCCCCCCCCTCCAAAAATCATTTTGTTGGGCCCTTGTGCAGATATCATATTATTGCATAGTTTCATCACATCAAGCAGTATTGTATAATTGATACTGCAGTCAGTTTCAAAACACTCTCTTCTTGAATTCCTTGATCTCAGCTCCCCTTTATCCCCCCTCCCCCACTGTATGCCCCAGAAACCCTTATTCTACTTGCTATAGGACACAATTATGCTATCAAAATATTCATCTTCACTGCCAATATAAACTTAGAACTATATTTTTATGAGACTCTCTAATAGCAAGTAGAAGTCATTGGTATTCTATATGTCATGAGAAGTTATTTAGAAAAATTTTGAGCTCAGACACAGAAACACTAGAAGCGTGTGAGGTATGTACAGAATGCAAACAAGTTGTACGTTCCCTTTGACTTGCCTGTGACTCAGGAAAACAAATCGGAGGCCCCTCCCCCATTTGCAGCCCTGAAGAAAAGACCACCATTCAGCTCCTGCCTACCTGGAGAGAGGCAGGCAAAGCAGTCTTTGCTGCCCCAGGAGCTCCTGCAGTGTGGAGACAAGATGAAAAATTTATATACCAAACCTACATTTCTGCTCACTCACCAAGAGAAGGCAGAGATGGAACGGAGATTCTCTCCTCTGCCAACACTGGACCTTACCTGTGAGGAAGCTCTGGTTCAGCTTCCACCGACGACCTCTTATTAAAGGTAAAAGCGTTCAAAGCCTAACCATTGAACTAACCTTTAATTGTAATTAGTAATTCAGATCCTCTGTTTCTGAATGCATAACTGTGAGGTCTTATTTGAGGACTTAGCCATGTCTACCTTGCAATAACCAAGACAAGTTCATGCCTGGCCTGTGTGCAGAAGCATGGACTATGGAGCCGTCCTTTGATAGCCTCAGAATCGCTGCTTTGTTTGAGCCCGTCATTGCAGCTGCCGTGTCCCTCCATCTCATCTAGGGTCTTCCCCCTTTTCACGGACCCTCACTTTACCAAGCGTGATGTCCTTATTTAGGGATTCGTCCCTCCCGATTAGATGTTCAAATAAGATTAGATGAAGTTTGGCCCTCCTCCCATCTAGCCTATTCTGGCTGGACGTCCTCCAAGATTGATCGGTTCGTTCTTCCCGCAAACCATGTGGTGCGGAGGTGGCCTTGCCCTGCTCCTGAGAACGCTGCATCAGAAGACACCCCAACCAGGAGGCTCTTCCCTGACCGCTCCAGCACCCCTGGCACTGGTGTCAGGACTATTCCATCCCCTACAATTCAGGATTTTTTTCCCAGGACCCTACTCTTCCCGCTTTCTTTTCAATTATTAAATAAAGTTAATTACCAACATTTCATGAAGGCACTCCTCACTTCACCTCCCGGTTTATTCTTCCGTAAAATATTCTCAATGGGAACAAAACCGTCCAAGTTGTGTCATAAAGAAAGCAATTCCGCTACCCAAACAAACGAAAATAAACGTTCTTTGTTCTTGCCCCGAGCAGGAGTAGAGGTTAGAAGACTTGCTTTTATTTGCTTAGGTTATATTTCCTGCATGTGAGATGCTTTCCAAATATTTAAGACCCAGCGACGGAGATATGAATGAATAATGCATTTCATATAGACAGCTTCTGAGTCAACCGCGTGGGCTAATGGTGCTGGGATCCCCAGTTCCAGGAAGTGCTCCGCGACGGCTCCAATCAGCAGTCCCATGCGGTGTGCCGGATACACTCTCTAATGGAAACAGGAGCAATGGCTCCACAGCTCTATAACTTCAGTGGAGAGATGTGTCTAGTCCTCAGAAATCTTAATGAAAACAGCAGAAGGTCCCAGGTGTATGGCTCAGACATATGTGATTAGAGCTGTTTGGATCATGAGTCAAGGTAGAGAGGTTCAGCAGAGCACAGTCCCATGTGGCTAACACATATCATCTAGGGCAGAGAGAGAGCTAAGAGCCCTCCTTCCACTGCTGCAAGTGGAATGTTGAGGCAACCGGGTGTTTATCCACAGGACACCTGGATAGAAATTTGGACCTAAGGCCGAAGGACACTATGCAGTTAGAATCAACCAGATTGCGAGTGTTACATAACAAAGCTAAGCGTTAACCTCCTTTGCATTAACTGACACTTCCTTGAGAAAAACTGCACACATGCCCTGATATGGCAAATGCAAGCCTCAACTCCTCTTTTGCAGGACTTTGGATTTGATTAGGAGCCAAGCGTGCCATACGAGATGGATACTCTTGGTATCTCATACCTGCGAGGGAGAAGAATTCAATCACAGCTGAACACAGGAATCAAAAGTAAAAGGCTGAAGAAGGCATTGGAGGCACCAATAAAGCTGACAGGACTGTACTAACGTCAGACAAGCCAGACTTCAGGACAAGGAGCATTTATGAAGGTAAAGGGGGATTTCATAGTAATGACAGAGCCAATCCTTCAGGAAGGTATGCCACTCCTACTAGCACGTACATCAATCATAAAGTCACAAATACACTTAGAAAATCTACAGATACGTTAATACAATATATGCACGAAGTGACAATCAGTTGGAAAATGCAACCCCTCTCTCTCAGGCAGTGGTAGAACATGATGACGGGAAATTAGAGTGGCCCGAGAGGAGTTGAACTACCAGACTAACAAACCTACTTGAGAAATTAAAGATAGTATGTTCCCACACTGTAAAACACATTTTCTAAATGCCCATGAACGTTTATCACAATATGTGGGGGACGTGCAACAATTCTACACAATAAACTGAAACTAGAATCCAATAACAAGATAAACAGAAAATCCCTTAACATTCGGAAATGAAGCAACATAGTTCTAAGCATAGATAAAAGTAGAAATTTAAATGAAAATATAACATTTAGAACTGAAAGATACATTTTTCAATACTACATATGAGGAAATTTATAGCTTGGAAGAACAGATTCAGAAGATCTCTGTACCAGATTTCAAGACTTAAATGTCACTTGATTTTTTTTGTGGGGGGGCGGGGTGTCAAAGATATAAAAATTCAATGGGGATATAAATTTCTTTTCAATTAATGGTCTAGAACTGGTAGCCACATGGATTGTTTTCATTTGTACTTTACAGCATACACACACATTAACAAAAATCTGAAATCTCGAAGTGAAAGTTAAAATTATAGACTTCCTAGAAGAAAACACAGAAGAATATCTTCATAATCTCTGGGTACAAAAGGTTTCTTAACTAGGATACAAAAAGCACTAATGATAAAGGAGATTGAACTCCAGCAAATTAAGAACACTTGATCCAGAGGTGTTATGTCAATGGAGGTTACACTCTCGAAGCTGTATTGCCCTGTTTCCCTGAAATTAAGACAGTGTCTTATATTAATTTTTGCTCCCAAAGATGCCCTAGGTCTTATTTTCAGGGGATATCTTATTTTTCCATGAAGAAGAATATGGTACACATTTATTGTTTATTGTTTAGTAAAAGAGACCTCACACTTCCCGTCTGCTCCGGCTGTGCTGCGGCCAACAGTGAGCTGTGCGGTGGCGCCCTCTGTTACAGTCCAGAGTCCAGAGTTAGGGTAGGTTCAGGGGGCCTTATTTTTAGGGAGGTCTTATTTTCGGGGGGATGCCTTATATTTCAGTGAGAGACAAAACTGTAAGTAGGTCTTATTTTCGGGGGATGTCTTACTTGGAATATACTTTTCTGTTGTTCAGTACATGAAACCCAGGATTGATGAAGTTATAGGGACAGCAAGTGGTGATGGGGTAAAAAGGAGATCATGTGAAAGAGTTCATGTTAAAAAAAAAGATTGTAAAAAAAAGTGATTGTGGTAACAATAGCATAATTCTAATGGACACGATTGAAATATGGAATGATATATGTATTAAATCCCAACTAATAAAAAACGTTTAAACAAACCAAAACCACAGTGAAACCCCACTACCGCCCAAATAAAATGAAGAACACTTGTTTGTCAGAAAACAGGGTTAGGATGTGCTTTACCATCTGATGCCCCTTCTCCCTCTCTATGGCCTTTGGGATTCCTATCACCTATTTGCCAAGTGCCACCTATTGTCTGTGTTATCAGTGGTCTTTTATACTATCTCTGTGGGGTTTCTCTCCACAGTTAGACTTTCGGTAAAATTTACCATGTATACTTCCCCCCTACTTCTCCCCTAGCACTTAAGTGTGCTATTCCTAATAGATGCTTAACAAATATTAGATGCTTGGCTGATTGATGCACCCAGGTTCGCAAAGATTTCACATTTTGGAATGATATCATCTGGAAAAAGGTGTATCAAATATGCACAAGTCCAATTCCCCAGAGAGGGGTAGGCACGTTCACCGGAAGGAAACGGCTCCATGTCAAGTCAGGGAAGCACTAGCGGCAGTGGTCTCTGTCCCCGGGGTCTGGGATTTACAGCGATGTTGACGGATTGGGAAACGTGTCTAGCAAAGGCAGACCAGCTAAATCACAGACTGAGAACCATAATCAGTTTAGGCACCTAGAATGCTTTGCTAAATTAAAGTTTAAAAAGGAAGGCATGAATAAATGAAACAGCTAGTTGGAGGCCAGCCGATTAAATAAACACGAGTCAGTGCAAGCCGCAGCACACACTATAAGCCATTTGGATACCACCTAATCATGAGACTGAAAATATCCTCCAAGGGCTTGGTGTATTGTGAATTTGCTGACCAAGAATTAGGCAGCAGGAAAGGAGAGAAGCTGTGTTCGGTTGCATAGAAAATCTGAAGCTCTTTGGAAATGCTCATTTGGTAACAGAGTTCCCTACACCACCAGCGTATAGGTGCAGGCTTCGTAATCTAGGGCAGTCTGACAATGCCACTGTTTACCTCCTTTAAAGGACTCTATGGTTGTTGTTATATATTTCAAACCCTTCATGTCCCACGAGGCCCTGCACAAAATGACTTGTCAATGTCTGCAGCCTCCCTGTCCTCCGTGCACCAGTCCATTGACTTTTCAGATCCCTGCACATTACACATGACTTCCTGCTGCAGGGCCTTAGCACATGCATCTATTGCCATGGTTACCTTAAGAATTCCTGTTCATTCATCTGACTGTCTTTGGGAAGTCCTTCTACTGTATTATATATGCGTATAGCAACCAGATTTCTGCACTACTCATATTAGCACAAACAAAGAAAACATATAGTTTGTTTTTCTGCAATGTCTACCTTCCACACTTGATTTTGTTCAGGAGTGGGAGGGCTCTCCGACTCTCTGGCCTCATGTTTCTGCATGCAAGTACTTCTGCTGGGGAATTCCTTGTGCTGTTCTCAAACCGTTTTTAGAGAGAGATGAAATAGCTTGGAGAATGTGGGAGAAGGAGCTGAGTGTGCGAGACATAGCCCTTGGTAGCCTTCTCTTTTCTGGACCTGCCTGCAGGAACGGCAGTGGGCTCCCTTGTGCTCTGGGAAGGTAAGGGCCATCCATATCCCTGAGGAAGACTGTCCTTGTCCAGCATTGCATGTGAACAAATGGCCAGAGAACTAAAGCTGCATTTCCCAATAATATTTATTCATAATAAACCAGGATTTCATCACTATTCTTCTGTTTGCTGTGCTTTGTTTTTCCTTTGGTGTCTGCTATGGATTGAATTGTGCCCGCACCCCCTACCCAGTATTGTGCTGTAAATCCTAACCTCTATGCCTTGTGGTTATCATTTCCCTTGGGAAGGGGTTGTGTCTGTTGGGTTAAGGAGGTAGGATTATGTACTGTTTGTCTTAAGATATAAAAGCTCTTACACCAGCAGATAGGAAGGAGAGGGGGAAGATGGACCAAGCCAGGGGATGATGGGGAAGGGACAGAAGCTGAGAAGAATGAAGAATCTTCTTCCCGAGAGGACACTCATTCTCAACTCCCTGCCATCAGGTGGATGCTGATCACGGCCACCCTATAGGACAGGGGAGGACTACCTCTGTGGGTTTCTGAGGCTGTAACTGTTTGTGGGAATAGAAAGCCCTTTCTCCTTCCAAGCAGCCAGTGCTTTCGAACGGTTGACCTTCTCGTTAGCAGCTCAACGTGTAACCACTATGCCAAAAGGGCTCCTGTGGAGAAAGTCGTTCCCTCGAGTCAGCAGCTTGAATGTGGACACATAGCTTCCTAAACTGTGAAGAAATGAGATTCTGCTTGTGAAAGCCATTCACTTGTGGTATTTCTGTGATAGCAGTACTAGAGAACTAAGAAAGCATCCAACGCAACAGAAGGGGAAAAAGATGATTTAAAAGATCCCATTAGATTATAAATGTATCTTAGTCATCAACTGCAATCCCAGCACTCAGCCCAATTTCTACAAATGCTGAACACGCCATACATATTTATTACGTGTATCAATTATTTAACCTCTCTGAGGCTGTCTCCTCAAATATGATAACGTGATAAACCTAGCAATTCAGCACCGTGAATATTCAAGACACCCTATTAAAGCACTCAGCACAATGTCTGGCATGTGGTTAAATGGACACATAGGTTGTAGCTGTTAGTATCCAACTGCCACCCATTGAAATCATCCCAGTTTAGAGCCACAACTTCAACCAGAGAGTCAGAATAATGAAGCCCACACGATTTGTTCAGTCTCTTTATGAACAGTGGTAGAGTTTTTCTTTTAACAGGGAATTCTGGGTGGAGCAAATGGTTCATTGCTCAGTTATGAATTAAAAGTTTGGTGGCTCAAATCCGCCCGGATGGGCCTCAAGAGGAAGGTCTTGTGGTCAGCTTGTAAAGTAATCACAGTCTCGAAATCGCAAGCACAGTTCTACTCTGCCCACACGGAGTCACCAGGAGTCAAAACAGATGCAACAGTGACTTGTGTTGTTTATTTGTCCTGTTGTTTTTCATGTAATCCAGAGAGATCATCTGTATGATGGAATGAAATGCAATTATGTGATATATGCACATTTATTTATGGGAAGTGGTCTATCTATATCTATATCTGCATCTACATCTATAATTACTCTGATTCTATTGTTCCTTACCAATCTCTTCACACTAAACTATGAGAAAAGTGCTTTCCAAACCACAACTCAGTAATCTTATCAGCAGGTCTTGGACTATTTCTACTTCTTGTGTAATTCTGTGTCAACCGCATAGTTGATCTGCATCCTGCACTGGGCTACCCACATTGGCGAGTCCGTTCCTAGCATCAAGAGTAATGTGCTAGTTGCACTCAACTGTCACTCTCTCAGCCTACAGTTTCCCAGAATCCAGTCCCAGGATCCTGATTTCATGTACCTCAAAATCAGTCAGATAGCAGGTACTACTACATCAGGATGCCGTGTTGTCATTGTTAGAGGCCAGTGAGTTTGTTTCAACTCATATCAACCTAGCAACTCTATGTGCAATAGAGTGAGGCACTGCCTGCCCACTGCCCACTGCACCATCCTCACAATTGCTGTGTTTGAGCCCATTATCAAAGCCACTCTGTCAATCAAGTTCATCGAGAAGCTGGCTCCCTCTTTATCTCTGACCCTCTACTTTATCAAGCATGAAGTCTTTCTTCTGGGACTGGTCCCTCCTGACCTCATCCACAGCTCATGAGATGAAACCTGGCCGTGTAAGCTTTCCAGGGACATTCTGGCTGTACTTCTTCCAAGACAGATTTGTTTGTTCTTCTCACATTTCATGATACTTTCAATATTTTTCACCAGTACCGTAATTCAACTGTACCAATTCTGCTGGAGTCGTTCTTATTCATTGTTTACCTGCCACACACATCGGAGGCATTGACAATGCAGGTCTGAGACTTGAGTCAGGCATACTTTTGTGCTCAAACTCACGTCTTTGACTTTGAGTGCTGTAAACAGGTCTTGTGTAGCAGATTTGCCCTGGGCAATCGGTTGTTCGATTATGATCATATAGTCTCTGAATTTTCAGAACCCTGTTTAGATTCTAGGGTCCCGATGGAACTGAATTAAACAATCAACCCAGACTATCTTAAATTCAAGTCTAGTACACTCCCAGCTCACATATTGGTATGATCATACCAGAAAGATCAGCCAAACATTTATAAGGATTTTGAGGAGCTCTATGTGGGTAGGAAGGAGCCCTGGTAACACAGTGCTTCCTTGTTAGGCTGTTAATTGCAAGGTACACAGTTTGAAACCACTAGCCACTCCCCCGGAGAAAGATGGGCTTTTCTACTCCCCTGAAGAGTTACAGTCTCGGGGAGGGCAGGGGAGAAAATGAGGAGCTGATACCAAGGGCTCAAGTATAAAGAAAATGCTTTGAAAATGATGATGACAACATATGTACAAATGTGCTTGACACATGGATGAATGTATGGATTGTGATAAGAGATGTAAGAGCCCCCAATAAAAGTATTTAACAATAATAATAATAAAAAGCCTTACAGTCTCAGAAACGCACAGGGCAGTTCTCCCTGTGCTGGTGGGATGCTATGAGCCATCGTGGACTTGACAGCAGTGAATGTGGCTTGGTTTGATGTGATAGGAGGAGTCCTGGTCATGCAGAACTTAAGTGCTCTGGTGTTAATGGAAACATCAGGGGTTCCAACCCCTCAGTTGCTCTCAGAGGACAGATGTGGCGGTCTGTATTCCACATTTTACAGTTGTTGGACATAATGTTCCGACATTATACTCTTAGGTAGGTTGATTTTTCTGGCAGTACAAGCTTTTCAGAAGCTTGGGTGGTGCAGCAGCCAAGCGCCTGCAAACAGAAAACTCCGTGATGCAAACAGAAAACTCGGTGATTTGAATCCACCGACTGCTCACTAGGGGAAAGGTGAGGCAGCTGGTGTCTCTGAAGACTGGCAGCTTTAGAATCCCTATGGGCAGTTCTGCTCTGCTCTGCAGAACACTGAGTTGGGATCAGCATGTCAGCAATGGGCTTTCTACTTTATTTACTTAATATGAATATGTTCAAGTATGGAGGCCAAACACCGGGGAAAAAGTGGGTTGATGAATAGCTGGTTCTCTGTCCATTTTCAACATGCGCTGGTATGTGGACAGACGATGGTGCAAATGCCGTGGAGGAGATTAGACTCACAGTGATCCCGTGTAACAGAGAAGAGGATTTATAGTCTCAGGAACCTGCAGGACCAGTGCTCCTCTGTCGTAGAGGGTTGCTATGAATCCGAATTCACTTGATGGTCATGAGGTTGGTTCTGTTGTTGTTTGGGGGGCATTGATGTCTTAAGTCCATCTCTTTTGAGATATAAATGAGATTAAGCAAGGGAGAAGATGTGATGTGGGATGAGAAAGGCCAGGCTTCCAGAAAATCTCCGAAGAGCAGAAGTTCTGGGGTCTTAAAGGCTTCAAGGTTCAAGGACACTGCTCCAGAGGGAACATAGAAAGAAGCCCTGCCCTGAGAGACAGCACTGTGTATTGAACCTCCTGGCCTCTGAGACTCCCGGAAACCATGTCTGTATTTATGTTACAACAGCAGTATAGCGATCGTCTAGGTCAGGGTAGAACCGCCTCTGTGAGTTTCTAAGACTGCAACTCTCTCTTTTCTTTCTTTTAAAAATAATTTTATTGGGGGCTCGTGCAACTCTTATCACAATCCATCCATCCATCCATC
>NW_022103906.1:20334922-20336305 GCF_000313985.2 Echinops telfairi
GGCGGTGCTTATGTTTGTGTCGCTGGTCCAGATCCATCTGCTGAGGACCGGGCCTCCTAGATACCTCCACTGAGCTCCCATTCACAGTGGTCCAAGCAAGATTCTCTCTGCGCTCCTCAAAAGCAGCCATGGCTTCTCTTCTTGGTTTTCCTGTCTCAGTGAAGGGCACCACATCCACCTACGTTGATCCCACACAGAAGCCAAAGGAGTCGTTAGCTCCTCCATCACACCTTTTTTTTTTAAAGTGGAGTATCTTACAACTTTTATCACAATCCATACATACATTCATGGTGTCAAGAACATTTGTACATATGTTGCCAGCATCATTTTCAAAACATTTTCTTTCTACTTGAGCCCTTGGTATCAGCTCATTATTTTCCTTCCCTCCCTCACCCTCCCACCCTCCTGAACCTTTGATAATTTATAAATTAGTATTTTTTTCATGTCTCACACCGACCGCCACAGTCTCCTTCACCCACTTTTCTGTTGTTCGTCCCCTTGGGGGGTGTTATATGTAGATCATTGTGATCGTTTCCCCTTTCTCCCTCCACCTTCCCCTTCCCCTCCTGGTATCGCTACTCTCATTATTGGTCCTGAGGGGTTTATCGGTCCTGGATGCCCTGTGTTCCCAGTTCTTATCTGCACCAGTGTACATGCTCTGGTCTAGTCAGATTTGTAAGGTAGAAGTAGGGTCATGATAGTGGGGTGGGGGGACGAAGCATTAAAGAACTAGAGGAAAGTTGTGTTTTGTCGGTGCTATACTGCACCCTGAATGGCTCATCTCTCCTTTGTGACCCTTGTGTGAGAAGATGTCCAATTTTCTACAGATAGGCTTTGGGTCTCCACTCCATCCTCCCCCTCATTCACATTGATATAATTTTTTGTTCTGCATCTTTTATCCTGATACCTGATCCTATCGACACCTCAGGATCACACAGGCTGGTGTGTTTCCTCCATGTGGGCTTTGTTGCTTCTTAGCTAGACAGCTTGTTTATCTTCAAGCCTTTAAGACCCGAGGTGCTTTATCTTTTTACCTCCATCACATCTTAAGAAGTCATGAGGTCCCAGCTAGTCTACTTCCTTAATATATTTATATACCTACTCCTTCTTTACTATCTCATTGTATAACATCTCACATTAATGAATATGGAAAAAAATTATTATCCAATTGTTTTATGCATTAGTGACATATGTCTGGCAATACGAAATGCAGAAGTGTGAGGTGAACGTAAGGCTGGCTGTAATGTGTTGGCCAGGTCATGATTCTCAACCGTTGGCAATTATGTGACAACATGGTAGTTCTTCATTTTGTGATTAGATGTGTTCATCCTCCATTTTTTTTTCCCCCAGGTCTGTATGTTGACTTTTTTTTTTTTTTTTTAA
>NW_022103906.1:20338267-20339551 GCF_000313985.2 Echinops telfairi
CTCCCCCGTCATCTGTTCCTGTGTGCTCTGGTCAGATATATCCTTCTCCCGAAGCTGCAGATTCAGTGCCATCCTTTGAGATACATTCTTCTCAGGGGAGGGGCAGGCATCCACTTAGTATTTGGGGCTGGGACCAGCATCCTCCATTTTTTCATAACTGCTACTTTTCACCTAACCATGTTGATAAGTGGGGAGTCGACATAATATGTTTTCAACTAGATTTTAGGCTAATTGAGTGTGGTTTAAACCGACTTTTCTTCCACAACTAAGGATCCCTGATGGCACAGTGGTTAAGTGCTCGAAGCTAACCAAAAGCTCCATGTTTGATCTCAGCATTAGTGCTGAGGGGGAAAGATGTGCTTCTGTAGAGCCTCTGAGACAGTTCTACCCTGTCCTACAGGGTGGCTACATGTCGGAATGAACTTGTTGGCAGTGGGTCTGCTCTGGCCTCTTACAAGTATCCCTGGATCTAAGCACCGTGCTAGGTGTTGGTGTAAAAGGCTGTCACCTACTAATCAAGATCCAGCAATGCACCTACAGAGATTTCTTGGCGGTAAAGGTGGTAAGGAGGGAGGTCTGGGTAGACTAGAGAAACAAATTCATAGACACTCATATGTGTATAAGAATGTGTATATAAAGAGTAATTGTATATTTAGAAAACATCCCAGCCCAGTCCAGATCAAGTCCATAAGTTTGAGATTAGGTTGATTGAGGTTCCAGCAAAAATGCTTTATGTTTTATGAAAAATTTCACTGTGACTAGACAGAATCTTCTCAGGTGATGCCATTGGGTGCCCTCACAGTGAATTGCTGGATGCTTACCTACTGGGAACAATGCATACTATGAAAGCTCCAGTCTGCCAGCACAATTCAGGGTTTAGGGGATATATATATATATAAACTTTTCTCCACTTTAGCAGAGGGGGAAAAAAACTAGATTTTGGTCCCCAGCACCAATGCGAGTTGGTTGTCATGCCAGCAAAAATGGCAATGAAGTGTATCAGATAATATGGTACACAACAGAAAAAATATAAAAACAAATGCCAGGAGCTTCCTGCTTGGGAGGATGATTGAGCACATAAGAGAACAGCCTCCTGTGGCAGTTACATACTCTCCTGTCAACTTGCGAAGGGGTGGATTCTAGCTTGTCAATCAGGTCACAGCTTGATGACCTCATTTGGAGGCATGAAGGAGATAAATAGCTCACTAGAGGCCAGATACACTCTCGGCTTGGCTTCCTGCGAGACATTTCTGCGAGACAAGCCACATGGAGAAACACTGATGG
>NW_022103906.1:20340475-20342024 GCF_000313985.2 Echinops telfairi
ATTTTTTGTTCTGATGATGCCTTATACTAAAGCTCTTTCTTATACACATATGAGTGTCTACGAATTTGTTTCTCTAGTCTACCCAGACTAACACAACAGCCAAGGTTGTGATTTACTAAGGCTGGCCCCTGTTCTTTTAGAGTGATCTCCCCAACCTCACCCACCCCCACCTCCGAGTTTCTCAATTTCTCCAGAAAGCAGATTTCTGAAGCTCTGTCTTCAAAATGAGAGGTTCAAATTGTGGTCTGCACCACATGAATGAGACCTGCTCCCCGCCCCTCCCCTAATGTATATGTCTGGTGAGCAATTACAATAATGTAATTCAGTATGACCATTTCTATGGTAGAGGTCTGTTCACAGAGCAGGGGAGCACCCACAATCGGACTGCTCCTCAGTCTGGAGCCAGTCAGGGACACTGTTAATGAGCAGCGGGCCTTCTGCTGGTTCTACAGTTCCCTTTGCACTCAGCACAGCGCTGGCGTGTGGTGGCTGCCTGCTCTATACTTACTGCTTCTCCTTTTTTAATGTGCAATTAAATCACTCAGGGATCTTGCTGAAAAAGCATTTTATAATTCAATAGGTCTGGGTGGAATCTGAACGTATTAATTTTCAACAAGCTCCCAAGGGATATGAATGCTGAGGGTCTGAGAGCCACACCCAGAGTAGGAAGACTGGCAAAGTACTGCTATGTACTATGAGGCGCGCTCTGAACACTTCATAATGCCCTAGAGTCACAATGTATTAAGCCTTGGGCTGCTAACCAGTATGTCGAGTGTTCAAAACCACTAGCTGATCCAGAGGGGAATGCTGAAGCTAGCTGCTCCCATTGTGGAACCTTGAAGGAGTAGTTCTGCTTTGCCCAACAGGCTCACACCCGAGTGGGACCCGCCTGGTGGGGGGTTTGCTGGTGTTTTTGTCTAGGCACCTCCTAGCATGTTGTAATGCCCTCATGGAGGCACGGGGTGAGCAACGCCGATATAATAAGAAGATCAACAGACCCATTACATCACTTACTACCATGAGCAGAAATATATTGAGTTACATGTTCAAGATCGTGCCAAGTCATTGTCAGTTTACTGTCATGAACAAACAAACTGCTTTCTCCAATTGTATCCCTATTTCAGGCTTTTCAACAGTATTTGGGCTGTTACTTTTTTGCCACCTTGACATTTGTGCATATTATTCAATTTACTAATAAAAATGTATCCGACATGAACAAGAAAAGCCTTGTCTGTTTTCACCTAGCAAGACCCTGAGAAAGCAATGAACACCAAACATCCCTCCTTTCTCTAAGGAACCACTTCATTCTATGAAAAAAATTGCACACGTGTCAGTATAGAATGAATGACGTTAGAGCCAAAGATCACGAATAGAAATCGTACTCATAGTTCACTTGAGTGGATTCCGATTCATAGCGACCCCACAGGACAGAGCAGAACTGCCCTTTGGGTTTCTGAAACTGCAGTCTTTAGGGGAGCAGAAAGCCTCCTCTTTTCCCTGCAGAAGGTTCACAGGGCACCCTTCAAAGGACTGATCCTGGTGGCACCCT
>NW_022103906.1:20344372-20346354 GCF_000313985.2 Echinops telfairi
AGTATCCCAGCAACACACAGCCTCTACTGACAGGCAGGTATTGGCTGAGCCCGCGATGCAATGGCAGAGAAGCAAATCTGGGTCTTTTCCCAGGGAAGGCGAGAAGTCTGCCCCTGATCTACCATGGCTGAGCAACAACTCACACCCTGCCAGTGAGTCGATTCCGACTCACGGCGACCCTATAGGGCAGGACAGAACTGTGTCCAAGAGGCTTTAGGGGAGCGCAAACCTTCATCTGTCTTCTTCAGCGCCAGGCGGTGATTTCGAACTGCTGGCCTGGAGGATAGCAGTCTGACGTGTGATCCAAAACATTAGTAAGCTGTATGTCCTAACTCTGCCTATTCCTTTCACCTGCTTCTCTGCCTTGCCACCCTCCCTGTGCAGAAACAGAACATGTACTGAGAAAGCGGGAATTGAAAGAGAAAACTCAGAGATAGCAAAGACTTGGGGCTTTCCCCCCCCTTCTTCTCTTAGAAGCCAAAGTTTTAAATCATTCTTTTTTTTTTTTTAATGTAAAAGCAAGATCTAATCTTAATGTTGAGTCAACAGAGAAATAGAACATGAACATGCTGTTACATCATCTTTACGCAAAAAAACCTATACGTTATACAGTTTGTTAGCTTGAAAACCAAGTGAGCCCCTCATGCATCTATTTCCTGCGTCACAAACTGCTCCCCCCACCCATTCCTGGTGCATTTTATGCTTGTGTGTTCTTTACATGGGCGTGTTACTTGGAAACGTGTCGTCTACCTATACAGTCTGAACGAGAAAATAATCATCACCATTGTCTTTGAATTCTCCTTTAATCAAGATGCAAGCTACAAGAGATGCTTACATTCTGAGGGTCACTGTTTCCAAGGTAGTCTGCCTGAGCAGCATTACTTGTCTATCCATTGTAGGAACAGGAGACTATCAGTCGTATGAAGAATGGAACAGCTCTCTAAAACTAGGGGCTCTCTGACTATTAATGTATAATTACACTTTTCCCAGAAACATGTGTTGGCTTTTCATCATGCATTTTCACTCCAGTTCTGGTAAATGCATATTGGCTGTAACAGTTTGTTAAAGAGGTAGCAAGCATTATCAAAGGACATCCTGGGGGAATGGATATAAATGCACAGTCATTGCTTAAAGGAACAGTGGAAGAATTTTATGTTCTGTTTCTGTCACCCACTGGGCGGTTTGGAATAAGAAATCAGGAGGAAAAAAAGCCCACTGGAGCCTTTGCCACAGCAGCTCAGTCTTTATAGGGAACATTCAATGGACAACAGCTGCAAGGAGGATCAACTGTTACTCGTTCCTTGAGCTCCCTGCATCTGCTGCATAAAGTGTCTTCATTTCCATGTTGCTCATCAAGAGCTTTCAATTAGTTAGACGAGAGCTTGCTTGAGTACTTGACAGCTAACAATGATGGACCTTTTGCCTGTCCTGTAACTGCTCATCTTCCTTCCTGAGGACGCTTTTATCCAGCCTTCCCTCAAACCTTCAATCCCTGGGATTGGGCCTGAGAACACGAAAGTCAGCCTCTGCACCTGGGTGCTGGGTGCCGGCGAGTTGGTTCTGACTCCCAGCGGCGCCATGCGACAGAACAGAACCTAGATGTCTGTCCACCAGTGATTCTCACTCAAACTCACGGCCTTTATGTTGATTCTGACACATAGTGTGGTATATCTACACCACAGAATATTATTCAGCCATCAAAAAGGATTTAAAGTAGTGATACATGAACCTTAAAAACACTGTGCTCCATTGCCACACGGGAAGAACTGGAGGAAATTATGCTAGGTGAAGGCGGCCAAGCACAAAAGGACAAGTACAACATGAGTCTGCTGAGGTAAGCTTAACAAAAAACACACACATGCAAAAGGGGTATAGGGAAAAAGCTACTATATACAAACATTCCTGGGGTGAGGTAGTATGGCAGGGGCCAGACCAAATCCAGGGATACATATGGTAGCCAACTAAAAAGGAGGGGGAAAAAA
>NW_022103906.1:20348220-20349196 GCF_000313985.2 Echinops telfairi
GGAGCGGGGAGGGAGGGACAATGAGTAGCTGATACCGAGGACTCAAATAGAAAGCAAATGTTTTGAGAATGATGAGGGCAACAAATGTACAAATGTACTTGACACACAATGATGTATGTATGGATTGCGATAAGAGTTGAGTGAGCCCCCAATAAAATGATTTAAAAACAAACAAACAAAAACATTGTGCTCAGAGAAAGAGACTAGTCATAACTGTCCTTATACCTTATAGTATATGGTTGCATTCACATGGAAATCCAGATTTCGCAAATCTATAAAGAGTGTTCCTACCTCACCAGTGTTATTTCCCCCTGTATCAACCTATTTAATGTTTAAGTGAGAATTGAGCCCTGGGGTGAGTTCATTTCCAGACCTCCTGAGTGATTGGGAAACCCAGTCTTGGGGCTTCTACCAGTTTTGTCTTTCTCTGACCAGGAAGCCTGATTCTTTTTTATGATTTTGTGTTTCGATTCATATTTTTCCTGGCCTTTGCTTTTAGACCGGCCTCTGCTTCATTCTGCATAGCCTTGTCAGAGCTCCCTGAGATCTATGGAAATTGCAAATCGTCTTGGTCTCACATTAACTATGGTGGGCCTTAGGTGGTCATCGGGATTCTGCACTTTCCTCCTCGCACGCCTCTAGGGAGAAAGCTGTTGAATTCAGTTGTCCTAGACCTTGAGATCCAAAGGAATTTTCCAACCACATGGTTCTAGGTATATGTTGCTTTACTCAATATAGTCATTAGATTTGGGGGAGCAACATAAACACCCCCCCACTCCTGCCCCCACAAGCATAAACCCAGAGTCTCTGTTCCCTTGAAAAGAATTGTTGGTTTTCACTGCAGCACACATACCCCTGTTGTGCTCTTTCTAGAAACCAAACCAACCCCCCTTAGAGACTTCATCAGACAGAGAAGTGCCTCTGTGGGTTTCCAGGACTGTACATCTTTAAGTGAATAGACAGCCTCATTTTCCTC
>NW_022103906.1:20352310-20354510 GCF_000313985.2 Echinops telfairi
CATTCTGCTTAATCTTGTGCTAAAAAACAACATCAACAACAACACAGCACAGCCTCTTTCTTAGGGGAAATCTTGATATCTGTTACGTATCTCGGAGTGTGACTAAGGGAACTGAGAGGTGGAGACTTTTCCCAGGGGAAGCACAGCCACGCTGGGCGGCTGACAAGCCGTGTCCCCCACGCTGACCTCCTGCATTTGCCATCGGTTTGGTTGTCAGGGGGCTGGAAGGTAAGTATTTCTGATGTCAAATTTGATCCTGGTTTGATCTGTAAAGCAAGAGGTGGGTAGCTGGTTTGAATGATCTCTCCACATCCCTTTGCCTCTACAGCTTGGGAGGAGAGGGATTGCTGGGAGGAAGGTCCAAGTAATTGTTCAAGTCGTTATGGATGTAGCAATGTGACCAAGACTCCGATATGAATGTTTAGAAATGGGAGCAAGCCTGTGCCAAGGGTATTCAAACCCCAACGCATTTTGTGTCAGAGTAGAATTTGACTCCATAAGGCTTCCGGGGGCTAATTTCTCCAAGGCAGATCACCAAATCTGTCTTCTGAGGTGCCTCTGGGTGTTGTTGAACTTCCGTTCTGTCAACTGGCCCAAAGGGTTCACCTTTGGCACCGTGTTGGATGTTCGCCCTGGAAAGAAATTGGCTGGCTGAAGGAAGTTTTGCTGCTTCACAAATGGCCTCCAGTCAGAGCTGTTTTCTTCTAGGCAGGTTGTCCCTTCCATGCTCCATGGCTTTATAACCCCCCCACCCTTGCCTCCTAATAAAAATTTTTCATTATAGCAGACACATAATTTAGCAATTACCAATAATGAATGCCCCTATCCCAAGGGAGTGTGAATCAAATATTCTAGATAGGCTCCCTATATCTTTTGGTTAATTACCTGAAAGCTCCTTATAGACAACCCATGTTAGATATTGCCAGGCCTCTATACAGCCCTGGGCAGGAAATAGGACCAAAATACATGCTGAGTTCTCCTCCTAGCACTTAAAAATGAAAGAGAAACAGAATGAAACGTACAAGGAGCAGGGACAGGCTGTGCCGTCCTTGGTTTTTTTCAAATCACTCTTTCTGCCTTGGGTCACTGGACCTGGAAATGAAAGCAAAAAACCACCCAGGAGCACAATATTCTTGTGATTGCATTGGGTGGAAGACGCAATGTCTATTCCTTGCCCCCCCACACATCCCAAACAAGAGGGTGTCCACACTGCTTCAGAGTGAAAGATGGTTCTGCAGGGTTAGGGAGGGTTTACAAGTTGCTCTAGGCTTTCCATTTACAGATAGTTTTCCCAGAAAGAGAGGGTGAGTAAGAGAAATATCCAACTCTGAGAAGCAAAGGAGACCGGTTTGGTTTGCTTTTATTTAAGAACCGTTGTTACTTGTGCAAGGCCCAGCTTAAAAGTGCTGATCTCTTTAAGGAGAACAAACCGAACACTTTGATGAACATTTTTTAATGAGGCAAAACTTCATAGAATCACAATTTAGTTTTTCTCCCTGAAATCATGAGTCTCTGAAATTGGGTATTTAGATTCATTGAAAATGTATTAATTGCTCCAGCATAATTTTCACTATAAAAGTCCCTTCTAATCAATCAGTTTCCAGCTCAATATGTTAATTTTGGTAAAGGAATTTGCTAATGAGTATCTCTATGCTTTGATCTAAATTTAAAGCAAGACCTTCAAAGTTTCATATGTCAGAGTATACATCATTGAAGGCTGGAATGCTGATGAAGTATCCCATGATGCTCTAGGAACAGAAAAGGGGTCTTTAGAATGGAAGCTGAGGCTGCTTTGGCAGGGGAAGCCAAGGGGCAGTATTAAGTAAGGATCGTAGGAGGCCCAGAATGATACATCACTGCAACTCTTCGTGAGAGGAGTGCAGGGAGAAAGTGACTTTGTCTCCATGCATTAGTTTGGGTACTTTGGAGAAACAAATCCACAGAAACTCATGTGTATAAGAGAGACTTTTATGTAGAGTTTAAGTGCATAGCAAGAAAACATCCCAACCCAGTGCTGCCCAAGCCCACAAGTCCAACATTAACTCATATGTCCAACACCAATCCATAAAGTCCTCCTCCATCTCACAAAACAGAGTCAATGATGCCGACTGCAGGAGGAAAGCCGAATCAGAGAACGTGTAAGCATCTCAGAGCTGGCAGGGGTCTCCACATGGCTGCACCCAGGACTGCATCGGGGTAG
>NW_022103906.1:20355420-20375905 GCF_000313985.2 Echinops telfairi
GCTCACAGACTAAGCATGTGAACAGCCCTAAGATCAGGCAAAGAGCATCATCGTAAGGAGGTTCTTAGCAACTGTACTTAGACTGCTGAATGTAATACCTTTCCATTAGATCTCCCTTGGACCCACTTTCAATTTTTTTCTAAAATTTCGATGTGTGCTTTTTCTTGGATTGAACTCTTTCCTGTTTTATATGATCATTCTTGCCGGATCCCCCCTCCCCTCTCCTTTCTGTCCTTTGTCCTTATTTTAAGTTTTTCTATAGAGAGAAGCCGAAATGTATGCAGACAGTAACTGAAATATAATGACGTAAGCGCCCGGTAGGGGAGTGTGGGGGCAAACCAGCACCAGTGCGTGCAAGAAGGAAGAGAACGTTCCAAAGCTGATGGTGGTGGTGACCACACAAACCTTCTGAATGTGACTGAACTGTTGAATTGCATGGGGGGTGCATTATAGCTCAATAAAACGAATTTAAGACAGATATCATCCACATACACCAGAAAAATTACCATAAGTCAAGGGAGGTGGTTTCCTACTGCGTCTTCCAATTCTAGATCTTATGAGTATAATTGGCTCAGAAAGAGGCAGCCATCTTACCAATGTGCCAGAAATGTCAAAAGGTCTCTCTGGTTCCAGTGCCTTCGGCACTGCCAACCTTGACCTGTTCGTTTGAAGGCAGCATTATCTGCATGTGAAACACTCCGGTAATGCAGACCAATCAGAGCAGAGCGTCTCCAGAAGGCCAGCCACAAAGCTGCTGCGGATTCTCCAGCTGTTACAGCGCTGCTTCTAAATCTTCCCAATTTTAAGGGCTCTCCGAGAGCTTATGCCCTCTGTGGCTCCTCTGTCCATAAAAGTGTGCAAACACACGGAAGTTTGTAAGTCCAGATAGTTCACAAATATTTCTAAGTCTGCCCATCCAACTGAGCCGTCTCCCTGGCTGTCACCTCTGACTGTCCTCCCCCCACTCATTACCCACTCATGTTCCTCTCATCAGAACACCTGCGGCCCTTTTCATCCCTCCTGCTCCTCTGCACTCTCTTTTGAGGCTAGCTTTCTTTTATGCAGGCAGAGCTTGTCTTCCTGAATGACTATGTAACCCTTACAAGCAGGTTTGTAGCGTTCTTCAATTTTGGGTCGACAGAACTCAAAGAGAGAAAACACTGCTCTGGGTTTGCACAACGTTGCCCACCCAGGTTCTGATCAACGGAACCTTTCCTTTAAAATTGAAAAGGAGCAACAGATACGTCTCCTCCTCCCCCCTTCCAAAAAGAAGGCAACATGCCAGATGGAAAATCACATTTCTATAATCAAATAACTGGTCAAAGAGGCATTCATGGAACACCTGCTTTGCCAACTCAAGTGCGTTCCTCACGGGCTGAAGTCATGAATTAACGAAGAACACGCCCCAATTTCAGCCATCAAAAGCCTTCCTCAAGTTGAGTGACTGCCCCTTCCCGCCCCCTGCCCCCTGTCTGTGGACGCAGTCTGTGGGCTGGGACGTCCACTGGCCTTCTCAGGTCGTGGGGCAGCACTTCGGCTCTGCGTCACGGTCGCCGTGGTGCGGCTTCTACTGTCTCTGCTGTTACCGCCACGTCAGACACCTGGGCGCATGCTCTGCTGGTGGCTCTTTTTCGGTGGTGGTGGGAATCCGTTTTCTGCTTCTGAGGTGGTTCATTCTCAAACCCAGCAGAATGGCGAAACGGACCAATCTCCTACAGTTTATTCACAGGCTCCGGGTCATTCCTGTGATGGGGTGTTAGAAAGGTGCTGGGTAGAAGAGCCATATGAAGCAATTTCACATCACCACACTATTCTTTCAGGTCCAAACTTCTGAAGGGTTTGGGCAAGTTCCTTCCCTTAGCATTGCTAGGGTCGGTTCATTTCTAGCCCTGTAGTAGAGTCTATTTGGTAAATCCCTTGCTCAGCCCTCAGTCATGGTCTTGAAAAACGTGGTTCTCAACCTTCCTAATGCCATGGCCCATTAATATAGTTCCTCATGTTGTGGTGACCCCCCAACCATAAAATTATTTTTGTTGCTATTTCATAACTGTAATATTGCTACTGTTAGGAGTCGGGCAACCCTGGGAAAGGGTCATACGACCCCCAAAGGGGTCGCGACCCACAGGTTGAGAACCGATGCCATAGATACATGGGTAGCCTTCTCCCTCCTACTGATGTCCCACCCTGCAGATTCCAACTGCCCTGAACTCTGTTCACTGACTCTTCAACTCAAGGCCCAATTAAAAGCCCAGGTTTTTTTTAATCGTTTTATTAGGGGGTCATACAACTCTTATCACAATTCATACATACATTAATTGTGTAAAGCACATTTGTACATTCATTGCCCTCATCATTCTCAAAACATTTCCTCTCCACTTAAGCACCTGGCATCAGCTCCTCATTTTCCCCTCCCTCCCCACTCCCCTCTCCCTCATGAGCCCTTGATAACTTATAAATTATTATTTTGTCATATCTTGCCCTATCCGACGTCTCCCTTCACCCACTTTTCTGTTGTCCGTCCCCCAGGGAGGAGGTCACATGTAGATCCTTTTAATCGGTTCCCTCTTTCCAATCCACCCTCCCTCCACTTTCCCAGTATCGCCACTCACACCACTGGTCCTGAAGGGATCATCCGCCCTGGATTCCCTGTGTTTCCAGTTCCTATCTGTATCAGTGTACATCCTCTGGTCTAGCCAGACTTGCAAGGTAGAATTCGTGTCATGATAGGGGGTGGGGGCAGGGAGGAAGCATTTAGGAACCAGAGGAAAATTGTATTTTTCATCGTTGCTACATCGCACCCTGACTGGCTCGTCTCCTCCCCAGGACCCCTCTGCAAGGGGATCTCCAGTGTAAAAGCCCAGTTTTGATGGAAGCTCTCTCTCTGCTGTGGTTCCAAAGTTGTCTCCTGGCAGCTAGATGGACAATTGGGAGGTTGACTTTGTGAGTTTTCTCCCACAGACTGCCTCTGATAATTTTTATCTACTTTTTTCTTTACAGGAGAAAAACTAGTTCATACCACTTACTCCATCCTGGCTGGAAGCATAACTTCCCAGGGTTCCTTTTACTTATTTAACCCCCCACCCTCACGTTTCTTTTTAAAGCCTCATCACCCTTTTGGCAGATGAAATCTTTCAGTCTGTGGCTCAATCTCTTATTTCTCCTCCAACTCCCGGCTCAGTGTGTCCTCTCTTCTTCAAAGAGGCCACATTCTAAGTAATTGAGTCTATTTTCTCTCCCAGGGACATCTGTAGTTCACAGCCCATTTGCAAACATGAGCAGACTAACACCCCCTGGATGCAGTTTCTGCTCCACTCCTTTCAGACTCTGTTTACCAGCTCCGCCCACTGCCTTTTGTTCTCTGAAATGAGTCAATCCACACCTTTCATGGCCGTGAGTTTTTAGAATTACACTTCACAACAGAAAATCAATGTTAATGTGAGCACACATTTCCAGCAATGAAAGAACAACTGGGTGCAGACTTAGGAACAAAACAGCCCATTCTCATTGTGACAAAGGAAAGCAAGTGTCTGTTTACAGAGGGACAATGGCGTGGCAGGCCCTCTGCTAAACGCTTCTGCAGATATCGTACACGCCTGACCTTCACTGCAACCTCCAGGAGTTGGCGTGATTAGCTTCATTTTGAATAAGTGGAGAACTGAAGAACAGGAGGCTTTGAGAAATTAAGTGACGTGTCCAGATCACCTGGCTAATCAGTGGCGAAGACAGGGAGGCAGGCAGCTCTGAAATTTCTTCCTGCTACCAGAGGGGTAAAGAGGCCAGACACCCCCTTCCTGTTTGCACGTGTCCAGTTGATAGGCTACATGTTTTGTGACTTAGTTACTCTTTAAAGACTGTCCCTAATTTAAACAGATTTTACTTGCATAAAAAGTAAGTTGTGGATGGGGAAAAAAGTTCACTGTATAATTTTCCATGGACTGAAATCAACTTATCTGCATCCAAGAGGAAAAGCCAAGAACGGAAATCTTGCAAGTTGTCAGTATAAGAAGTCAAATTGTCACTCACCCTTCTTTAACCTTATTAATATTTATAAGACCTAACATTGATTAAACACCTTCCATTGCCTTGGGAAACTCTGTTGTACAAGACTGCTATTAAGTGTCGAGGAGCAAAGAGGTCATTTTGAGGACCGAAGTGTGTCTGACCCAAGCCATGGTATTTTCACTAGTCTCAACTGGATGCAAAAGCTGGATAAAGAACAACTGTCTGAATCAAGACCGGAGAAGAATTGGTGCATACGAATTGGTGAAGAATATTTCAAGGGCTGTGGACTGCCGGAAAAACCAACAAATCTGTCTTGGCAGAAGTAAAACTAGAATGCTACTTAGAAGCTAGGCTGGCAAAACTTCATCCCAATTAATGTGGATATGTTATCAGGAAACACCAGTCCTTGGAGAAGGGTGTCATACTTGGTAAAATAGAGGGGCATCAAAAAAGAGGAAGACCCCCAAAGAGAGGGAGGAACACAGAGGCTGCCGTCACGGGCTCAAATAGAAGAGGGTAAGATTTCAGAAGGGGATGCTTGCAATGCCCATGCCCTATTCATTCCCAACTGTCTATCTTAAAAAAAAAAAGTTCCTCAATCCTATCATTCCCCGAATCATATCCATAATTCCATCCATCTCAGTTCTTTAATCTCCAGACCCATAGCTGCTAGCCAAGGCACTGGAAAAGGTTTGGAACAGGCTCACGTTCAAACCCACACTTTGCCACTTTCTATACAGCCTTTGCAAATCATTCCTATTTTGCAGGGCCATCGGGGTTAAATGTGTCTGAGCCAGGAAGGTGGTCGTGTGTTCATTACTTGGATGATCACGGTGATACATGAGTGCCCTGACAATACAAGTCTGACCAGCAATTTCATTTTATCTGGCCCTGGCTGCAGGGACTAGTGACAATGTGCTTTTTATTAAAACCTTCATGTATTATGGAATAGGGCCACCTAATCTCCAGAGAACAGAGAAAAGACAACCGTGGCTAATAGATGAGCCTTTCCCTCCACAATTCCCGGGAGACTGCACTCCACCGGATAGCCCTGCGAGTGTTCCACCTCCGACAGGACGCAGTCATCACTTTTCTGTCGCTTCTAAGTGGTGGCAACGGTGGACGTCGTTGTTTTCCTTCTCCGGCAGGCTTCCACCTGACACAGGTTCTGGGTTTCACTGGAATACAGTCTTTCTGGGGAGGGTGTGCAAAGACTCATGGGAAAAATTGAAAGTAAATTGCGAAAATTGGTAAGGAACGCAAACAATAACAGCAACAACAAAACCAATGTCCTATCATTTCCTAGAACAGAAAACTGTAAACAGCTTGAGTGGACTTTGTTTCTGGGGATTAATCTGGAGTCCTGTTTAATGGACCAGGGAGAAGTGCTCTCCCTCCACCCTTTTTCTGGAGAAGAACACTGCCAGGGCTTAGGCATCTGGATTGGGTGGTGGTGGAGGGCATGGCTAATGACATAGTCATGAGACCCAGAGACTGCCAGCCCCAGAACTGCAGTCCTCTCGCCCACATCCCCACCCCCCACTGGGCTCCATCGTGCCCCTGCTGCTACCTTTCCTTTCAAAGCGCTATTTGTTTGAAAGGGTGGGGCTAACCTGGGAGAGATGGCCACCGAGAACGACAAGTTTGGCCTGGACATCCCCAAAGAGACAGTCTTTACTCTTCCTTGCTTAGAGAGGAACATCATCGTCACCCTGGTCCTCAGTCTGGGAGCCCAGACCGAAGAGCCCTTAGTAACCAGGACTATAGTGTCTGCAGTAGCAGATGATCTGGGACAGGCTCCGTCCGCCTCCCCCTCTCAGCGCTGGTAGCAAAGGGCAGTAATACAGCCATCAGCCCGGGTTCTGTCCTGGGAAGCTGCCAACCTGAGGGTAGGAACGCCATGAACTCCCTGAAGTCAGTTCACTTGCGGGGAAGAGGTGACCTGTGCATGCGCAGAGATCAGGGGAGACAGGGTGTGTGTGTGTGTGTGTGTGTGTGCGCGCGCGCCCCCATGCTGGGTGCAGCCCAGCAGGATTCCAGGCTGAGTCCAGCAGTGCTTTTGCATAAGCGGCAAGCACGGGGGCGAAAGAAGGGGTTGGCCTGGAAAAGAAAAAAAGGGAGCGTTCGAAGAAGCTGAGAACAGGCCGAGATGGTGACATTGTAGAGATACATTTTTTTAAAGGACAGGACTATGCTTCCCGCGAATCACGGGTTATTCGCTGGGGAAGAGGGACAGAAGTCCGGAGTATCAGACTCACAAATGCACAAGCTAGGGAGGACAGCAAGGATCGTGCTAGGCGCACTGTAGGCCTTGGGCAAGCCCTCCCCACGGGCACCTCTATTTCCTCAATGGGAGAGGAAGGCTGCTTCCACAGCCCACTTTCGAATCAAGAACACCGTTAGAAGTTGATGGAAGTTATGCTTTCTTTCTGTTTCTTTTTTTCCCAGGCAAAATAAAACAGTACCTGTGCACAAATACCCCCAGTGGTGGGCAGTTCAGGTCAGCAGCCCCCCCCCCCCCACCGGCGCGGGGAGGGAAGGCGCTGGTTGCACCCGGGCCCAGGGCACAGCGCGCCCCCGGGCAGGGTGACTCAGCATCTGCGCGTTGAGGCCTGGGAGCCCTGGGCCAGAGCGCCCCCGCGGCGGGCCTTTTGGGGGTGGCCCCCAACTGTCGCGAATCTCTTTTAATCTGGGGACGGTCCTTTCTCTCTGGACTGACTCGCTTCAGGGGCAAATGCGTCGCCAGCCGGTTCCAAGCACCTTCTTGCTGGTCAACCCCGCCCCCTCGGGGTTGTCGGGGGAGTGTGTGTGTGTGTGTGTGTGTGTGTGTGTGTGTGTGTGCAAAAAGACAGCAGCCCCCTCGCTTCCACGGATGTGCCCCCTCTGCGGCTCTTTTCTCGTACGTTGCAGCTAGACTGAACTTGGGCGGGAGGATGCTGCGGCTGCGGCTCCCAGGGCGCCCGGCAGCTGGAGCAAGGAGGGAGGCCGGCGTGCACACTCATGTAAAACAAAGAGGTCGTGTCAAACAACGATTTCCCGCAAGCACATCTCATCCAACGGCACGAACAGAACGACCTCACGTCTCAGAACACAAACCCAAGGCGACACCCAAGAGGCGCTGCCGGGCGGGGCCCCAGCTTCCCGGCACGCCACTGTCCCAAACCTCGCCGGCAGGGGCGCTGTCGGAGCGGGCAACGAGCTGCACCCAGGCGGGGCCTAGGCGGCGGTGCGATCTTTCAAACAAGGGGAGGGTTTGGCTCAGTAGACAGGACTAGAACGTTCTTTGCACACAAGATTCTTTGCATGGCTGCACCGGCTCAGGGAAGAGGGAATGTTAAAGTCTTCAAGAAAAGAAACAGACGTAGAGACATGTAGTTAACTATCTCTCCTTGCCTCCTATTTGATTATCAAATGAAAGCCTAAGTATCAGACAACCTAGTTACTAGAAAATATTCTATAAAAATAAAAGCCACTTTCTTCTCTACAAATTATTCCAATTCCCAACCCCACCCCCACCAGCGGAAGCGGTTTTTTAATGCTCTTGTTGCAGACAAAGACTTATCCCTCTAATCTCTTTCTCTCTTCATTCTTCCTGAGGATGAGGCCACTGGCCCCATGACTCCCCAGTGGATTTTGTTCTTTAATGCTTTGTATTGCCTCTTTCATTCTATGCTCAGTCAAGAAAGGGTGATTAACCTATCCATTCATCGGCTCACTTATTCACTCTTTTGTACATTCTGCAATCTATACTTTCCAAGCCCCTTACATACAGAAGTTTAGCCCTTTCCTTCTCTACTACTAGCTCAGATATGCTGGGGCTCAATGAGTCTTTTCCTTCCTTTCTGCCTGGAACTGGTTAATTGCAGCCTCCTTTTTCTTTCCGGTGTCCCTGCGAAAAGGTTATCTAATGGCAGAGCAGAGCTATAAACTAATGGACATCAGTGACAAAGCAGAATCACCGTGCTCAGGAGACTTTTAATGAGACATAACTCCTGCCTCTGGCGAGACTTGCCGATGAGATAATGTCTCTGGCGGAGATGTCGCCGGCTGTAACCTGTTCATGGCCAGACTGGCCTCAGATCTCACTGTGCACTGCCTTTAGCATAGTGTGGAGGCTCCTGGGTACCTCTTTCTTCTGTTGTTGTTCTGATCCCAAGATGCACACTTTAAGGCCAAGGTCTTGTCGTCAAATCACTGTCCACAAGGTCACTGTCGTCAAGTTGAAATCTTGACCCCGCTGAACATGCACAGTTCAAGAGTGCTTGCTGGCAAATTAGTCACTCGCCAGGCAGCCTGGTAAGAGACCGAGGCACTGCAGGGGGGACTCCCTGGCTCCCCTCTCCCTCCTCATCACCCAAACCGGCCTGCAATCTCTGTTTTTAAAGAACGGGTCCACATGGCTCCTTTCTCCAGGAGAATACTGAGTCCCAGGGACGTTAAGGGACTCCAGCTTTAAACCCAGGACTCCAGTCCTCTGCAGTCTTTCCCACCATTCAGTGCTTCTTTTTCCAGTGACGGCCCCAAGATGCTCTTTCGTTTACACCCACACCTTTGAGAGGATGGTGCAGGCAGACGTGCATGAACATCTCAGTGTGAACTTTATTATTATTATTGTTAGAGGTTAGTGACGTTCATCGTCTCCAGACGTCTTGAAGGAAGGCAAGACAGCCTGGAGAAGTGGGTGGTGAGAACATTGCTGCAGTGGAGGCTCCTGGGAAGCTGGTTGGCACCTTGGGGTAGTTGGAGCTGGTGGGTAGGCCAAGGGGCAGGAAGGTAGAAGGTATGGGAAACAGGGGTCAGCTGAACGAGCAGTCAGTCTGGAGGACAGACACATCGCAGTCCTCAGGCCAGGTCTCTGGACTGCTTAAACTATTGCTTTACACACACGGAGATTATTTCTTGTTTATCATCCTTTAGCTACTTAGACTCCCTTCTTACTACTGCAGGGTGGAGACGGATGAGGAGAGGGAACTCATTATGCACCAGGGAGCTGAGCACTTAGGAAAACACCCATAGCTCTCAATTTAAGCTGTCCGAGTGTCTGACATTTTAATCCATCTAAAAGCTTTTTCATAAATGAGCTGGCTGAAGGCGGTCACTTGTCAGGTTTATGGAGGTGAGCTAAGTTCAAAAGCACTATCAGGAAAAATGCAAGCTGCGGCTAGGAGACTTGGCGCATGGCAGCGATGCAGGGCAGCTGCAGTGGACTGGGGAGGACAAGGGCATTCAGGTTTCCAGGCTCGAGCCTTGCCCTTTTCCTGAGCAATTTCCCTGCTCCTTGGAGTCATCTTCCATTGTTCCTCTGCGTCGGAGTTTCCACTGAGGGCTTGATGAAATCACAGAGGGATTAGAAGGTACAGGCACATAATTTAAGAAATACGGAGGTCTTGACCACAGCTCAGATTTCTCTTCTTTTTTAATATGCACAATGACAGCATGCCAGTAATTCATTTGTGTTTTTCTCAGAGTCATCACTCAACGAGTGCTCTGGAGCCTTGTAATGTCAGCCTTCTGGCTAAAGGAATACATTTGCCCATGAAAGCGATCATAAATTTTACCATAATTATGTGCTTATATTATAGGAGGGGGGGGGACACATAAACCTTCAAGTTCAGTGTGTGATACAGTGAGCCATTAAGGTTGGTCAGATTCGCTTTGGGCTTGGGGTGCAGGTACAGTCAAAGGCCATTTGCAGAGTTTCGTGTTTTCACACATGGACTGAAGGCCTCAACATGCTCAATCACGAACATTTCCAGAAAGACGAGTAGGAAGTAGAGATCATGCCACAGCAGAGGCGGCTCAAAGAAGAGGGAGAGTTTGAATAGTAAGCTCTTTCGGTTCTATTTCCTTTCCTTTTAATAAGAATGCCATTTTTCAGAAACAAAGCTGAAGGAAGGCTTTAATTAAGTATGTTAATTAAGGATTTTGGATATCCTAATTGTTAATTAAGGGGAAAATGAAAACCATTTAATGTAGAAACAGGTTTTCCTGTGCCTAGTAAGCCTTACACAGTAAATTGCTCGTTCTTCTCTTAGTTGTTATTGTTAGAGGCCACCCGGTTGGCGCCGACTCGGATGCCCTGTGCACCACACAGGGATGCTCGGTCCAGTGGCGCACCATCCTCACATTTGTTGTCATGGTGGAGTCCACTGCAGGTCACAGCCCCTCCACTTTCCCAAGCATGGTGCCCTTCTCCAGGGACTGGTCTCTCCTGACCACACATCCAAAGTACGAGAAACCAAGTCTCTCCATCCTCACTGCTTCTTTTTAATTTTGAATTCCTATTTATTTATTTATAACAGTTTGATTGGCACTTCATCCACATGTCATACAATTCAATAGTTCAACCATATCAAGATTTGTCTAACCATCACCACAATCATTGTAGCACATGTTCTTTTTCCTCCATAGTCACTGTTAGTCGTGTACTTATTTTTCAATTTTGGCAAAAATATACACGACAAAACATTCTCCAATTCAACAACTTCTACATGTATAATTCAGTGCCACTGATTATATTCTTTGTGTTGTACAGACATCCTTGATACCCTTCTGCAAACTGTTCCACCACCATTAAAATGAACTCCATGTCCCCGAAGCAAAAACCCTTCTTCTTTCACCCATGGTAACCATAGGTCACCTGCTTTCCTCTCCTTCTCTTTTTAAAGTAGTTTTCTTGATATAATATTCACATATCATACACATCCCTAGTTAAACCCCTTCTTAAAAAGAGTTATATATATACAGCATTACCATCAGCTCTAAGACTCCCTCTCCCCTTCTGCATCCACTGATCGCTTCTCAATTCCCCTTCCCCACCCCTCCAGTCCCGATAAATCACTGTACTCATTATTGTCTCTACGCAGCCACTCCTTCTGTGCCTCCTAAACTGGGAGACCCAACAGAAACAATAAACAACAAAAACAAAATGAAACAGAAAGAAGACAATAATAATATAAAGATAAAAACAAAGAGTAAGAAAGAAAAAGACCACTAACAATTTTAAAAGCCTGAGAAGAAATATCTGCCTTGGAACATTCGAGAACTATTTGAACACAGAGAAAAGTCTGGTCTGATTGGCAGATCCCCTCAAGTCATAGGTGAGGGGCTTGAACAGCTTTCCTATCAGACAGAGATTATTATAAACTTGATTATGGTGGACCGAACCAGGCTACATGATACTTGGTCAATTGACCTCTATCTTGACCTAACTTGAATTTGCTCCATCCTCACTTCTATGAAGTATGCAGGTTGCACTTTGTCCAAGATGGAGTGGCTGGTTCTGGTAGTCTACAGTTCTTTCCATATTCCTTGCCAACACCATAATTCAAGTGCATCAACCCTTTGTTTTCAGTAGATTCTAAAAAAGGATGTATTTTATTCAGGGCGGTTCAAAGTGAGTTTGTGAGGTCCTAGGAAGTGGAGTCCCTGGCTGTGCTCAGGCCTTCTGCTCCTCACTCCTTCCCACTCTTCCTCTCACTCGGTCAAACCCTGTCTCAGGAGAAAATCCAGCAATCCTCAGATACACCCTAATGGGAGCACATATTGAAAGATAAACTTGACCAGAGCCAGTGTCACCTTAAGACTTATATCTAATTTGGAATGATAAAGTTAGGGTTTCAGAATATTAAAAAACATCTAAATCATAAGAGGAAGCAGAGAAGGTATTTGAGCTGTAGAAATGTCTTTTGGAGCACCTTGGAAATGATCTTGCTTAGAGACAGCTCACGGAATGGGAATAAGTTATGGAGATGTGATCTTGCCTGATGACCACTTGTGTGGTTCGCACACTCCTCCAGGCTGCACAGTTGCATTTGTGCAGCTGTTTTGAGCCTGGAATGGTGTCAGACCTGGCTCTCTTGCCTGTCCTGTAGGACATGCTGTTAACAGTGCTGACGTCTGCAGGTGAGTGGAAGGGTAGAAAGAGACTCTGAATGGTTGGCCCAGTGTCAGTACTTGTTGGTCCTCAGTGTTACCCATTATTATTTTCTGTGTCAAGGGAACACAGACCTAAGGCTGAGGAGAAGGAGACCAGGTGCCCTGCATATCTCTCACCCATTGACTTTGCATGGTTTCTTTCCTGAAGATTTTTCTTTTTCAAAGTTTTCCAATTATTTGGCAACCATACTATTCCAACCTCCCTGGTCCTTGACCCAGTCTATGGCAATAAATGGATGTCCAGAGACCCAATCACTCATGCACACTGTCAGCCAGTTGATTTTGCATCTTTATCCTGAGGAGTGGTGGGTGGGTTTGAACAGCCAGCCTTGCTCTTAGCAGCCTCATGTTAATCAACTACACCACTAGAGTTTCTGATACTGGGGGGGGGGGAGAGAAAAACATAAAGCCAAATTCAATGCCATCAAATTGATGCCAACTTATAGCTACCATGTAGGACAGGGGAGAGTAGAACTGCCCCTGTGAATTTCTGAGACTGTAACTCTTCATGGGAGTAAAATTCCTTGTCTTTCTTCCACAGAGCCTCTAGTGGTTTTAAACTGCTGACCTTGCAGTTAGCAGTTCAACTCATAACTACTACACCACCAGGGCTCTTTAGACTCTAGGGAAGGATGTTAAACTTCACTGAAGAACCACAGGCTTTAAATCTTGCCAGCCACTTTGAATGGAATTTAAAGCTTTGCTCTGCCCTAATTTTATTGCCCTTCTTTAAATTCAAATTCAATAGACTTTGGATGCATATTTATTGAGGCCCTGCCTCCCGGAACTTAGCTCATTTAACTATCACAGCAGTGATCTAAAGTACTAATAAATTGTTGGCCTTTTACTGAGGAAACCAGAACTGAGAGAGGTGGGGTCACGTGTCTAACATCACGTTAATTAAGACAGAAAATGAAGGCATACTTTCTGTACACATAAATCTAGGGATCTGTTTTTTAAAGAGTTCTCTTGGAATATCACTCAAAGTAGGAAATGATGGCATTTTCCTTAATCTCATTCTCAAAAGCATAAAAGAGTCCCTGCTTTTGTTATGTCTTCCACTGGGCATCAGAGGAACGAAATGGCTGAATACTGCATCACAGAAAATTAGTCCCCGAGGGTTGGATAGGATCAATATGCCTGCTGACTGGCTGCCGTTTTACCAGCAGGGAGGCATCTGGGTGTGTACATGTGAGAACAGGCAAGATGGTGTGTGGATGACGGACCCAGGCACACACTTAAAGGGAAGGCAGACCTGAAGCATTGAGCTTTACTTCTGGGTGGGCAATGGAGTCTTAGTTGGCTTGAAAACAATGCATTCTAGATGATGGGAAACATACCAAACGTCAAACTCACTGCCATCGAGCCAATGCTGCCCCACAGAGACCTCAGGAGAGGAGAGGTGCCCTTGTGGGTTTCTGAGGCTATCAGGGGTTGCAGGGGCAGCCAGCCTCATTTCCCCCTGCCCAGCAGCTGACGGGTCAAATGCAATGGGCCACCAGTGGATTCCAGAAGAGAAGGTGTGCTTATTTCCTGATCTGTAATGGCAGAGATGCACCTTCTCGCAGCACAAAGGCAAGCCTTTCTGCATACAAAAACAATCCAATAAATTGCAAAAGAGGGAGAAAATGAAAACTTCAGTGTTGGTTATCTGCTATAAATAAGATAGAGAGCCTTTGTTGAGCATGAATAACATATAACCTATATCAATCTAAAAGAGAAGTGAAACAGCATTATTAAGCAGTTTCCTGACCAAAAAAGTATAATTGCCAATAACATCAAAAACAAGTCAGCAGACAGGCAGAGGTTGAAGTAGTGATATTAAGTACTTCACCTTTCAAACAACCAGTGGTTGAATAAGGATGCTTCCCAGTCTTGGTTAGGTTTGGGAGAACTGTGTGTTGGAGGGAGTATGTACATTGTTTATGTACATTGAACAAATTAAGGTCTGGGAGTGTATCCTAAAGAAGCAGTTCAACACAGGGACACAATTTATGTAGAGGGATAGTAATTGTTGTATTATTTATGTTAATGAGAAACCTGGAATCCACTTGCATGTTCTGTTAGGTGATGCACATTAAGTGCTTTATGATGCATATAGAAGAAAGAGCCCTAAACAACCTTTAAAATTAATTGTGGAATATTTAATGACTTTAAAAATTATAAAGCAGGCATAAAATTATATCGTGCATGATTCAAGTTTAAGTAACATTTTATGTAAGCATCTGTGTTATGCATTAACAGCTGAAAGAGAATATAAGAAAACCAAACAACGCACGGGGAAACAATCCGTTGCCAGGAAGTCAATTCTGAGTCTGGCAATGCCGTAACTGAGCCCTGGTGGGCAGTGAGCCGGGCTTTGGATTGGTGTCCCATAGAGTTTTCAATGGCTTCTTTTCCGGAAGCAGAAGGCCAGGCCATTCTTTTGAGACACTTCAGGGTGGGCTCAAATACCCAGTCTTTGGTGTAGCAGCTGGGTGCTTAAGCAGTGGCACCACCGGCTACTCTGCAAGGGAATGTACCGAGATGTTAACAGAGCTTTCCTTCGCTTTCCTACTCCTTTGCAAGTTTCTAGTCATGGGCTGGGATTACTCTGAGTACCCCTCGCCATGTGATTTTGAGGGTCATCATGATCATTCACAGCTTTTATTAGATCTTCAAGCGCCTGGGGCATCCAACAAGCGCCTCCAGATTCCTCTACCTTATTGACGTATCAGAGAAAGTTCATTGCCTCCGTGAGGTGTCTACATAAGCCAAATGTTTAACAGTTCTACTTTGGGAGCTTCTAGAAGAGACGCTGAGATAGTTTATTGTGCCAGCCTGGCTAATAAACACAAGTGGGATTAACTGAAGGGCAGAGAGATAAATGGCTTGGTGAGCCTTGCCTTTCTTGTCTCTCGCTCTGTGATCATCGGACCAGTGTGTGGCTGCCTTGCTTGTTCTGTGCCTCAATTTAAAGACTACACTACCTGTGGGATGCCTAGCCTGTGGACTGTGTCGCTGTAAGTTGAGGTCCCTTTAAGACTTCTCTGGAGCTGGGGACTGGCGGTTGGTGACCCGCCTTGTGATTGGCTGCTGTGCTGACATAACCTAGCTCTCTCTACAAATAGAGGAAGATCTGGCATCAGACAGAGACTTGAAGGACTGTTAGTCTCTCAACTTTCTCTCATGGACGTGACTTGGACTGAGCCATTTGTAGTGCTTTATAATTTAACTGTTTATTTCTTGTATTATATATTTATCTGTATATGATTTAACAGTTCATTTCTCGTTATATATCTAATTATCTTTATAAATAAATATATTAAATTAGCAGCAACTTGGTTTTATCTCTCTAGAGAACCCTGTCTAACACAGACAGGTGCCTGAGATAGTCTTCATTTACTGCTCATGTCCAGGGCCTATCTGTTTTTTCGCCCCGAGTCTGCTGAGAGAGAGCAATGGGTAGTTGCAGGTAGAGTCTTAGCTAAAACAGCCTGGGGTGAAGTGTGCTGTGGTTTCCTTGCCTTCAGCTTCTACTGCTCTGTGTATTCTCTGGTCCATCGGCTATGGATTTAAGGAAACACTTGTGACCTCACAGAATGCCAGAAACTGGCAAAATACATGCAGCATCATCTATGCAAAACACATTTAAGGAAAAAAATATTAAATCTCAGGTTCTACCTTTTAATGAGAACCATTGGTGGTCCCGGCCTATCCTACCTGTGATAGAAAAAGGGGCATGTATGATCACGTCTTCTTTCATCCCTCACCCTCAGGTTCCATACCATCTGGATGGATGGGAACAGCAGCTCAATGATAATTACTCTGTAAATAATTAATATGCTACTATTATTATTACTTTAAAAATTCTATTTTGGAATGAGTCTTGATAGTAGCTGAAGCTTAATTTAGCCAAATAGCTGTTCAGCATTAGCTGATATGGTCCCTTATATTTTAAGCTCAGAAGATATTTCCAGAGGAGCTGAGACAGTGGTCATCTATCACTCTTCCTGCAAGCCATTTACTTACTTACATTACTTATTTATTTTGAAATCTTTTTTGGGGGGCTCTTTTTAATTAATAAATCATTTTATTGGGGGCTCTTACAGCTCTTAGGACAATCCACAAATCAATTGCATTAAATACATTTGTACATATGTTGCAATCATCATTTGCTAAACATTTACTTTCTATTTGAGCCCTGGGTATCAGCTTCTCATTTTTTACATCCTTTCCCCCTGTCCCCACCCATGACCTCTTGATAAATTATAAATTATAATTATTTTGGACACCTCATGGACACCTCATGATCGTACAGGCTGGTGTGCTTCTTCTATGTGGGCTTGATGCTTCTCTGCCAGATGGCCACTTGTTTAATTTCAAGCCTTTAAGACCCCAGACAGTATATATTTTTAAAGCTGGGCACCATCAGCTTTCTTCACCACATTTGCTTATGCACCCATTTTGTCTTCAGTGATCATGTCAGGAAGATGAGCATCACAGAATGCCAGGGTGTTAGAACAAAGTGTTCTTGCATTGAGGGAGGGCTTCAGCAGAGGGCTAAAGTCCATTCACTTCCTCAATGTATTATCATATAAATATATGTCCATAGACCAATGCTTCTATTTTTATGAATTAATATATTACATAAATGCACACCTATGTTTATATCTCTATCCATAGCTTTTCTTCCTAGATCTTTCCTCTGTTTCCTTTTACCTTCTCCTGTCCCACCATCACGCTCATCCTTCTTGTGCCTCTTAGTAATTCCTTTCAGCTAGATAGCTGTTGCCCACCACCACCAGGATCTCTCTGTCCTTCTCATTGTTGAGTTTAGTTCCCTAGTTGTTCCCCTGTCTATGGCGCTGTTTGCTCACTGATCCTTTTGCCCCCTCCTCCTCCCCCGGGTGCTTCTAAAACCAGTGGTTCCATTGCTTTCTCCTCGGGCTTGCTTCCCATGGAAGCCATTTACTTTAAATGCTCGTGACACATCTGGGTGTGCCACCATTATCTAAGGTATTAATGGTATCATTAGTTTAGTACTTTGTTAGCCACAGTAGAGACTATGTAATTCAATGCTGTTTCTTTGTTGTAGAATTCAAGCTTCAAAAAAAACTTTTTTGGGGGGTGCATGCAAAAAAGGCCATGCACCAATGTATAGTTAAAGCCAACTATGTAAATATCCCCACCTGGCTATATATAAATGTACATACATTTAGAGAAAAAGTACCAAAATGTCAACTCTGGTAATTTTGAAATGATGAATTATTAAAACGATATTATCAAATTTTTCTATACAGATTTTCCTATCTTCTATAATAAGCATATGTAACTTTAAAAATCATAAAAGAAAAGTGAAATACAAAACATGAGTGTGTCTATCTGAGACCTTTCCCCAGTGTCACAGAATATGAGATATTTATGCTGTGTCTAGTGGGATTTCAATTTGATGGCCAGGCTGTCAATGACATCGAAAGGAGTTGCCTAAAAATGCAATGCTTGGAGTTTGTTACCTCTATCCTGGTATCTGTCATTCACTGCAGGGAGATTGACACTTGGGTAATTAGAGAGGGATTAATATTTGAACCCAGATACTCTATTAGACTTGTCAGAATGTGACAAAAACAAAATTTTGTCTCTCTAGTTCCTAAACCCACCACTCATTTGTCAGTTGGATGTCCTCTGGTGAGCATTTCCAGCATTGCATCAGTTTGTTGAATGATCACAGCTGGTTTCCCATCCATTGTTGGAGCCTTGCTTTGCATCAATATCTTCAATGAAGCTTGGACTTCTTCTGCAGCTCTTTCCTTCCATCCATTCCTGATCATCTGCTGCCTCATGAAGGAGTTGAATGGTGGAACAATCCTGTGTGGGACAGTGACTCACTGTATTCCTCTCATCTTCTTTTGATTCTTCCTGTGTCATTCAATAATTTTCCCATAATTTTCTCCATTACATTAACTCAAGGCATGAATTCTTTCTTCAGTTCTTTTGTCTTGATAAATACTGAGTGTGTATCTCCCCTTTTGGTTCTTCTAACTTCAGGTATTTGCTCATTTCATAACACTAGCTCCTAGAACATTGGGGAAGTTAGGGTTGTTGATTGTCTTGTGGTCAAGACTCTGAATATCAACTATGATCTGTCCCAAAACTTAACTACCAATTGTCTACTGTTGGATGGAGACTTTCTGTGTTACACAGCCAATGAACACATATTTTGTTTGCTATATGTATTATTTTCTGCATCCATATAAAAGCTGAATTTTCAATCTTTTAAAGAAGGTATTTATGGTAAGCGCAAGGTTTTCCAACCTACTGGCATCGCTTTAACGGTGGCTTCATGAATTTTTAATTTTTTTAATAATTGGTGTTATACTGGGTTTGTGTATTTTAAAATGGTGGGAAATTAGTCACAGACTTCAATCTACAGTACATACCAAGCAAATCAACTTGTTCTTGTAATGTCATGACATGCATCTGCTTCTTAGGACGCTGATGACATCACTAGAGCCTGCTCACCGGGTTCCCATGGTGCTAGGCAAGGCTTATGGCATTGAACTAAGACCACCAATAACGAACAAGCAAACTCGCTACCAGGGAGTCAATTCCGATGCATAGTGACCTGATAGGACAGGGTAGAACGGCCTTCATGGCTTTTCAAGACTGTAATTCTTTATGGGAGTAGAAACACTTATCTTTCTCCTGCAGAGAGGCTGGTCGTTCCAAACTGCTAACTTTGTGGTTAGCAGCCCCACATGCCACCGCTCTGCCACCAGGGCTCCAGGACTGGTAGTGAGAGCATTCTCCTAAGGCCGGCAAACTGAAGTGGGGCTTCTAATCTCCTAACCGGTGGGAACTAAAATGTTCTTTGTTGCACCCACCCACTTGCACTGCTTCTGTTATATCAGCACTGGAAAACTAACCCAAGAGGCCATGCTTCTCTTTGGTCTTGTTCTTTGACTCTTGTGTCCTTGGCTTTTCTGTCATTTAGACTAATCATTTGGTTAGGATCAACCTCCTAAGAGCTACCTCTTCTCATATTGTCTTAAGATGACCAGGAACTAGCAGCATCCAGCACGATGACTCCCAACTTTCCACTGAGTCATTCGCACGAAAAGGCAAAACAGACCACCCCCAAAACTAACACAGCTTTTCGGCCTGAAATCAGGACCTGGGAGGACAAGGGCCTCAAACACGCTTGAGGGAGCTACTCATGTCTGCCTCTTTCCTTCATTGAGCCCCATGCACCAGAGTGCTCTTCCTAGAGCTTTTAATATTTAAATGTGTTTATTTTATCAGGAATAAATGATAAATATAGCATAATACTATCATATATCAGCCCAAACACCTTTTAACATGATAAAACATTTCTAAAGTATATCAAGAAGAATAAACACCTGAAGAATTTAGAAAACAAAAATAATGACTGGGGCTTACAATCCAAATACTAAACATAATCAGACAAATGGCACAGAGTGGAAGTAGTGATATAGACTCTGTCCAACATAATAATTTGGTATAGGATAAAAATGGTAGTTTGAATCAAATTATCAGATTATTTTAATAAGTGGTATTCAGATAACTGGCTATCACATATCTCTTCATATAGCAAAAATATTCCAGGTAGATTACATTTTAAAAGTTAGATAGGTTGAACCAAAAAAATTCTAGAAGAAAATATAGGTAATTGATTTTCTTTTGATGTTTTCTAAATATACTATAAACTATATTAATTTTACTCAGTAAAAAGACAGACAAGTTACTTAAAAGTGGACAAAGGACTTGAAGTGAAATTTCTCTAAAGATGCTATACAAATGACCAAGAAGCACATGAAAAGATGCTCATTATTAGTCAAAAAATCAAACTCATTGCCATTGAGTTGATTCCGACTCATAGTGACCCTCTAGGACAGAGTAGATCTGACTCTGTGGGTTTTCAAGACTGTAACTCTTTATGGAAATAGAAAAGCTTCTTATTTCTCCTTCAGTGTGGCAGGTGGTTTTGAACTGCTGACCTTGCAGTTAGCAACCCAATGCATAACCCATTACCCCACCTAATCTTCTTGAGATAATTCTTCACAGTTATTGCAAAGGCTATTTTTAAAAGAAAGGAAGGAGGACGTGTTGGAAAAAACATGGAGAAATTGAACCCCTCACATGCCATGATGGGAATGTGAAATGGGATGGCTGTATGGACAATACTGTTCCTTAGCAAGTTAAACACCAGAATGACCATGTGTCACAGAAGTTCCACTCCTAGCTTTGTATCCAAAAGAACTGAAAACACAGATCCAAAGTTCATTGTAGCCAAAGTGTTGGCAACAACCCGTGTATCTGTTAATAGATGGATGAATGAATAGGTAAGATGTGGCTTATACCTACAATGGAATATTATTCCGCCATATAAAGAAGGGAAATTCTGATGCATGCTACAACATGGATCAAAAACCTCATGCTAAGTGAAGTGACTGAGGTAGTTAGTTGATTGTGCCAACCTGGCCAATAAACACTTGGGGTTAATTGAAGGGGAGAGGGATAACTGGCTCGGTAAGCCTCGCCTTTC
>NW_022103906.1:20376013-20379656 GCF_000313985.2 Echinops telfairi
GATGGTCTCAGCAGGGTGCAGCTGCCTTAGCAGTTCTCTGCAAGGCTGACTTCCTGTAAGACATCCCCAAGGAGAAGCCACATGGACCTAGCCCGATGCAGCCCTGGGTGCTGAAGCAGCCGTGTGGAGACCCCTGCTAGTGCTGAGATGCTTACACGCTCACTGACTTGGCTTTCTTCCTGCAGTCGGCATCATTCTGTCTGTTTTGTGAGATGGAGGAGGACTTTGTGCATTGGTGTGGGACATATGGGTTCATGTTGGACTTGTGGGCTTGGGCAGCACTGGGTTGGGATGTTTGCCTGATGCGCACTTAACTTTTATATAAAACTCTCTCTTAGATGTGAATTTCTGTGGATTTGTTTCTCTAAAGTACCCAGACTAATACAGTGACTCACCACTATCCAGCTGATTGTGATCTTCCACGACAGAGTAGGACTCTCCAGAGGATTTGCAGAAGCAGACTGTACCCTTTTTCCTCCCTGGAACAATTGGCAGGCTTAAATTGCAGGCCTTTTGGTTATCGGCTCAATATTTAATTCATATCTCTACCAGGGCTCCTTATATAAGTCAGACCCAAAAGAATAAATATTACATGGTCCGATTAATCTGGAATATCTAGAATAAAGGAGTGCTGGTGGTGTAGTAGGAGCTTTGGTGATGTGGTGGTTACGCTTTGGGCTGCGATTCTCTTGGCCCGCAGTTCAAAGCCACCAGCAGAGCTCCTCAGGAGAAAGACTTGGCTTTCTATTCCCATAAACAGTTACAGTCTCAGAAACCTACATGGGGGTTGCTATGAGTCAGCACTGACTGAATGGCAGTCAGTGTGTTGGTGGAGTGGTGGGTTACACATTGGGTGGCAAGGTTAGTAGTTGGAAACCACCAGCTGTTCTGAGAGAGAAAGAGGAGGCTGGGCCTTCATACCAAACAGAAAATATTTACAGTCTTGGAAACCCACAGAGACATTTCTACCCTGTCCAATTGAGTCCCTATCAGTCAGAATCAACAGATAGCAGTGAGAATAAGCAAATGCATAGAGAGATAAACCTTTATGACTGTTTATCAAGGGAGGGGAAGTTGTTTTTTGATAGGCTCTGGGATTCTGCCTGGATGATAAAGACGTTTTAGAAATAGATAATGATGGTAGTACCACCATATGGTGGTGTTATTATAAGACAATATAATTAATGCCTCTGAATTGTACACCTAACATTTTAAAAATGGAAATGTTATGTGTGATGGTTAGGTTGTTTTACCAACTAGACCTTCTTTGGAACATGTGGGTGGAGTTTAATCAGGTCCCAGCTTGATTGAAGAGAGACCAAGATAAATGGTTTCCTAGGCCAGCATTCCGTTTCTCTTTCTCCAAGGTATTTGGACCAGTGTCCTGCTGCTTAAGCTAGTTTTTTGTCTCAACCTTGTGCTGCACTACCTCTGGGCTGAGCCAACCTGTGGGCTCTGTTCCATCGCAAGAGGTCCAGATCCCATGGGATCTGCTTTGCTAAGGGGCCTGCATGGGGGCCTGCTTTGCTATGCTCCCATGCTACTGACTGTTGCTGCTCCACCCTGCTGTCTGCTGCTTTCAGAGCTGACTCCCTGCTTCCTTGACCTTGGACCGGCAGCCTGAGTGAGTTGAAGGATCATCAGTATATTAACTGTTCCCCAAAGTGAGTTAAACTGAGCACTCTGTACTGCTGTGTGGACTAATTAGCCATTATATTTCTTCTCACTGTATAAACCTATCCGTGTGTGTGTGTGTGTGTGTGTGTGTGTGTGTGTGTGTGTGTGTCCTGGTTTTGTTTCTCTGGAGAACCCTGCCTAACCCATTGTTACATACATTTTACTGTAACACAAATTAAATGTATTACAGCTGTATTCAGAAATAAATTCTAGTATTTGGAGAACTTCCTGGTCTTCAGCATCCTCTTTTAGACCACAGAGTTCCCTAAAAAGTGAGAACAATATTTAACAGGCGATGGTTTGCACCAGTAGAGGATTACACACGTGGTCTCTGTAGAGGCAGAGTGGAAAGATGATGTAGCATCAGCTCGGTCTGGAAGGCACATCTGCTGGCCTCTGTGTACTGCGTGTCCATCCAGGCTCCCCCATCCTCTCCTGGTTCCCTGCACACCACAAGATACCCCAGAGCCAGTAGGAGCCCTCAAAATCCACACATCACGACTTGTGGGAAGCTGTGCCAGCTCATTTATAGATCTATAAGTAGACATGTCTGGAGGGAACAAGTAGTGGAGGAAATGGATTTTAGAAGGCATTTACAAGCCTGGGTCTATTTCCCAGACTGGGTCTCTTCCTCATGAAAATTAGATGGTCCTGTCATTTTAAATCAGCATAAAATAGTTGTGAAGACATTTTCAGATTACTTTGAATACGGTGGTGACTACATGCTGTTTCATAGTCTGCCATCACTTCTGTGGCCAGCACCTAGCAAGTTTCAAGTTATTTTAAAGGGGGATACTAAGTAATAATTATGAATTGCTGTTCACTAATGCCAGTTCCCTTTCAAATGGTACTTTAACAAGCCCATTGTGCAAGAATGAACGAGGGGAGGTTTCAGGTGGCTGAGACATCACCTAAGGGCAGAGGGCTATAAGCTGGGAGAGCTTCCTAGTGGCTCCTCATTCCTCCTCCACCTGTATTTCAGTATGTGGATGTTGGTGCATCAAAAGCAGCAATGGCAAAAGGTGGTAAACCAATTCCTTAGATGGATACAAAAGCCTGTGAAATACTGTCCCCTGTGTTTTGCTAACTCTAGATGCAGATCAGTGTCTCAAAGTTCTCTCTGCCTCAGTTTTCTCTTAAGATCCTCCCCTCTCCCACTCTCCCTGGAGCGGAGCTGTGGCACAGTTGTGTTCCCTCGTCAAACAGGGTCTCTGGCTCTTCATTCCCCGCTCTTCAACTTCTTTCATGAGCTGCCCCACACCTTTCATATGAATCGATCAAACCAGAGTGCGCTCTTGATTTGCTGTTTATCCAGTTCTGTGCCTTTCTGCAGTTTGCCTTTCCTGGGCTAACCTTCTTCCTTCTGTCAAAGCCTAATGCAGGTATCAGCTCCTTCGGGAAATTTGATCACATCCAATACCCTAATCTAAAATAATCTTTCTCAATCCTGTGAACTCTTTTCACTAGTGGATTCTACCCCTTTGACAACATTCTCTGTTTTCTATTTTGATTTAAGATACCTTACTTATGTTCCTTAACTCCCTATGGATAGAGTTACGGGAGCATGATTGAGTATCTTAATAATTTCTAGATTCCACCCCCCCCTTTCCTTTGGCAGCCAATCTAAACACTGGTGTGGGTGGTTGCCAAAGAAGGAAAAGTAACTTTGAAATGACTTCAATGCTTTTGTAGCACATAGGATAGTTTCAAACAAGTTAAAAGATGATTTAAAAAATAACAATTTCTATATTCTCCAGAGAATCAGGCATGCAGTAGATGCTGATGGAAGCTGAGTGAATGTTGACTGAATGAGAGACTCCTTTAAAAATGGACAGAGAAACACACAACTTTCCTCTAGTTCCTAAATGCTTCCCACCCCCCACCCTATCATGATCCTAATTCTACCTTACAAATCTGGCTAGACCAGAGGATGTACACTGGTACAGATAGGAACTGGAAACACAGG
>NW_022103906.1:20380653-20382727 GCF_000313985.2 Echinops telfairi
GATGGACGTCTGGACCAACACAGGATACTGTCCACCTTGTTTACTTTGGGCCCATCAGCAGGAGGGATTAACTGATGGAATCTATCAGACAGACGAAGGCATCATGACGGATAAAGGCACATCAGTGAAACTGAGAGGCACCCTTGTTGAGATGGATTGGGGCAGCAGACCCAATGATGGGCTTGAATATGCTGGTAATTATGAGGATGAAGCAGACCAGGCAACATTGCATTCTGTTGTACATAAGGTCACCGTGAATCAGAATTGGCTTGACACTAGCATATGTCTATTACCTTGTGGTCCAGCTTTGGGGACAGGACCATTTTACCTTTAAAAGGAACTGATATTTCATGGTCGCAATGGATTCTGTGGGGTTGATACATGGAGCTGGTATTTCATCGTTGCAATGGATTCTGTGGGGTTGGGAAATCAAATGAGAACTTAGGTCTCCTTGTTTCATGATCTTCGTGATGTGTACTAGGGATGGAACCCTGCCATTGACAGTGTGTGTTGCTTGCTAAATTCTTCAGCAACTCTCTGGAGTCCTTCATGGACCTGGATGCTTATGGAAGACAAGTGACCCGGCCCCAGTTGCAATGACAGTACGTGGGAGAGGTTGACTTTGAGGTAGTCTGGCTGCCTCCAGGCTTCCCATCAGCAGGCTCCACTCCTTGTCATGAAAAGCCCTAGATTTTGAGTCAGGACACTGGCCTCTCCAAGCTTGGCAGAGAAATAGAAAAATGCATTAAGAGATGGGCCACAAAGCCCTGTTTCCAAAATGAATGTTTCAGTGATCCAATATTTTATTTTATTACTATACCTGCAATTTCAGAAATTGTGTGCTTGGCTCTGATTGATCTTTCACACCATAATCTGCTTGAGTGACTGCTTTAATGCTTTAAGGCACTTAAGGAGAGAAATATACCAGGAGTCCTGCTAATTCTCTTCTGTTCAAGGATTCGAAGGTTCCAGCATCCATGCATTCTCTAAAACCTTTTTGTAGACCAAATATTGTTGGCTTATCTACTCAACGTACCAAGAGCACTCAAAGTGGACCATAGAAAAGTCAAGGCTATGGCTTAAGTCATAATTTATGAAAACTGTTTCAAGCAGGTGACTTCCTATTTCCATTCTACACCCCTGGCTCCTCTCTCAACACACTCGCTTGCATCCTATGTATCAGTCAAATGCAAAGGGAGTGCAGCAGGGTAGTCAGGAGAGCAAAGTAAGCAAATCCTTGAGTAATCCTGAATATAGACTTCTGACTTGGGGGACAGGGCTTGGCACCTCATCAGACCTGATTGGAAAACACTTATAAGATCAGCAGATAGACCTGGAACTATCTGTTGTTTTTTCTTCCTTCTGCCCTATGTTTATCTATATAAGATAGGCAGGACAAACAATCCTGAGAAGAAAACAAGGGGACCAATGGTCCTGGGGGGACATGGGAAAGGATAGGTTGGGGCAGGGGAGTGGAGAGCCAACAAACTCAGGGATGAGAGAACAAAAAGAGATATAAAAATTTTGGCAAGGAGGCCTGGTGGGGTTTGATCAAGTGCAATGTGTCCGAGAGGAATTATTCAGAGCTAAGTGGAGGGTGAGCATGATAGTGGGACAGGAGAAAGGCGAAAGTAAGTAGAGGAAAGAAGTAGAAATCAAAAGCTATTTACAGAGTTATAGTTATAGTCCTGTATACATGTAAATATATTAATTTATATGAAAGGGATAGAGGCCAATGTACATATATTTATATGTTAAGTATTAAGACAGCAGATGGACTTTGGGCCTCTACTCAAGGTCTCTCTAAACACAAGAACAATTTGTTCTAATAACCTGGCACTCTTTATACTTACCTTCCAGACACAATCACTAAGACACATGGGTGCATAAGCAAATGTGGTGAAGAAAGTGGATGGTGCCCTGCTATCAAAAGATATAGCATCTGGGGTCTTAAAGGCTTGAAGTTGTCAGGTTCCTCGAGTGAGAAATACCTCAGTCTTTGGCTTGGCATGAGAAAGAATTCATGCTGAAGCCTAGTTTGTAATCCAAGTGGGTTTTTATAGAGGGTGAGAGA
>NW_022103906.1:20386393-20387729 GCF_000313985.2 Echinops telfairi
CATAAGATCTCTTGGGAAAAGGTTTGTGGTGTTTGCACAGATGGTGCTCCAGCTCTGCTAGGATGTCGATCTGGATTTTAGTGTTTGGTACTGAGTGAGTCACCAAAAGTCACTGGAACTCACTGTAGGATTAATTGGCAAATATTAGCAATGAAGGCACTGTCACAAGAGTTACAAGATGTAATGAAAAGGGGAATGGTCCAGTGGATTTTTATCAGGGCCTGCTTGCTATTGAACAGAGGGAGGGGTACTCATCTACTCGGGGTCAGGACTATAGTTAGATGTGGAACTCTTTCCAGGGGCTGCCCCTCCCTTTTTTTCTCTTTTCTTTCCCTTCTGGTGTCTATCTACATAAGATAGGCAGGATAAGCAATCCCACGGAAAAGGCAATGGCACTGAAGGTTGGAGGTGGGGTGGGAGGTCACGGGAGAGTTGAAGGCAGGGGGAGGGGAGCGACGAACCAATAACAACAAGGACAGGGCAATAGCAAGGGATTTAAAAATGATGGTACAGAGGGTGTAGCATTCCTGACACAATCGCTGAAGACAAAATGGTTGTCTCAGCAAATGTGGTGAAGAAAGATGATGGTGCCAGGCCATTAAAAGATATAGTATAGCAGTTACATAATCTCCTGTCAACTTGCAAAGGGGTAGAGTCTAGCCTGTCAATCATGCCACAGCCAATGAGGCCTCCATGTGGGCATGGCCTTCTCCTAAGGACTCAGAAAACTCCTGTATTCTTCCCTGGAGGTGGGACACACACTCTCTGCTTCATTTTCCTGCTGACAAACCATATGGAGCTACGCTGATAGTTCCAGAGCCCCAGAACTGGATGAGCCATGTGGAGACCCACGCCAGTACTGAGATCCTTCCACCACCACTGGATGCACAAGACTTTCCACCCACTGACCTATGATCTTCCTACATTCAGCATCATTGCATGGCAGTGTGAATCTAAAGAGGAATTTATGATACTGACATATGGGATAATATCGGACTTATGGACTTGATCTGGACTAGGCTGGGATATTTTCTTAATGTACAATTGCTCTTTGATATAAAGTTCTCTCTTACACACATATGAGTGTTTCTGGATTTGTTTCTCTAGCCAACCCGACGAACACATGTAGATAGCATAGGGGTTTGAAAGGCTGAAGTTAAATAAGCGGCCACCTAGCAGGGAAGCAACAAAGTCCACATGGAAGAAGCATACTAGTTCATATGATCATGAGGTGTCGACAGGAACAGGTATCGGAAGTTCAAAAACAAGCAACCAAATTGATGTGAAGGAGCAAAGACAAAGTGGAGACCCAAAATCCACCTGTAAGGTAATTGGA
>NW_022103906.1:20389046-20390368 GCF_000313985.2 Echinops telfairi
AGAAGCTTTTCTTTTACAAACAGTTCCTTCTGTCCAAAATGCATTTCCTTATTGGCCGGGCCCTCAGGCACGTGTAGACTAGAATCAGGCTGCCCTGGCTTTTGGAGAGAAGCAGAGCTGCAGGAATGTAGGGACTACTGACTTCATAATCTGATAGACGCAGTGAGAATCCTGTGTGACCTTGGACAAGAACTGGAGTTTCACGGAGTATAACTTCCCCATTCTTTAAGCAGGGATAAGGAGGAAAGGGAACCTTCAACACAGAGCAGATCTGGGTATTAAATAATTCGTGTGAATCTTTTACTGTAATTGTAATTACACATAGCTAAGCACTGGAGAGCCTGGGTGGTACTAAAGAGGAATGTGTCACTTACTAGTCAATTGGTGGGTCTTGGAAGGTACCCAGAAGGACCTCGGAAGAAGGATTGGCAATCTACTTACAAAAATTCGGTCATTAACAATCCTATGGAGCACAATTCTCCTTTGACACACATGGGTTTACCGTTTTCTATAGTTGGAACTGCTTCTATGGCAACCGGTGAGCTAAGCAATGATTGACATGTTGTGGCCACTCCCCCCCCTCCCCCCCAAGCTGGGGAAAACCCCTTCAAGTCCACTGGCTCACAGCGACCCTATGTCGGTTTTCTGAGGCTGTAAATCTTTTATGTGAGCAGATAGCCTTCTCATCTCTCTCCTGAAAGAGCAGCTGGTGGGTTTGAACTGCCAGCCTTGTGGCCAGCAGTCCAATGCTTACCCAGTCCAGTGCTTCCAGGGCTCTGAAGCTGAGGAATATGCTCCTGAAACACTAAGGACATGCAACAGAGCAGCAAGGGGAGCAAAGCAATGAAGTCCCCGGGGAATACCAAAAATAAACTTTAGGGCCAGGGCATGGTACCCCATCAGACTGGACTGGAAAACACTCCTAAAGGTCAACAGTCAGACTTACAGGCTTTTCTATTTTTGTCAGGGTTTTATTGTTTGGTTTTGCTTTGTCTTGTTTTTGTGCTTATTACTGTCTCTGCATGTCTATCTAGATAAGCTAGGTGGGATAAACAATCCAGAGGAGAAAACAATGGGACTAAATGGCAGGGGAAAGGAAGATGGTATTAACAAACCCCGGGACAAGGGAACAACAAGTGACTTAAAATCAATGGCTAGGAGGGTGTAGGAGGTCTGGTAGGACTTGATCAAGGGCAATGTAACTGAGAAGAATTACTGAAACCCAAATGAAAGCTGAACATCATAGTGGGAATACAGGAAAATAAAAAGAAATAGAGGAAAGAACTAGGAGACAAATGTATTTACATATGTAATGTCTGTAT
>NW_022103906.1:20390507-20396538 GCF_000313985.2 Echinops telfairi
AAAGTTGTTGGAGCCTGGCTATCAAAAGATATAGCATCTGGGGTCTTAAAGGCTTGAAGATAAACAAGCAGCCATCTAGCTGAGAAGCAACAAAGTCCACATGGAAGAAGCACACCAGCCTGTATGATCATGAGGTGCAAACAGAATCAGGTATCAGGCATCAAAGACCCAGAACAAAAAATCATATCAATGCGAATGAGGGGGATTGTGGAGTAGAGACCCAAAGCCTATCTGTAGACAATTGGAAGGGGCACAAGGAAAAGACAAACCAGTCTGGGTGCAGTATAGCATTGATGAAACATACAATGAATCAGATCCGGCTGCTTTCAAAGCCCCTGTTGCTTCCTATTCTATTTGAGTAACTCAATAGAAATTATGATACACATTTTAAGGAAAAAATTAAGACGTAAAATGTTTCCTCTAGTTCTTTAATGCTTCTCCCACCCACCACCCACCCTTATGACCCCAATTCTACCTTACAAATCCAGCTGGACCAAAGGATGTACACTGGTACAGGTAAGAGCTGGAAACACAGGGAATCCGGGACAGATAAACCCCTCAGGACCAATGATGAGAGTAGCCATATCAGGAGGGGAAGGGGAAGGTGGGGGAAGAAAGGAACCGATCACAATGATCTACATATAACCCCCTCCCAGGAGGATCGACAACAGAAATGTGGGTGAAGGGAGACATCGGACAGTGTAAGACATGAAAAAGGACAATAATAATTTATAAATGATCAAGGGTTCATGAGGGAGGGAGGATGGGGAAGGGAAGGAATAAATGAGGAGCTAATACCAAGAACTCAAGTAGACAAAAAATGTTTTGAAAATGATGATGGCAACAAATGTACAAATGTGCCTGACACAATGGATGTGTGTCTAGATTGTGATAAGAGCTGTAAGAGCCCCCGATAAAAATATTTTTTAATAAAAATGTCTTTTAATAAACTAATTTTATCTTTAATAAAAGAGTCTACTGCATCCTATGCTGTCTGTCGGGTACCAAAGACAGTTTGGACTGCTCGTTGTCAATTTACTTATATTTTCCTCCTTGACATGATCAATCAGGAATTTAAAACCTAAATTCTTTCCTTCAAATGATGGGAACAGAGCCCAACATACTAAAACAGTAGCAAAACAAACAAAACACCTCAAAACCCCAACCGTGGAATCGATTCTGACTCAGCATTAAATAAATGAAGAAACAAGTGAACATTTTATGTCTTAATTTTTTCCTTAAAATGTGTATCATAATTTCTATTGAGTTACACAAATAGAATAGGAAGCAACTGGGGCTTTGAAAGCAGCCGGATCTGATTCAAAAATCAACCTCTTCTGCTGACCTGCTATGATCTGGCCAATTTCCTAATCCTCCCAAACATCCATTGCCTCGTTTTTCACTGCGAGTATGGCTAACCACAGTGCCTATGACATAGGGCAGTATAGTGCCAGGCTGGTGTTGAGAGTTAAAGCCAGGATTACTGTTATGAGGAGGATGGGGTCGGAGTCCCTCATTGCCACAGAGGCAAGAGCTCCACTGCAGGATGCATCATGCTCCTGAAAGAACACAGCGAACCGAGTAAGAACAACCCTGCAAACCCAGTGTGTGTCGTGCCCCCAATCTGCGTCCCACGGTACAACTCGGGGGAGAATGAAAAGGCTGATTCCTGTCACGCCACTTCCATCCCAGCTGCCATCAATCCGTGTGGGCCAAGCTCGCTAGCTTGGCGTCTGGACTGCGGCTGCTTTCCACTGCCCCGGGACTGTAATTCGTGCTAGCCACGGGCCAAGGCTCTGCCGAGCAGCTCAGGTTCAGCCCTTCTCGCCATTATGCCATTATTTGAACTTGGAGCGGGGTGGGGAGCGTGGGCCCTATTTGTCAAGGACAAAGAGGAAGGAGGTAACCTGCTTTCACCAAGAAAGCGGGTGCAACACGGACTTGCTTTCCTCCTGCAGCCAGAGTTTCAAAAGGGACATCTGCCCTGAAAGAGACTCTCAGAATCAGTCACCGGGGTTTCTGCAGGATACCTTGATTTTTGACAAAAAGTTGTTTTGCTCCTCGGTTCCATATTTGCTGCTCAGTGCCAGGCTTGGCTGGGCATGCAGACGTGAGGAAGGTAAACGGTGTAACTCCTAAGCAAATATCTATCCGAAAGAAAGCCGGGATGTGGAAGAACGGTATCCTAAGGCAGAATGGAAGGCTGTGGGAGAGGAGGGAGCGCAGTTCAGAGGAGAGAAAGGAGGAGGTGTCTGGGCCATCCTTGAAGGAGTGGGCAAGGGCAGCCTGGAGCTCTGAGCAGACAAGGGCCGGAGCACATGGAAGCTCCTTCTGCTTGAGGCATGGGCGGGCTTGGGGCGGCTCCTGGGAGGAATGGCAGCATACACCATGGAGAGCCAAGGATGCTACTTTAGAGCAAGGGCTAAGGCACTGCCTAATGTTGTGGAGAGAGCGCTCTGGCAGCAGGGAATGGGCCGGCCTGCGCTGTGGGGCGAATTGAAGTAGAGTCATTTGGGAGAGTGATCTGCGGATCCCAGCTCTTTCATGTCAGGGATGTTGTGGAGCAGAGATCACAGCTTCTTTCAGGGGTCCTGCGGAACCACCCTGAATTCCAGTTGCTAATGTTAACATCAACAGAAAGTAAATGTTTAGAAAATAATGATGGCAACATATGTACAACCATGCTTGATACAATTGATGTATGGGTTGTTGTAAGAGCTGTAAAAGTCCCTAATAAAACGATCTTTTAAATAAATAAATGAAATGCCCCCTCTTTCTTTCTTGAAGTATGGCCTAAACCAAGCACCTATGTTACAGGCTGGAGGCTTTGCTAAGCAACAATCCCTTCAACAATCCCTTTGCCAACGGATTTCCCAGGCTCATTTTTATGAGGTAAAGAAGAGCAATTCAAGAGAGAGCAGCCAGAGCCTGGCAACAGGGCGACTTCGGCCAGCCCGCGTCCACAGCCTGCCAGGAGCGGGACTCACACACATGGAGACTTCCTGGGCTCTCTCGGGCTCAGATCTGTCCACAGAAACCAGCTAGAGAAGGTGGTTTCTTCATGGAAACCAGCCAGAAGGTGGTGAGGTAAAGGCTGAAGTTTGCAAGTATGGTTTGTAAGGGAAGACAAATTGCTATAGTATTCCGCTGCTGTTCAACCTGGACTGGGTCGTGACAGCTGTTTAGGTCTTTCAATAGCGCACTGGTGGCTGAGTGGGTTAAGCGTTGGCTTGCTAATCCTGTATTTTCAGGACAAGGAGGATATATCGCTGCGGTACAGTAGTTTGACCACTAGAGGATGGTCTTGTCATTTTGAGAACTGAAATAGGGAGTTTTGCCTTTCAGAAATCAACGTTAGAGGTGCTTTTTAAGGTACAAAAAAAGTCTTTAGCACATCCTGGCGCACCAAACCTTGAGGACGATATCCCTGCCAAGAGCCGCCGATGCACAGAGAGGACCATATGGCCGACCCCACTAGGAGACACGACATCCCTCCAGGGGACAACACTGGAGATACTGTGCGGGAATCAAGCCCGATCTGACCCCACCACACTGAGGCAAAACACGAAGGCGCACAACAGAACTGCAAGGGGAGTAGAGCGAGGAAGTCCTGAGGGAATACCAAAAATAGACTTTGGGGCCAGGGCGTGGCACCCCATCAAATTCAACACTCCTAAAGGTCTAGAAACAGACCTTGAACTATTTACAGGTTTTCTTTTTGTCATTGGTTTTGTTGTTGTTGTTGTTGTTTTGTTTGTCTTGTTTTTTGTGCATACTGTTATCTCTGCAGGTCTATCTAGATAAGATAGGCAGGATAAACAATCTTGAGGAGAAAACAACGGGACCAATAACGGGACCAACGGTTCCGGTTCCGGGGGAACATGGGAGAGGGGGAGGTAGGGGAAAGGAAGTGGGTGTTAACAAACCCAGGGACAAGGAAACAACAAGTGATCCAAAATCGGTGGTGAGGAGGATGTAGGAGGCCTGGTAGGGCTTGATCAAGGGCAACGTAACTGAGAGGAATTACTGAAACCCAAAGGTTGAACATGATAGTGTGACAAGAGGTAAGTAAAAGGAAATAGAGGAAAGAACTAGGAGACATAGGGCATTTATAAAGGTCTAAATACAGGCATGTATATATGTAAATATATTTATATAGGATGGTGGGGAAACAGATCTATGTGCATATATTAATAGGTTTAGTATTAAAGTAGCAGATGGACATTGGGCCTCCTTTTTCTCCAGCGGTGAAGCTGGCGGGTGTGACATGCTGACTTTGCATTTAGCTGCCCAATACCGTACTCACTGTAATCATAGATGATGTTGAAAAATTAATTTAGCTGCTTCAAATCAAGGCTTTTCTGTTCCGTGTTTCCTAAAACTGTACTCAGCTCTTCATGCAGAATCCTATTCATAAGTGACTGATGTATTAATTAGCTACTTTGGTTTGAATGGAATCTTGGCCTCTGATTCCAACAGCCCACTGAGCCTCACAGGTTTTTTTTTGCCCAGAGATCAGGTCCTCTGATTTCTCAGTTTGGGGTTTGCAATTAGCTAATTGGTACTTGAATTATTTGAATTAAGTTGTTCTCATGTAGTCCATCTAATTGAACTTTTAACTGCTTCTTTTTAGCCACCAACTTGAAGTAAAACAATGAATTCACTGTAAAATGGGCCTGATCCATGGTTCTCGGTTGGTCTAGATGTTTCCCCCATCAGCAAGCCTGAGCAGCAGGATCTATTCAGCTCCAAGAGCACTTACTGCCCTAAGGGAAAGTCTAGCAGTTAGATTTAGGAGAAGAAAGTATACATTTATTGCAAATCTCAGTCCTTTTTAGAAGATGATAAGCAAGTTGATAGCTTGTGCTAACCTTTTATGTAAAAATAAGACGAAGGGTTGTAAAGAAACCCACAGGGGCAGTTCTACCCCGTTCTCTAGTGTCGCTATGAGTTGGCATCGGCTCGATGGCAGTGAGGGAGATTCTTGATTCTGTGTGTAGAGAAAAAGATTAAAATCCAGAAAGCTCTTTGTCCCAAGGTCTTCCGGTAAGTAACTTGTGGAAGCCAATTGTGAATAGCAGGAGTTTGCCTTGAAGTCCAGGGTCCTCTGGAGACTCATGCCACGTGGACTTGTGATGGAGAGCACGCTGTCACGGCAACCTCGATCCCCTGGGAGCTGCCTGAGTGGATAAGGGGGAAGGCCACAGAGGTGCGCAGTACTGCGCTGTAGACAATGACTGCCCTTAGACTTCAGGAGGCTCCATGCTGGTGAATCTTAACCACCAGATAGCAGGGAAAAACAATGTCTAAAGTTGTTTTAAATGGCCTCCCATTTAAAAGAAAGTTTTAATTGTCTTTCTCTTGAGAGGAAAAGGAAATATAGAAAACTTCATCAATTCAAATGACAGCATTGGATAAAGAAAAACAAGAAGCGCTGACATCACAGGGTGAACAGAAAGGCCGAAACAAGATGGTAGCAAAAAGTACAAATGTATTACTAATGACAATACATGTGGAGAGACTTAACTTACCCATTAAAACACCAACGCTTTTCAAACTGGATAAAAAGAACAAAATCCATCTTGATGCTCTTTGCAAGGGGTTACTACAGCACACAGGTTATACACACATAATGAAAGCAACATACACTATTTACCAGAAAAATAGATTCCCCATGTGGTGCAAATAGTTAAGTGCAGAAGGACTAGCTGATAGGCTGCTCGTTCATTCTCACCATGGGGCCTCAGCAAACAGGCCTGGTGGTCTCCTTCTGAAAGGTCGCAGCATTGAAAACCAGACGGAGCAGTTCCATCATGCACACAAGGGGTTTTCCTGAATCAGAATCAGCTCAATAGCGGCAAAGAACAACAACGATGAGTAAAAATCCCAATCCTAGCGGATCACCCTCGACGAGATGGATCGACACAGTGACTGCAACGGTGGGCTCAAATATAAGGACCACTCTGAAGATGGCGCAGGCCCAGCCGATGTTTCCTTCTGCTGTCCTTGGGTCATTATGAACCGGAATGGA
>NW_022103906.1:20397704-20414278 GCF_000313985.2 Echinops telfairi
CTGCACCGATGGGCTCAGACATAAGAACGATTGTGAGATGGTGCAAAACCAGGCGGTGTCGAAACTGGCTTAATGGCACCTAACAGCAATAATAACACTCCTCTGTTGTCTAATGGACATATACAGAGCACTAACCTCATCACACAAAGAATACACACGCTTTTCAAAGACCTATGTTAGTGATAAAAGTTAACCAAATACCAAGTCATACAGCCCTTCTGTTTTTCCCCCCAACAGTTTTCTTAAATTCGCATATCAAACATATATTTACACATCATGCAATTCAATAGTTCAAGCACATCAAGAAGAATTTCAACCACCAACATCAAGAAGAGTTTAACCACAGTTCTACAATGTTTTCTTCGTTCTTGTATTCATCGTTCTTAGCTCCCCATCCCCATCAAATTCCCATGCCAAAGCCCCATGGAACCATTAGTTCAGTTTCTGCCTGTGCAGATTTACCTATCTTAGATTTTATATGCAGAAAATAATTTTTAAAATATAAAACACTAACTATAATAATGAAGTAAATAATTTTTAGCTATATAGGGAAGTTTTATACTTACTGTAATATATAGTGAATATTAACCATATTTACAGCAAATATATCTGACGTTGAAATGATAAGAGCATTTTCTTTAGTCAGGAAAACAAGAAAGAGGCTTGTTATGCCATTTCTATTCAACTGTGAGGAAGGTGAGATCAAAGAATGATATGGTTTAAAGTATTTCCAGGAAGCAATGTTTTTGTATTAACAGTTGAACTAAAACAGATTAAAGCCTCAATTAAATAGAAAGCAGACAATATTAAAAACTAGAACAAATTAAAATGGATCATAAGGGAGATCAAATAACAGGGTGCTAACTTGTAGCCTGATTGCGTCTTCACCAATTCACTTTCCAATGGATTCTGCACGATAGCAAGGTTATTCACATCCCTGGTCAAAAGCAATTATTAAATAGCAAGCTGAAAAAATAATACAGATCACTTTCTCTGAGACCCCGTGTGAGTCAGAAACTAATGACCAAGGGACAAATGAAAAACTGAATGCTTAGAAAATTACAGATCTATGTCTAAATAATCTTGGTTAAAAAATATAAATCCGAATGGCCCTTAAAGTGTATTTGAACTGGGCAATAATGAATATTTCAAAATATATTTTGAATAATATAGCTACAAAGACACTTAAAAGCAAATTGATATCCATAATTTATTGTTAGAAAAGATAATGTAGAACACATTATTAAGCGAAACATTTACTCTAAGGGTTTGAAAATCCTCCAGAGAGTAAAACTTCTCAGAAACGAGGAAAACGAAGCAAGAGCGATTCATTACATCAGATACCTCGGGAAAAAGAGAACTAGGGAGAGTCACAAAGTGAAAGTGCCATTCATTCAGGACTTTAAGATTACAAATAAACCTTTGCTGCATTGATCCAGAAAACCCAAATGAACGTTATGAGCATTGAAAAAGGAGATACAGCTCAAACAAAGGCATGGGAAAATAATGAAGGAATATATGAAGAACAATTTTATGTTGATAACATTTAAAACTTACAATGTGTACTTTCTGGTAAGAATATAAAATCCCAATATTTATCAAGGAAGAAATAAGGAACCCAAATGGTCCTATAATCATAAAGATATTGACTTGCTTAGCAGTACAAATTAACACAAAATGAAATACCAGACAGACACGATTTTATTGGCGAGTTCAATTAAGCATGAAGAAACAGGCCCGATGTTATACACATCTTGCCCCACAATAGGATGTAACATTCTACTTAATTCAATTGATAGGGTTAACAGAACCCTGATTCTAAGATGTCTAGAATATGTATGCAAAAATTCAACATAAACCATGGATAAACTGAAAGCAAGAGTGAGTAGATAGATGCTTGTATCGGTTCCATATCAGGCTGCCTCCCCCCCTCCATTTAATCATAGGAATTTAAACATTACTTAACACTAAAAAACTTGCTAATGCAATTCATTATAGTGACAGAAAAAGGAAAAGAATTTTTATATATTAAAAAAAATTATTTCAGAAAATTCACAGTCATGATTAAAAATCCCTGCAAACTAAGAATAAAATATAAACTTCTTAGCCCTATATAGCAATATTACCTGTATTGTAATTTTCAGTAAATATTACCTATATTTACAGCAAATATATCTAATGTTGACACAAGAGGGGCATTATCTCTGTTCAGAACACAATAAAGACTCTTTCTATTCAACTGTGAATAAAGTGAGCAAAAAGCATGATAGGGTCTAGCATATTTAAAGGAAGCAATATGATTGCATATATTCATAACTGATATATCTATATATTTAAGTATATACCCATATGATTATCAGTATACATGTTTTATCTATAACTTATTTGTATTGTTTTATTGAGCAAGTGCATACATTTATTTTCTTTTTCTCTGTCACTTCTGCTTTATTCTATATGATTGTTTTGAGTTGGAGTTGTTGGCAATGGGCTTTTTAAAAAAACCAAACAGTTTTATCGGCACTTCATCCACATGTCATATAATTCAGAGAAGCTGTAAAACCATCACCACAATCAATTCTAGGACATTTTCTTCTTCCTTGTGCTCATTGTTATTAATGAAAAACATTAAAATTGTGGCAAAAATATACACAACGAAACAGTCTCCAACAACTTCGACATGTTGAATTCAGTGCCACTAATTGAGTTGTAAAATCTTCACCACAATCTTGAATTCATGTTTTAAACCATGGCAGGGAGTGACTGGCACTGGATTTTGTCTGCTGGTTGCCTCTGGGAAAGGAAAGAGGGAGAGGCATGGAGGACAGTTGCGTGGGGTCTTTGTGCCTATACTTTGTAAAGATCTTGCCAACAGACCAATGTTGAAATTCAACGATTGAGCTCGAGACCTAGGGTGTTAATTTAATAATACTTGATGCTGTCCTGCAAACTGTAATTTTAAAGAGGGGGTTAGCTGGTAATGTCTGCCTAGAAGAGTTTGAAGAAGTATTTTGTTTTCATTCATTTAAAAAGGGTAGATTTTTATTCTACAACCTTGAAAGAAAACAGGCACTTCGGGCGGATTCTTGTTGGTTAGGAACTGAATGTATTAACTGTTAGACCATCGGAAGCAGTGGTTCTCAACCTTCCTCATGCCGCGACCCTTTCATACAGGTCCACATGTGGTGACCCCAACCATCAAATTATTTTCATTGCTACTTCATAACTATCATTTCGCTACTGTGATGAACCATCATGTAAATATCTGAATTGCAGGATATATTTTCATTGTTACAAATTAAACAGAATTAAAGCATAGTGATGAATCACATAAACAATATGTCATTATATATTGTGAAATATTCATTTCTGATGACAAATCAATGAAAATTTGTCTTGAAGCATAGTGTAGCACGGGTAAAAGTCTTCACACTGGGTACTCGTATATGGGCGTATCTTTATGTGGGCGGACCCGCCTGGAGACAGATAGAGGAGCCGTGTCTCGGTTCCTAAGACCGTCGGAAATATGTGTTTCCCAATGGCTTAAGGCAACCCTTTTGAAAGGGTTGTTTGATCCTCCAAAGGGGTCTCGACCCACAGGTTGAGAACCCCTGATCTAAAGGTTGCGTCGGAACTAACTCGGTGGCAGTGGGTTTGGGGTTTGGGAAGAGACTCCTAAATTAGTCCTGGTGGTGCAGTGGGTTTGGCTGGACTGCTAACCACAAAGTGAGCAGTTCAAACCCACTAGCCCTCAGCAAGAGAAAGAGGAGGCTGTCTGCTCTCATAAAGGTTTCCCGTCTCGGAAACCCTAGACAGGGCCACTGTGAGTTGAAATTTACTAGATGGAAATGGGGTTGGCTTGATAAATATGTATGTATGACAAACTTTCATTTGAATTATTATTGCTATTATTACAAATACTCACTGCCGACTTATTAGCGACCCTGTAGGACAGGGTAGAACTGTCCCCTGGTGCTTTCTGAGACTTTGCCTTTTGTTTTTTAAAGGGAGTAGAAAGCCTCATTTTTTTTCCTGCAGAAAAACTGATAGTTTAGAACTATTAACTTTGTGATTACCAGCCCAATTTGTAACCATTACATCATCACTTTTATTTTCTCTATCAAAATATGACTATCCTATGAATGATAATTATTCATGTAAAAACAAGCTTTTATGTGCAAGGCAGTTCTTAACTATTGACTTTCTTTTTGAATGAATGATTATTGGTTGCTTGAACAATAAACAATTCTGTTTCTTCTTTCATAGAAATGCAAATATATGTATGTATTGACCCACAGAGCTCAACCCAACTGCCATCTAGTAGATTGTGACTCTATATTTCACAGTGCATTTGTATAGGGTTTCCAAGACTAAATTTTTATGGAAACACAGTCTCATCTTTCTCCCTAGGAGTGGTTGGTGGGTTTGAACTGCTGACCTTGTGATTAACAGTTCAATGCTCACCATGCAGCTTACTGAGAAATCTTGTTTGCCTAAATAAGTATACAGGAATAGTTGTTCTATGTTATTCTAACAATGCCACCGGACTCTTGAAATCTTTCCATACTTCAAGCCAAAAAACAATAGTGATCTATAATAAAAAATATACTGAATGATCTCTCAGTTAATTATTCGATTAAGTACTCCTTCAATTTTGTTAAAAGAACAGAATTGGAAAATACCTAGATTGCATAAGCATTTATTCTAACATGATTAAAGTAATGTACTTACTTGGTTTCTGGGAAATCTACCAAAATGGGTTTTACCAAGTTTTATCAAATGACTATTAATTATACCTGTTTATTTTTCACTTAAAGGTACCTTATCGAATCCACTTTACTTAGAAAGGGTTGGGGAAACAGGACTACTTTTGAGTTCAACACATCTTTATCAATATATCTATTAAAGTTAAATTATTTTAGATCCTCATGTGATTTCAATACACGTGTGTGTAAATCGTGCTGCTAAAGATGGACTTCCTTCAGTTTATGGTACAGGTGCGAAATGAGAACTGGCATCAACTTGCAAGCAGAGCCACTGTAGAAAAGTCTTCTTCGGGCAACCAGGGGCCTGGAAATAGATTCCCTCAACATTCTCTGCCTGTGAACTCCCTGTAAATCTTTCAATACCTTCAGGCAGCTGTGGCTCTGTAGGTGAGTAGTACAGCTCCATGTAAGATCTAGATAGACAGATACCTCAGCCCCAAATCTAGTACTTTTCTCACAATATTGCACAATCTCTAAAAATTATATGGAATTTCAAAATAACCTATACAACATTATATTCATAAAATACAAATGTCAGGGAAAAATGACTCTTCATGGTGTAATGGGTTACTGGTTGGGCTGCTGACCTCAAGGTGAGTAGTTTGAAACCACCAGCCGGTCTGTAGAGAAAAAGGTGATGCTTCTCCTCCCACAAAAATTTGCAGCCTTAGCAATTCACAGGGGCAGTTCTACTGCGTCCTAAGGATTGCTATGTGTCAGAATGGCACTGAGGACTGTGACCTGGTATCTAACAAAGCGAAACACTGCCCAGCCCTGGGCCATCCTCACACTTCTCCCATGATGCAGCCGTGGTTGTAGCCCTGTATCAATCCATCGACTTGATCTGGGAAGGAGCGCAAAAGAATTAGGTGCTTGGCATAAGGATGGGCTCCTGCGAAAGATGCAGGCCAAGCTCCAATGCGTTTTTCTGCTTATTCTGTGCTGTCAACACGCAGCATCCTGCAGGAAGTCTTCAGGTTCCTGCCTGCCTTCCTATTCAGGCCTCTCAGAGCACCTCCCAGGAAGACCATTCACTTAGGCTGGCCCTCAAAATGCCCTTAGGATACGCTGCTAAATGATTCAGAAAACATTGTCTTGCGTCGATTAAAGCAACATTTCTTAACTGTGGGTTACCTAAGTGACTGTGGGGAATATATATATTTTACACTTACACACACACACACACACACACGCCATAGTAAAGGGTTTCTGAATGTTTATTGGCATATAATGCACATATCACACAACAGCTGGTTACTTTCAGAATGGTAAGGAGTTGATTTCAAAATATTAGCTTTTTGGCTTGAAGGAGAAGTTGGTCCATTTCTGAAATAAATTCCCGCCCCACCCCGCCACCCCCAGCAGAGAGAGGGCAGCAGAGAGAGAAAGAGCAGACTGAGGTTGGAAGAGAAAGAACAGAAAAGCGAGAGAGAAAGAGAAACACATAGATTTTTACTTTTAATGATGAGGTTTGGGTCCTAGGTCAACCACTGGTAAAAAACATATTGTGCTTTAGCACTGAATCCCCAGCCCTAGAAGCAGCTGCTTTCTGGTCCCCTTCTTTCATAATCAACCCATGAAAAGGAAAATCAGAAAGAAGGAAATGAATGTTATTGTGTTACATGAATGGGAACCCACTCAACTGATAAAATATTGACGGTTGTTCAGCTGTTTATGACTTAGCTCTATATTCCATGAAAGAAGAGTTTAATGCAAATAAGCAAATACATGTTTTCTGATGAGTCCAATTAGCAACTCTTTCTTCCCACAAAAATCTCTTCCCCCCAAATCTATTGGTGGTTGCACATATTTTTTCTTGAGCTCATAGTTGAGCTGAGCTATCAGCAAGGCTTAGTTTGGGGGATAAGGTTCAGCTTTTGCACTGCCCTGTATGTGTGCTGCAAGACCGGAGGGCTCCCTGGTCCTAGCTTCTCCAGTGCGCTTCAGCTCTTTAGAACTTTGGTATCAGAGACCCTCCAGCGGGGAGGGCACTGGAGAGGCAGGCAAGGTCGGCCAACTAGGAGGTCCAGTGGTTACCTTCTGCAGTGCAATCGCCTTGCCTCTTGAGTTGACCCACCCACCTTTGGGCGTGTCTGAAGGTTCTCTAGAGCTGAGCTTTCTTTCCCTGTAGTCCCACTCCCTTGTTCATTTGACCATCCAAGCACATAACTAGGTCCCTTACTGAAGTAATTTTTCCAAATTTCATTTTGGATACCAAGTTGAAGGGAAAAAAAGTGTTAATTTGGATATCTTTAGAGGTTAAGTATTAATCAATGTATGAGCTTTTTTGGCATAAGAAAAGCACTTTGAAAAATTGAAATATCTAAGGTTTATTCAAAAGCACATCTGTTGTTTCAGTGCAGAGTTGGTATTGCAGTTTATTAAATTTGTAGGATAAAGTGATACTGAAAAGTGCAGAGATTGAGAATGATGAGGGCAAAGAATGTACAGATGTGCTTGACACAATTGATGTATGTATGGACTATGATAAGAGTTGTATGAGCCCCCAATAAAATGATTAAAAAAAAGAAAAGTTCAGAGAATCTCTTTCAGTGTTTTTTTTCTTTCTCTTCCTTCCCTAGGTAACATAATGATAAAAGAAATTGCTAGTTGGCAGTAAGGCATCAAGCCAGTATCTGGAGGGAGACGCTCTAAGGCAATTTGGTTCTTATAAATTATTTCAGGGATGACTGTCTATTTTTAGAGCTTGCTAATAAAGCAGAACATTTGACATACTTCCGTTACATCTGTGGTGCTCTGTCTAAATGACCTTTACAGAGATGACTTTACTTATAGGTGATCTGAGCATGTCTGACTCTAATTGCTGTAACATTTTCTTGCAGCAGTATACAAATTTAAATTGTTTTTTTAAGGGTGTGTGAGAGTGAGATCTTATTTGCATGCATCTTCCCAGATCATCTTGGCATGTTAACCAGAGCATGAAAGCGTTAGAATTCAGACTGTGTGATCTTGACCAAGAGTCTGACACTCACTGAGCCTCATTTTCCTCATCTAGAAATCATACTTTGTCAGCAGGGTTATTTGGAGGTGAGGTAGTTTGACATGTGGGAGTTCCTTAGGCACACTGCTTATCCTGTAGCATAAACCTTTTCTCCTCATCCTTAAATGAGGGCATTTTAATACTCAATTCATCAGAATTTTGCGATAATGAACTGAAATGATTGAAGTCAATGACTTTGCAAAGTGCCTAACCCAAAATTATTCACAGTACTCTTGTTATTACACCTTGCACATAGTTATGCTTAATAAATGCAAATTCCCTTGTCCCTTATCCTCTTCAAGTTTAGGTTATGATTTCATTTTCCATCAATCCTTCTCAGATCTGGTTACCTATTGTGCATTATCCAGATAATACTTCACATTTCATTTCACTTCTCTAAGCCCTTTGACCTTTCCCCAGTTGGGAAGCACATACTCAGAGTAAGAGCTGAGATGAAACCCGGATTCATGCTTATCAATGTATGGAATTCACGTGGTCAAAGAAAGCTCCCTTGAGGAGATACACTGTGCTGTAAGGCTTTGAGGTTTCCTTGATTTACATCTTCCTGAAGATGCCAAGATTAGAGTTGTCCTTTTGTTCGGGGCTGTTGAGTAGATTCAGACTGATGGTGACGTCATGTGACAGAGCATAATGGTCCCACCGTTTTGTTTTTTTTCTTGGCTTAAATCATCACACAAGCAGACCACCAAGTCTGCCTCCTGCGGAGCCCCTGGAGGGGAAGGAATCAACAGCTTCTTGGTTAGCAGTGAAGCGCTTTTCCCTTGTGTCACTAGGACTCCGGAATCCCAGGGTTAATCGGTTGTAATTGGTATGTTAGTACATTCAAGGATCAGCTTGACAGCGACTACATGAACAACCAATCCCACTAAGACACTATCACAGAGATGTGTTTGCCTTCTCCCCAACTCACTGCCATTGAGCTGAGGTCAACTCACAGTGACTCTGTAGCACAGAATCGATTGGCCCCTGTGGGTTTCTCAGCTGTTACACACCAGGGCTCTTGTGTTTGCTTAGGCACTGGGAATTCAAGTCCACAGGGGAATATTCTGCTTCGTGCACCTGCTACAGTTCTGCGATCTACCTGTCCGTCTTATCTCCATGGTGCCAATTCTCCTTTCCCCGCTTTTAAGCTAGACTGGTTGTGTGAGGCCCGAGAGCTTCCATATTTCTATTTCTGGTCAAAACCTATTATCAAACCTCATATTTGACGTTAGGTATAAGGTCTTTAGGTATAAAGGACTGATGTCCCCTGTAACACTATTGCCATGACTACAAGTATTTTTACAGTGATCAAAGCTTAAGACATGGCGCTTTCGGATCAGAAAGTGAGAGGCAACTGGTGTTTTTCTACTCTCCTGAAATGACTCTAAGAGTGACCTGAGAAAGGATAGGTCTTAAACGTGTACTTATAAAACTAAGACGTAGAGGAAAATCTCTGAGTAAAATTGTTGTTGCTGTGTTGTATAGTTAGGTGCTCTTGAGTTGTTGCAGATGCATAGCGACCCTGTGCACAACAGAACTGAATTCTGCCCAGGCTCCTGCACCATCCTCACAGTTGTTCTGATGTCTCAGCCCCTTGTTGCAGCCACTGTGTCAAACCGTATGATTGAATGTCTTCCTCTTTTTCACTGCCATGCTAATTTACCAAACATGGTGGCCTTTACTAAGGACAGGTCTCTCCTGACAACAGTCTTGCTTCTAAGGAGCATTCTGGCTGTCCTTCTTCTAAGACAGATTCAGATGTTCTACTGGCAGCCCATGATGCTTTCAATATTCTTCTCCAGCACCATCATTCAAATGCATCAGTTCTTCTTTGGTTGTCCTTAATCAACACCTATCTTTCACATGTACACAGGCATTTGAAAATAGCCTGGTCAGTCTTCAAAGTGACACTTTGCTCTCCAATATTGTAAAGAGGTCTTGGGCAGCAGATTTCCCCAGTGCAATGTGCCCTTTGATCTCTTGACAGCTGCTTCCATGAGCAAGGATTGTGGATCCAAACAAGACAAAATCCTTGACAACTTCAATCTTTTCTCCAGTTATCATGGTGTTCCCTATTGGTCCTGTTGAGGATTTTCATTTTCCTTACATTGAGTCACAGTCCATAGTGAAGGCATGGGTCACATTCCTCAAGGGGTCTAGTGTTGAGGTAGGTGCATTTACTTCTCCAGACCTCTCAGCCTTCTATCTGGAAAGTAAGTACAGTAACATCTGCATTTCTGCCTCATTCTGCAGCGGCAGTATAATGACAGAATGTAGATACACTTGGAAACCTTTGACGGACTATGTCAAGTCCCTACTATCTCTCTGTCCTGTCAAGGCACTGCCAGAATCTCATGGAGGAGAAATTTACATGTAGTGAGAAGCAGAAAGTTAAAAACCAAGGCTCATTTCTGAGCACGCATGCCTCTGCTTCCCTGGAAACTTCAACTGGAGTTAGACGGCTACCCAGTGTGTGAAGTGTGGAGCATGAGAAGAAACATTCAATCCACGGAAGGAATACCCAGAATGGGCAAAGGCTAGGTGAACCCCCAAGATTCAGAAGCAGGGAGGGGGTTGACCGGGAAACATTGAAATTCCTTTCCGTCCCCAAGAATTTATGAAACATAGCATATAAAACACATTTCTCACAATGCTAAAGAAAAGGTATCCTGGCACAGCCATTCAATGCTCAATTGGACATAAATTTGGAAGGGACTAAAACTATTTCAACACGTTTGAACCATGGGGCTAAAGTATTTAAATGTAAGATTAAAGGGAAGATTTAAAGAGGACAAATGAAAGCTATATTTTAGGTGTATTAAAAAATATCAGCGTATAAATGAATCGTCTTAGCCTTCAAAGCGGTTTTCTTTCCCTAGATACACATTCAGTCTGAGCCACAATGTAAAATTGTAAACAATTCTAATGCAATATTAATTCATCTAATGCGATGTGTATGTATCTTTCAAACAAAGACAAGGCCATTCATTTCAGACAGCTTCTGTGAGGACTGAATACAGTACCTGTGCTCAGTAGCTGGCATAGTAACAAGCCACGGAAATGTTGATTTGAGGCCATGGTGACCTGAACATATTCTAAAATCGCAGCAATTATCGCTTGGACCATTTTTCTATTCCTTGTGACATCTATTAGGACGTTGCCTTTTATTATTTCACTTTTACACAGTCGCATGGAGTTTTATGTGCATAGGTTTTGTCTGCTGCTTTTAAAAACAACACCCCTGATATCTATATGTAAGATTTACCTTGTCTGTAAAGTTTACAGTTAAGGAAACACACAAATCCCATTTCATCCTTGGGGTTTTGACAAGTGACACTTCTGCACAACTCAGGCTTCTCCAGTGATAGAACATCACCACTGGCCCCAAAACGTGCTCCTGTGCTTCCCAGTCATTCCCAATCGCACACCCCACAGAGAAACCCAGGAGTTATTTTTCCCATCCAAGATCAGACTTGCCTGCTCTGAAATTTCACATAACTGGAATTAATCCGCATGTACCATTGGTGGAATGGCACACTTCCTTCACGCAACACACACACACACACACACACACACACACACACACACACACACACACACTGTCTTGGAGATTCAGCCACACTGGGCTTCCCCCTCCTCCTGTCCGTTCTTGTCTATTGTGACTGGGCATCTTTTTGTCCCTAAGCTCTCTGAAGCCTAGGACGATGCTCTAACTTCCTGCACTCTCCTAGCACCTGTGCAGTACTGTGCACACGGTAAGTGTTCTGTCAACACCTGGTGACCCAATGAATGAATGAGAATCTCTCTAAATATATCACTTATCTCATTAATCAATAAACCGGTTAGACACAATCGGGCTTTGTTTCTCTTAATTCAGACAGTCTCTTAAACAGGGGCGGGGCTTCAAAGAACTTGTGGAAAAAAAGTTATCATCGTTTCATCGTATTTTCCCCTTGAACGTTTTGAAGCCCCCTGGTATGTTAAACTTACCAAACACCCGCGCGATACATAGCCTGCTTTCAGCAGCCTGCCTGCTTTAAAGGCATCCAGGGATCCGCCCTTGGGCTATTCTGCAGCATTGGCTGCATTCCTGCGGCAGCGATGTGCTGGTGACCGTGAACTACTGCTGCGGATGGGCTCCCGCCAGGGTGTGGGTGAGGCAACCTCCGCTTTGTCTCTTGCAGACAGCAATGCTAATCCTCTGTCTTTGCAAACACTTTGCAAATACCTTACATTCCTCCGATTGAGCTATTAAACCTCCTGAAAGGTCGGCAAAGAATTCCAGGAGCCGCAGGGGGAGTTTTTGTGGCCGGTGCCCACACTGCAGAAGGAGCAAGTGTTTCTGTGCTGTCAGGAGAGCCGGGTTAGGGGTTGGCTCTGACTGAGATCACTGTGACCTGTCTTGAAGGGGCTTCAGATTAGGCCCTGTCATGTCTCCAGCTGACCTCCTTTGCACCGCTTCTGCTGTGATTCAGGGCAAGGCACTGTGGTGCAGGACGCTCGGGACAGAATACATTACCTTGGCCAGTTCCGTCAAGCAAGCATTTAGGGAATTGAACCTACCGCCATCATTTCTGCTTTGACAGCTGCAAGTTCCTGTCTAGTCTAATACTGCACATGATCTGAATGTAAATGTGCCCCCCCCCCAATCTATTCAGACGTGCCGCAATCTAAAGCTTACGTTGCTGCATAGCACGTTGCTGCATAACACGCCGCTGCAGGCTGCGTTTCTTCAGACTGTGATGTCACAAAACGAGGCCTGTTTCATAAGGAAACATGGAACATTCTCTTTTAAATCTCTTTTCCCAAGAGGTGGGGATGTTCCTGTTACTATTCCTCTAGTGAGGATAATATATAAAGAAGTAACCTGGTTACAAGAAGCAGAGAGGAAATATATTTGTGTCTTTCACAAACTATACATTTCCGTGGGCTTTGTTCATATATATATATTTTTAATTAGCAATTTGTGGAAAGCATGATAAGCTCCAATGATGAGGCATTATTGAGTGATCAGCATTTTTTCTTTTTATTCTTGATAGCATTTGTAAAGCCCACTTGCTCAAAGAAAAGGGTCTTGGGGGTGCATAAAGCACTCAGCTGCTAACCCCCGCCACTCCAGGGCAGTGGGATGGGGGTGGTTTGCTTCTGGAAAGACCGCACCCTTGGGAGCCCTCTGGAGCAGTTCTGCTCTGTCCTATAGGGTTGCTATGAGTTGGAATTGGGTTTTTGGTTGGGTTTGGGTTTTTGGTTCAAAGACATTTTATTTACAGAAGTGGAAAATGGGGGTAATTAGAAAAAATGTGGAAGCCATGTGTTTCACATTTCTGATTTTAAAGAGCTTAGATCTGCTGAGCTGTATTGAATTATTTACTGAGGAAATGCTTTCCGATGTCTAACAAGTTATATCATTAGTTTTATCTTAAGTTACACTGGTAGGATCCCTCTTAGTTCACATTGGGACACTTCAGAAAGATCTATCACACACATCAAGCTTATTAGCACAGATAGCTATCCAAATAGAACATGCTTATTGACAGTGTTTTCAGTGTATATAGATCAGTTCATACTGGGGTCCTAAACACATGAGGGATTTATTATATGTTCAGTGCCTCAAAGGCTCAACAACTAGCTGAATTGTTGGCAAATCAAACCTCCTGAGAGGCACCTCAGCGGATAGGCCTAGGGAGCTGAGCTGTGAGACCCCGTGGAGCAGTGCTGCTCTGCCCCCAGATGGGCGCCCTGATTTGATTCAGAATTGACTTAGTGGCAACTAACAACAGCACCAACAGACTCAGCAGAAGGCTGTGTGTAATGCTTAAACCCCACAGAGACATGCAGAAGCAGAAAATGCTGTTGGCTGCAGCATAATCAGCAGAGGACCACTCCGGCTGGAAGCTGAGAGATCTTAGGTTTAAATTAGCCAGATGCTAATGTCATCTCTCTGAGCCTCAGCTGCTTCTTTTATATCATAATAGTCATTTCACGGGGATTTTGCCATTGTTAAGATGCAAAGGCCTGCCACATGCCTGGCATCCTGTATGTATCTATTATCTCACCTTCCACGGAGATGCTGGCACTGAGGTATCTACCCGATGGACTGGTGAATGTACACTGATCTTATTCTGGTCTTGGAAGATTCCCATGGCCAATTAGCAGCAGGGATGCTTTGCTCAGGTGCTTTTTAGGGCCCCAGTCCCTTAAGAACTTGGGCATAAATCTGAGCTTTTCAAAACAAGTTTCAGTACACAATCTCCTGTTGTGTCAAAGGGTTTTAGAAGGATGAAAGGAAAAGCCACCAGGCTCTAGTCCCTCCCCGACAAAATATCCTGGCTTTCTTGGTACTGGAGAAGTGGAAAAATGAGCATAGCGGTTTCAAAATAGTCACAGTTTATGAGGTCACAGTAATATGAGTGTAATTTATTTGGGAGAAAAAAAAAAACCATCCTTAAAACGGTCCCTTAGGGGGTTATAGAGATGTCAGGGATGACCAGGTCAATAAGAGTATTGATGAGCTTCATCAATACCCTTGGTACTTTTTCTTAAAATAATTTTCATCTCCTGGGATTGGATTTGGTTGACATCCCTCAATCACTCATCATGTCTGGGGAGAAGTAAGTACACAGTGTGTGACAAGATGCAAAAGGATTCTTCTAAAGAAGATTTAAAAATGACACAAATGCAAACCACATGAATACAGAAATTTTCTTGGGAAAGGAAAGGGAAAAGGCTGTTTTTTTCTTCTTAAACATTATTTCCTAGCGTTGCTTATTTTACCTTGGCTTTTACGCAGAGCTAACTGCTGAAAGAGGATTTAAGAGGGAGAATGACTGGGCAGAATATTAGAAAAGAGCGAGGCGTGTAGCAGAGGGAGGCTGAAGGTTGGCTAATCACAACCCCAGTACAGGCTGGCAACCTTCAGTCCAAGGAGCTGCCCTAAAGCAAGGCTGTGTTAGAGAAGGAGGTGGCTGCCAGGAAAACAGAAGAGGGTTTTACTTATACATACAGGTGCTGTGATGCTCTCTCCACTCCCTGATCACCAAGTACAGTTGGAGAAAGTCCCCCTCCTGCACCATGTTAGCCCATTCTCACTTTTCAAGACGCCTGTAGGCTTCCTTTCTCGCACACTTAAAAGGATGGCAGCAGGTGCACCACCGGTTTCTTCTCTCAGCACCATTTTACAGCCCCGCAGCATCAGCCACCACCCGTGCTTCTGGAAAGATATCATCTGCAATGTCTTCAGCTAGAGGGCTTGGCAAAAAAAAAAAAAAAGTGCGGAGCTTAGGAGCTCTGCCGGTTTAGGAGCCCCGAGGGTGACCAGTAACCCAAGAGGAAGAGAGCTGGCACAAAGGGAATGCTTTCATGAATACCTAAGACTGTGGTTAGGGCAGCCTCACAGAGTGTGAGATGATGTGCTCAGTAAACGAGCAGGTTTTTGTTGTTTTAAAGCAAAACGAACCCTTCTGCCACCTTTCTTTCCTATGTGGGTGATTGAGAGCAGGCAGGAATAGGGTTTATCGAGGGGTCTATTTTCCCTCCTTTTAGAGAAACCTGTCCAAAGGTTGAAGCACTTTGGATGGATGAGAAGACAAGGATGTCGTCTATAAGATGTTCTGAATGGGATCCAATCCTTTACCATGTCTTCAAACCTACTGGCTTTAAGTTGAAAAGTCTAGAATGCTGGGGCGTGGTCGGACCTTTGGAATAATTTAGTCTTGATAGACTGAAATGATGAATGCCATCATTTCTGAATGTGCAGTAGTCGAGACAGTGTTTGTTGAAACTCCCCTTAGGGTTCGTGGCTGTTTTGCAGAAGCACCGGATTTTAGTGTTGTAATGGTGCTCTGCGGCTAAGCCTCACTGGGCTCTGCCTTACACATTAGGTATGAAAATGCTTAGCTTGTGTGTGCTAAGGGACAGTGGGACATGTTTAGGGTATCTGAATGCTTCCTGAAATAAACGCCTGGATTGTGACTACATCAGTTACCTAGCTATTCCAGTGAACGGGTGAAAGAACGCTTTCGTTTGCTTGCACCAGACACAAGGTCTAGGGACTCAGTCCTCCTCCCGGGAGACCGCCCAGGGCTCTTGGGCTGCCGGCTGGAGCAGTTTCCCTCTGAAACCAACAGCCCTCAGGCGTGGCCATTAGGATCTTCGGGTCGGGTGCTACACAGCGGCTAGCAGCGGGAAACAGGCTGTGCAGTGATAAAGGAGGTAGTGCCCAGCAGGAATGCAGCTTGGTGCAGAAGATGCAGGCAGCGTGAACAGTCCCAAGTTCCCCGCTGCAGAGCTCGCTGCTACTTCTGCAAAGCGCTCTCCTCCTCCGTTGGTTTTAAACTCAGTCCCGCTCTCATCCACCAACACACATCAACACGCTCACAGCTTCGGTGGCTTCAAACCCAAGGACGAAAGGAGAAAATCTAGGAACCCGGAAATGGCTGATTAATTGCTCTGAGTCTAGAAATAAGGTTTTTAACACCTCAGTGCTACAGTTCCGCGTGTGGGGGTGTGGGCTTAATGCGCAGTGTGTTGAGAAGGGGCGCATTCAAAGAAACCAAACCAAATCAAAGCAGAAAAAGGGGTCAAACAAAGCAAAATCTACAAAGAAAGGGAAAACTTTCCTCCCTAAGTGCCATCTGCCTGTAACCTCAGACTGTCACTGGAATCTCAAGCGCCCTGGCGACGCTGCGCAGTCATCAGAAACACCCAGGGGTGGGGGTGGTGAGCAAGGTGGGGAAGGGGCGAATTGCCGGGAAGGGTGTCTCGGCGGTGCCAGGGCGACGGGGAACCCTAAGGTGGGTCGAGTCGCC
>NW_022103906.1:20416089-20416836 GCF_000313985.2 Echinops telfairi
TTCTGCCTTAACTCTAAGTTGATCTGCAGCACGGCTGGGGGGCTGTAATTAAAAACAAGGACCAGCTCTCATTAGTTCTAAAGGATAGCTATCAACAAGCGGTATGACTTTTACGAACCACTAAACAGGAATACAGTCAAAATTGTAGTAGGTAATTAGCTAATGATATTCACAGTAAATCATTTGTTTTAAAAGGATCACATCTGCTGGGGAAAGGGGAAGCTAATATAGATAAAGGAAACATTTTACAGCAAATATATTTTTAAGTAAACTACTAGGATTTTTTCACTTACATTATTTCATAAAGAAATAGATTCATTGTGCTGGCATGTGAGCTGGATAAATCAGTGATCATTCAGTTAATGGTCAGGAAATGAGGGGAAAAAACATTCTCTACCAGTGTAGTCTTCTTGTAGGCATTCTATGATGATCATTAACATGTATGAATTTTTTTACAAAGGAGAAGTTTCTTTATTTCACCTTTTATGAAACCAGGTGATTTAGGTACTTGCTTCAGGAGAGGTTTTTGTTTTAAACAAAAGTGTGCTCATTGACTGGAGGCTCTCGAGGAAGGATTTGTGCTCGGGCATACTCATTCGTTCTTTCCTGGTCTGTCTATAGGACACCATCAACAAGTTAGAAACGGAGCTGAGAACCACGAAGAGTGAAATGGCTCGGTACCTGAAAGAGTACCAGGACCTCCTCAACGTGAAGATGGCCTTGGATATTGAGATTGCCGCTTACAGG
>NW_022103906.1:20418272-20420101 GCF_000313985.2 Echinops telfairi
GGAGAAAGCAACCAAGAAGAGAGATTGAAGCCCCCTTTCTTTCCGTAGTGATTTCAGGAGTAATTCTCCCAAAGTCAGGTCAACTCCATCACCAACCAACCAGTTGGGTTCCAGATACTATATGAATTAAGAAGCCAATATATGTATAATTCTGAGATGACTTAGGCTGGACATTCAATGTTGTGCTATGAATTTTCTCCTTATGCAGAGTCTCCGTTTGCTTGCAGAGTGGCTTCCTGGCTTGCTGCCAGTCTGTGCATGGTACACGCTTCTGAGTTCAGGATCTATGGCAAATGTGAATAACTCAGATGTTTACAATAAAAAGCAAACACAAATGAATTTATTAATGTTCATGTTAAACTTCATGGGAAAAATAGCCCTTTGAACCATTGGTGGTAAGAAATTAAAGACCTCGAGTTATGTGCAATAAATAGAAATAAAGTTACACTGAATGACATTATTTCTTGCTGTGGTTGTTGACTTAATTAAAATATCTTAAAGAAGGCACCAGTATAAGCCATATACAAACAGACTATTGACTTCTAAATAGTTTAAGTCAAAAATTTAACAATTACACGGCATTTGGTCATCCTGAGGGATGCAGTTGAGTCATGACCACCCAAGAACTCTCTCCCTTTGAAAAGTTCCTGACTGAAACCCGAAGGTAACAGTCTCTGGGGTTGGTTCTGGCTTCTTCTTTTATCAAGAGTAAACCCTTTGCTCCATAAAATGGGCTCCATAGGCTGGGAAATGGTTCTCTTAGAGGGAAATCTAAAACCACATGATGAATACACACTTGGTGATAAGCAGGTAATTTGAACACAAATATGTAATAATGCAATATGTATAGAATAGAAATCCCACACACTGGTCACACATTATTTCATTATCATGGGGCGACAGTTGAAACCTGATCAAATAATATCAACCAGAAGGAACTCCATTTTATCAATATATCCTTAGAGGAGGAGAAAGTAAGAAAATCAAAGGTTATTTGCCACTGCGAACACGTTGCCTGCCATCCTGAGCTCACGATTCGATGTGCTATCAGCTTAATTCTGTTGCCTCAAGTATATAGCATTGAATGCCATCCTTTTATTTAAAAAAAAATTTTTTTTTTTAAACTACAGATACCTGGTAATAAAATTATTGGTCCCTTACACGGGGAGAGATTATATACTTGTATGTCACGTTGGCATTGCTCTGCATGTGTTAACCGGGAAATACTCAGCTGTTAGTTCTAATTGGTTGGACCTTGATTGCAGCAAACACACCCATTCATCATCCCTGTCCACACACTGTGGAAGCTCTTGTACTTGCGTTTAATGTGGAATGTAGATGAGATTATTGACTGCTGTCTGACTTCTGTTCTCAAACAACTGCTTTGTCCACTACATTCAATAGTCTTCAGACAACCTCTAAAGTTCATGAATTTAATCTGGTTGCAAAGTGGCCTCCACTTAAAATTGCCTGATCCCTTTACATGACTTGTTTCTAGCTAGAAAGGCAAATAGGTAAGCTAGTTCTTGACCGGTCACAATGACAGGGAGTTGAAATGTGAAGACTCTGAATGTGTAAAGACCAGGAGACCCTTCAGCAACCACGCTTTTTACATTTATGTTCCTTAGAGGTAGGGATTGATGTACATGCTCTCAGACAAATGCGAACTAAGTGTAAAAGTAACTTTAACCAAATGGAAACAGTTAGTTGGTTTAAGGATTTCTTGATTGAATTATGAACATTGTACCATACACTTCCTGTGTGCCATAATAAAATACTAAAAATCCAAACTTAAGTGGGTTTGAAATCTTTAAAATCTAACAAACAAA
>NW_022103906.1:20421253-20422953 GCF_000313985.2 Echinops telfairi
GACCTCTACCTCCTCTAGTTCATCTCATCTGTGCCCTCCTCCACCTGGCTTCCGTGCTCGTTTCCCTGTGGCTTTCTGCTCTTCTCCCGGCTACAGCGCCTTTGCAGATCCTTTCTCCTTCTTCCTTAGACTTTGGACTAATCTTGATTGTTAATCCAGTAGGAAAGTGTTTTCTGATCAATGCTAATGTGGCACATTTCTGTGTTCATAAAACTGTGTTGACTTTAGAGATTGTTTGACACTTGTAATTGTCCTCCATTTGTGTGATTGTTTGATAAAGGTCCACCTCTTGCCCTACAACCTGACCTTCAGACACATGGGGCTCAGACTTGTGTTGCTCACCATTTTGCCCCTAGCATCTAACATAGTTCTTGTTCCAGTGAAAGCACAAGGAAATACTTATTTAACTAGTAAGTTACATTTTTAAACATTCTTATTTTGTTTTTGTTGTTGAGAATATACACAGCAAAAGATAAATTAACTCAACAGTTTCTACAAGTACAATTTAGTGACCTGTGATTGTATTTTTCAACTTGTGTAACCATTCACTCTTTCCTGAGGTTTCCCTTCTCATCAACATAAATCCTAAAGTTCCTGACTAATCTTTATATATATATATACACACACACACACACACACACACACATATATATATACATACACTTATTGGGGGCTTCTAACCACAAGGTTATATATAATATAAAATAATAATATAATATATATAATTTTATTGGGGGCTCTTACAGCTCTTATTATAGTCCATACATCAATTGTATCAAGCATATTTGTGCATATTTGCCATCATCCTTGTCACAGTTTTTTCTACTTGAGCCCTTGGTATCAGCTTCTGTTTTTTCCTCCTTCCACCACCCTTCCACCTTTGTGAATCCTTGATGAATTATAAATTATTATTATTTTCATGTCTCACACCATCTGCTGTCTCCCTTCGACCACGTTTCTGTTGTTCGTTCTCCTGGGGGTGGGGGCAGTATATGTTGACCATTGTGATTGGTTCCCTTTTTCTCCCCCTTCTCCCTCTACCCTCGTGGTATCACTACCCCCATTATTATTCTTGAGGGGTTTATCTGTCCTGGATCCCATGTGTCGAAAGCTCTTATCTGTACCAGTGCACATGCTCCAGTCTAGCTGGATCTGTAAGGTAGAACTGGGGTCATGATAGTGAAGGGGAGGAAGCATTAAAGGACTAGAGGAATGTTGTGTGTTTCGCCTGACTAGTCTTTTATTGTCAATTTCATCCTATGTATTAATTCATAGAATTAATTAATCCATAGAACCTATGAATTAATTAACCCATAGAATCGATTCCAATTCATAGTAACCCTATAGGACAGAATAAAACTGTCCCTGTGGGTTTCTGAGAATGGAAGTCTTTATGGGAGTCTCATCTTTCTTCCATAGAGTGGCCAGTGGTTTAAAATTGCTGACCTTGTGGTTAGACCCAATGTATAATCCACTATGCCACCAGGCTCCTTTCATCCACATAGGGAGTTCTCCAAGCAGCCTATTGCTTACAGAAAACTGTTTTTTTGGCTTGGTTTTAAGAAGACTTCAAGAGATATTTTTGGTTTGCAGTGGTTTTCAACCTTCCTAATGCCGCGACCCTTTCATACAGTTCCTCAGGTTGTGGTGACCCCCAACCATAAAATTATTTTCGTTGCTACTTCATCACTGTCATTTTG
>NW_022103906.1:20425300-20426305 GCF_000313985.2 Echinops telfairi
AACAAGATTATCGGCCAGGCTGGCACAATTAACTAACTCATGGCACTTAGGTTAAGTTTTTCTCCCAATGTCAACCTGATTTTCTAATTTTGATCCTTTCAAATATTATTGATTCAAAATTTCAGGGAAAATTTTCACTGCTTTGTTTTGGGAGTTCAGGCTAAATGACTAAAGACCATTGAGTATTATGTGCACAAAGAACAGGTGGCAGAGTCAAGTAAACCTTGACCTGGTAACCACAAGGTTGACAATTCAAAACCACCAGTTGCTCCTTCGGAAAAAATGTCAGACTCTCTGCTCTTGTGAAGACTTGCAGCCGTGGAAACCCTATATGGAGTGGCTGAGTCAGAATCAACTTGAAGGTGGTAAGATTTGGGTTATTTTGTCCACACAAAATCTTCCATCAGCTAAAGGAAATGACAAAATTTAATGTAAAATTATGTTCCTAGAGGAGCCCTGGTGGCACAGTGGTTATTCATCGCACTGGTAACCTCCTGGTCAGGAGTTCGAAACCACCAACTGCTCCACAGCAAAAAGACAAAGCTTTCTGCTGCCGTAACGAGCTACAGTCTCCGAAACCCAGCTTCCTAGTTCTACTGTCTCCGAGAGGGCTGGGGCATGGAATTGACCGATGGCAGTGAGCTGAGAGCTTTAATTTCATAGTCATTAACGTGCACACTTTTCCCGCAAGATTTCAGTGAGACCTCAATAATTGAGTTCTACCTTAGGCTCAGCACTATATCTTGGTATATATCTTGATATAACTTGGTATATATCAAGTTATTTCTTAATGACAGTACTTTGTATATATTAAGTTATTTCTTAATGACAGTACTTTGTATATATCAAGTTATTTCTTAATGGCAATATTTTGAGGCATGTAATCACTATTCCCAGTTTACAGATGAGGGCTTAAGGTTAAATTACTTGCCCAAGGCCACACATCTACTTTGCTGTAGGTCTGGGACTTAGACTACAAAATACAGTTCTAAAGCCCATGGTCTT
>NW_022103906.1:20426538-20427731 GCF_000313985.2 Echinops telfairi
AGACACAACTAAAGGAAACCCTGCCCGTCCTGTGCCACCCTCCCAATTGCTCCTATGCTTGAGCCCACTGCTGCAAACACGATGCTGATTCATCTTGTTGAGGCCCTCCTGTTTTTCACGGCCTCAACGTTAGTGTGCATGATGCTCTTCTTCAGGACCTGGTCTCTCCTGACATGTCCAATGTCCTTGAGACGAAGCCTCGAAGTCTTTACCTCTGAGGAGCCCTCTGGATGTACTTCTTTCAGGAAAGCCTTGTTTGTCCTTTCATGGAACTCTCAATATTCGCCAATGCCATCATTCAAATGCATGAATTCTTCTTGTCTTCCTCAGTTAAGGTCACCTTTCACGTGCATAGGAGGTAACTGCAAATATCCCATGGCTTGGGTGAGGTACACCTTGGTCCTCAAAGTAACAACCGTGCTTCTCAATACTTTAAAGAGGTCTTGGGCAGCAGACTTACCCCGTGCAACAACTCTGTTCTTTTGCTTGCTGCTTCCTTCATCACTGAATGTGCATCCAAGCAAGGTGAAATTGTGACAACTTCCATCTTTTCTCCATTGATCATACTGTTACCGACTGGTTCAGTGGTGAGGCTTTTGCTCTTCTTTACATTGAATGGTCATCCATGCTGAAGGCTACAATCCTCTACATCAGCAAGCGCTTCAGATCCTCCTCACTTTCAACCAGCAAGGTCTTGTCATCTGCAGATTGCAGGTTCTTATGCCACCCTTCCTCCAGTCCTGATGCTGCATTCTTCTCCGTGCAGTCCACCTTCCCTTTCTGTGACTATTTGCTCAGCATATGGATGGAATAAGTATGGTGAGAGGGTACAACTTTGACACACACCCTTCCTGATTTTTAAAAACCATTCAGTATTCCCTTGGTCTGTTTGCACAACTGTCTTTTGATCCTTAGGCAAGTTCAGCATGAGCACAATGAAGTGTTCTGGAATTCCCATTCTTCTCAAGGTATTCTATAGTTTGTTATGACCCACAGGGTCAAATGCCTTTGTATAGTCAATAAAACTCAAGTAAACATCTTTCTGGCATTATTTACTTCTAGCCAAGATCCACCCAACATTAACAATGATATCCCTTGTTCCATGTCCTCTTCTGAATCCAGTTTGAACTTTTGGAAGCTCCTTGTCAATGCACTGCTGCCACCATTGTTGATTTATTTTTAGCAACATTTTA
>NW_022103906.1:20429332-20430691 GCF_000313985.2 Echinops telfairi
CTGTGATAGGCTAACATGTACAAGGATGTCCAATTAATACAATGTTCAATCAAATTTATGGACCAGACACAAAATCTAGTGGTATATAAATTGAAGAAATATATTACAAATTTCAGTCTGAAATGGATCAAACATGCAGCACAACTGGAATTAAGATGAAAAAGCTGGAAACAAAGAGGAAGGAACAATAGTTGGAAAATATGGCCATGGCAATAGAAATGAAGCTAAGAGATTGCATGAGAGAATTTTGCATGGCCAACAACTTTTTAATTGAAAATACCTTTGTTCAACAATATAAATCATGACTCTACATGTGGACTTGGCAAGATGGGATACATAGGAATCAGCATGGTAACATTTGTGGGAAGAGAAGATGGAGAAGTTTAGTATCAGCAGCCAAATTGAAGTTAAGAACTAACCGTGGCACTTGGACTTCTTCCTATAGTGCCATCAGTTCTTGACCATCAATTACTCATGTGTAAGTTCAGGTTGAAGTTGAAGGAAATTAACACAGACCCATAAGAATCAGAATCTAATTTTGTGTGTGTTCTACTTTAATTTAGCGAACATCTGAAGAACCAAGTTGATGAATCCAAACAGAATGATGAACTGTAGGATGACATCAAGATCATCATACATGAAGAAAGCAAAATCATAAAAAAGGCAAGAAAGAAAAAAAAGATCAGAGTGGATGTCAGTAAAGACTGAGATTTGCTGTTCATCATAGAGCAGCGAAAGTAAATGGGAGAAATGGTGAAGTAAAACCTGGACGGAAAATTTGAGGGTAGCTCGAGAAGGCAAAGTAAAGTAAACTTAACTAAACATTATGGATACACTAACATTTGCATAACTAAATATATTTACATACTGTTAAGGAGAATGGGAATTCCAGAACACAGTTGTGCTCATGTGGAACCTTAATTGTGCTCATGTGGAACCTTAATTGTGTTCATGTGGAACCTATAGCAACTAAGAGGCAGCTGTTGGAATAGAGTGTGACATCAAGATTGGATGAAGGTTAATTAGCAATCTTGCACATGTAAATAATAAAACCTTGCTTATTTAAAATCAGAAAGCGTGAAGCATTTGTTGATGAGAAACAGAGACTGTGACCTTCAATATGGTTGCAACTCAATGAAAAGAAAACCAAAATCCTTATAAAGTAAACGTTGAGTTAGAAAGTCAGAAAGGAAGAGCACACTCAGCTTTGCTCAAGCTGAAAGAACTGAAGAATAATTGAATACTCAAGTTGCAATATGGAAAGATTCTGTGGGAAAAAATAGTCAACGATGCAGAAAGCATTCAAAGGAGATTGATGGAATACATAGTGACTGTACCAAACAACTGGTCAACCTTGAA
>NW_022103906.1:20431114-20433047 GCF_000313985.2 Echinops telfairi
ATGGCACAAAAAATATCATTGCTGACATCAGATGAATCTTGGCTGAAAGCAGAGAATATTGAAAAGATGTTTACTTGTGTTTTAATGACATTTAACTCTGTGGGCCATAACCAACTATGATTAACATTAAGAAGAATGGGAATTCCAGAATACTTAATTGTGCTCACGGACCAAGAGTTAGTTGTAGGAATTGAACAAGGACATACTGCATGGTTTAAGGTCAGGAAATGTGCTAATGTTGTATCCTCTTATCATATCTATTCAACATTTATGTTGAGCCAATAATTAGAGAAGCTGGACTATATGAAGAAGAATGTGAAATCGGGATCAGAGGAAGGTTTATTAGCAACCTTGCATATGCAGATAATACAAACTTGCTTGCTGAAATCAAGGAAGACTTGAAGCATTTGCTGATGAAAATCAGGGTGCAACCTTTCACATGGATTGCAATTCAATGTAAAGAAAGCCAAAATCCTTAAATCTAGACCGATAGATAACATCACAAAAACAGAGCAGAGATTGGAGTTATCTTCTTTTTCTTGGATCCACAATCAGTGTTCAAGAAATCAAAGGACACATGACATTGGGTAAATCTGCTGGAAAAGAGCTCTTTAAAATATTGAGCAGGAAGGATGTCATTTGGAGGACTAAGGTATGCTTGACCCAAGCCATGCTATTTTTAATCACCTCATATGCAAGTAAAAGTTGGATATCGAACGAGAAAGACTGCAGAAGAATGCAGGCAATTGAATGTCCGTGCTAGAGGAAGGACATTGCCAGTCCCATGGACGGACTGCCAGAAGAATAAACAGATCCTTCTTGGAGGAAGTACAATCAGAAGGCGCCTTAGGAGTGAGCATGGGGAGATGAGACTTAGTCACACGTTATCAGGAGAGAAAAGTTCCTATAAAAGGACATCGTGCTGGGTAAAGTTGAGGGTCAGACCCAAAGAGGAAGATGCTCAAGGACATAGACGGACATGGTGGCTGTAACAAGGAGCTCCAACCTCATGGCAATTGAGGACAGCAAAGGCGCTGGCAGTGTTTCAGTCTGTTGTACACAGGGTCACTATCAGTCGGATCGAACTGGATGATACCTAAAAACCATCCCAATAGCAGTGGCACAAGGCTCAAAGTGCTTGGTCATGAACCGGAAAGGGTGTCAGCTTTAACCCATCAGCTGCCAAAGGAGAAAGATGTGGCAATTTATTTCTGCAAAGACTGCAGTCTTGGAAGCTTTATAGCGAAACTTCAAGGATTCAGCTTTCCTGCATTAATTCTTTTGAAAAGAAACACGGACAAGGGGCTTCAAAAAGTTCATGGGAGAATTCATTATCTCTTAATCACATTTTCTGATCCACTTTTTGATGCTGCTTGTATTACCCTAGTTGACACGGGTAAACATAATGGCAAGTAATATATATGATGTAAAGTAAGTTGTGACAAAAAAGTGCTCGTTGTTTTGCTAGGTCATTAAACCCATCCCGGTTAACACATTAATTATTTTAAACATCCTTAGGTGTGGAGGATGAATTCATATGTATTAAAATGGAACACTTCTAATAAACAAAAAAGTTACACTGTCTACAAATAAGAGGTGACAGAAAACAAAACTGAGATGTTGTAGGCTCAGAAATCAGCTATTAAAGACATCTCCATTCGTGCAGCCACAAGTCCCTTTGCTCTTCGCTAGATGCCATTCTTTCAATCTATTACTCCCCTAACCTTCCTTTGAAGTAGAGGCCATTTCCTGACACGACCCTTTACAAAGTCCTACAAGAGATCTTAATTTGGAGGAATTTAATGTTCCTTTTCACTCTTTACCAACTCAATAGTTAAGACAGAGAACTCTACATTACAACATCCATTTAGATCAACCATCTCTGGTTTGAGAGTCCAGCAGATTCAACTCAATCTGACTCTTAGCTCGTTCT
>NW_022103906.1:20434750-20436699 GCF_000313985.2 Echinops telfairi
CCCCAGGGCCCCCGCCGTGGCGCTCCACCTTAGGAATAACATCTCCACTTTCTTTAGGACTCAGGAGATGGTCAAGTGCCAAGATTTTCAAGCACTTCCAGAGCTAGGTGAACAATACACATTTTCACCAGACAGCCTTTCCCTGCCTTTAGGGACCGAATGGAGGCACGAGGCTGCCTGCCACAGCGAGCTGTTGGGGCGCCCGGGGACCTTGCCAGCAAAGGGATTCAGGCTCCAGGTTTGGGCCACAGCCTCCGCCGGGAGGGCGAAGGGTGCGGGCCGCAGTGGGAGGCGAAGAGATTCTTTCTATAAAGTCGTTGATAGCGGCCCTGCTCTGGACGCCGAGGGCGGCAGGCCCGGGGCGGTGCTGCCCTGGGGCTCAGTTGGACCCGGGAAGGGAAGGGGACAGTGTGCTGTCCGTGGTTCGGTGCCACTGCAGCCTCCACTGCAGAGCGGCTGGGGGCTGCGGGAGGTGCAGTGGAGGGCCAGCGTGTGGCTCAGCCACCTGGGCATTTGTGTCCTTCGGGAAGTTGAAATGCAAGTTCTTGATCGCAACCCGGTCCAACGTGATCAAAATCTGCATTTTAATAGAATGAAAAGTGAGACGTTCTGGTTTAAAAGAAAATAAAACCAAACGAACAAAAGAAAATAAAAAAGTTCAGAACTGGAACTCACTCCCACTTGGGTAGGGAGAAGGAAGAGAGAAGTAACAGGATACTTTCTATAATGGAAGGAAGCCAGAAGGGGCTCAGGGCTCTCTCTTTGCATTATAAACTAAAGATTGGGGGTGGGTGGGGGCTGGAGAGGCAGCATCAAATATCACAATCTTCTAAATACCACCACTGTCCTAGACAGTTTGGGTAGAATCCTGAGACCCAGTACTTTACCTCTACTTGCTAAGTCCGGCCTTCCAGCCCCTCCCATCGTTTTGTGTGGGGCCTTCACCAACCTGACTAGCCTTGTGGGAAAAGGTGGAAACCCTTCTTGGGGTCTGGGTAGGGACAGGCAGCTGAACCCAAATAGCAACACACCATGTAATCCTTCTATTCTGTAAAACTTCCTTGCCATATTTTCCATTTAAGAAAGCCGCAGAGCTCTTGCCTAACAACTTCACCGGTACAGTGTCTTCCTTCCTTCTTCCCAGGTTGGGAAAGTGGTGTTCGAAACCTGCAGTAAAAATAACTCTGGACTCCACATCTGCCCTGGGGAGACCTTTAGCCTGGCCCTGGTCCAGGCAGACAGTCAGCAAGCCTGCCCGCTGTGTGGAAGGGCCAGGAGGAGAAGAGAGTAGAATGATGAAGAAAGCTCAGGTCCTTAGGTCCCTAAGTGCCAGCCAGTTGTTGTTAACTTTGGCTTGAAGGCATGCTCTAGAGTTAGATGTGTGTTGGGGGATCCCTTCTAGGCCTGCTGTGTCTGTTAGTAAAACCAGCATCGGTTGAGTCTGACTCCGGATACCCAGTGTATGAGAGAGGAGAACTGTGCTACCCAGACTCTTTCCAGGTGGATCTTTCCAAAGCACATCACCAACCCTGCTGCTGAAGGTTCTCTCGGTGGACTCGAACTTCCAATTCTTTGTACAGCTATGGAATTTGTTAACTGTTTGCACTATCCAGAGCTAGCTGCATGAACCATCCATCTGTCAGTCAAGATTATAGGGGATTTTTAGCACTCATCTATTCCTTTATTCAGCAAATACTCTGAGTTCTTTTTTTTTGTCATTGTTTTTCTTTATTATGCCAACTTCTTTTTTTTAAATCGTTTTATTAGGGGCTCATAGAACTCTTATCACAATCCATACATACATCAATTGTGTAAAGCACATTTGTACAAAATACTCTGAGTTCGAAATGTGGGCCAGACCTTCTTAGATCTCGGGGATGAAGTAGGAATAATATAAATTTACTGTTCCCATAGAGTTACATCGTTTTTCTAAGAGAATTTAAGTGAGT
>NW_022103906.1:20438199-20439266 GCF_000313985.2 Echinops telfairi
ATTTGCCTTTTCCTATCAGATGCCTTTTTGCAAACATGCAAGCTGGATTTAACTGACTAGTTTTTTATTCAATGAACCAGTTGACTGAACCAGGGCAGAGTTTACTCACTGAAGACTGACTTTGTACACTTTGGCTTAGAGGAGAGGAAGCCTGGCATTGTAGCTGTGCATAGTGCTGAGTGGAGGGTCCACCCGCGGCTGTAGTCTTGGCCCTATTGGGCTCTCGCTGCAGCCACATGGAGTCTGGAGAGCTGGTTGTTCTAAGAGCTCCTCTCCCGCAAGTCCCACTGTGGGACCGAGGGTTGAAGTATGAGGCTAAAAGATGGTAAAATAAAGACAAGCAAGGCATTCTTGTTAGAACAATCCAATTGCCAAGGGTACTCCCTGTGGAATAAAAACAGATCTATCTGGTCATGAATAACCTGCTTGTGAAGTTTTAAAGTATGAAAAATGCTCTGGAGGTTGCTAGCTGCCCAAGCACATAAGTCATCCTCTCCAAGTCCACACGAGCTTGTCAAAGCCGACAGATCCACTTAACATCGCGTGTGCTCGGACCTGTTTTCTCTTTTGTCCTCATCCTACTATTCATATGGGGACAGATTCCCCATCTGTGCATCTGTGCATGCCGTTCATTCTTCTGAGATTTCGTTTTTGATGATAATAAAAATTATCCCCATCAACAAGTTTGGGTTTGATGGTGCATGTTACTTTTGAATGTATTTTCCCATATTCTCACAAGGCTGAGAAGTGAGGAAAATATATATTCCAAACATTTCCAAGGAAAATACAGAGCACAGTATTTCTGGCCATTTTGTTTACTGAACACCTCCACTTGAATTTCTCAATTTGCCATGGCAGAAACAATGCGTTCTGCTTCCCTTCCTCTCCCCAAACCTATCCCCCTTTCTGCTGTACCCCCAGTTGTAGCAGATCCTCCAGATGCCCTGGTCAAAACTCCCCAAGTCACCTTTGATTTATCCATTTTCTTACCTTTCATCTTTCATCAGTAAATCTCACTGGCTTCAGTAAAAAAAATGTACAGGGTCTACCACTTTGAGCCCTTTAGT
>NW_022103906.1:20440646-20442103 GCF_000313985.2 Echinops telfairi
ATTGTGCAGAAGAACTGCTTTCCATCACATTCTTTGCGGGCAGGAAGGGCTATCCTAAGAATACTTGTTGGGAAATGTGACCGCATCTACCCTACAGATCCTGCTGATTTTGCCTCTTCTTGTTGTTGCTAGAACTCAAGGCATATTTAAAAGGAAGACAATGCGAGTCCCTTGAAAGTGTCTAGATGGCCATTCTGACCTGGTGTAAATCGGGGAGCACCAGACTCTTCAGAGAAACGTTCAAGAAGTGGAAACCCCTCCTTGGAGGTGTAGAGATCTCACGGAAGGTTGTTGGATAAAGGTGTCTATGATTTTGTAGCAATACTTTTTAATTTATCTTCGTACAACAGAACGAAACACTGTCCAGCCCTGCACCATCCTCACAATCAGTACTACGTTTGTTGAACATAGTTTGCTGAAGCCATTACGCCAAACCATCTCAGGGAGGTTTCCCCTCTTTAGCTGGCCCTCTTTTTTACCCCGCATGATGTCCTTTTCCCGGGCCTGGTCCCTTTGACGGCAAGTCCAAAGGACATGATATGAAATCTCACCATCTTCCTCTCTAAAGAGCTTGTTGGCTCTACTTCTCCTAATAGAGATTGCTTTTCTGGTAGTCCATGGTACATTTAATGGGGTCCTCCTGATTCATCGTCCCGCTTCGGCACGCAAATGACAGAAGGGGAAACACCGTGGTTTGATCGGACACACCGTCATCCTCAAAATGACATTTCTGTTTTTAACCCTTTAATGTCTTTTACAGCAAATTTGCCCAGTGGAATACGTTGTTTAGTATCATCTGGACTGCTGCTGTCATGAGTGTTCATTGTGGATTGAAGTAAAACGAAATCTTTGACACATTCAATAGTCTCCTTCATTTATCCTGATGTTACTAACTGTTGCAGTTGTGAAGATGTTTGTTTTATGTTGAGAGGTAATTCATACTATATCAGGTGTCTTTTAATGAAAAGAGTTAGTTACTTATCCACTCACTGCCACCGAGCCCATCCTTACTCACAGAGACGCTATAGGAAAGGGTAGAATTGCCCGTGTGAGTTTCCAAGTCTGTAACTCTTTACAGGAGCATACAGCCTCATTGTTGTCCCATGGAGCATCTGGTGGTTTCAAACTGTTGACCTTATGGATAGCAGCCAATGCATAACCACTCCACCACCAGAGCACTTTACAGTCAGAAGTAATTGGCTGAGTCTTTTCTCTGATATCCTTTCAGTGAAGCTGGGCACTTTACTTCACTCTCCAAACCTCAATTTCCAAGTCTATTTGCAGGAGATTTTAAAAATATCATTTCACTGGGTGCTCATACAACTCTTACCACAATCCATACATACATGAATTGCACAAAGCACATTTGTACATTCATTACCCTCATCATTCTCAAAACATTTGCTCCCCACCTAGGGCCCTGGCATCAGCTCCTCATTTTTCCCCTCCCTCCCCAT
>NW_022103906.1:20443901-20445069 GCF_000313985.2 Echinops telfairi
AAAAAAAGAGATGATTATTGTCAACTAAATGTGCTTATTTTCCTAATCTACATGCTTTGATGCTGTAGAGCAATGATTGCGAGACTCTGGAACCAAGTGGAGTAGATGGTTCATACGCCTGTACACACAGAGTTCCTGTTTGCTGATGGATGGCCAGATACAACAAATGCTGTCGTGCTAACAAATACCTAGTCATGGTGGGGAATTTGCAATGAAATGGGAAAATATTTCCTATATAATGCTAGTGGAAATGGATAACTAAATGACATTTTAATAATTATCCTAGCAATGTAGACTTTACACACAGAAAAAAAAATAGAAGACAATGTACCAAAATATAACAGTTCTATAACATGAAAAGTATATCAGTGAATGGTTTTTATTTTTTATGTGAATCTGTATCAGCTGAAGGAATTTGATCAAATTGAACAGTCTGAAAGCATAATCATCCTTTACAAAACAACCCTCAGGTTCAGACACTAGCAGGAAGCTCAATCTCAGGATCCCTTAGATCACCTTCTTATCAGCTGACTACAAATTTTGGAGGTCCCATGACCACCTTCTCTTTTCATAAGCTTTTATCCTCCTCAGGGATATGGTAAACTGCTGATATGGAACTATGGCAATCCTCAAAGCCTATTTCCCATCAGTGAAGCTCACCTGAGCCTGGGTGTCCAGAGACTTTAAAGGCATCTTCCTTGCAGAGGTTGTTTGACTCATTGGCCATGTAGTTGTGCTCATTTCCTACCCCCTGACCCTCCCTGGAGGTCAGGCTGACCTCATGTGGCTCACACACCAAACTTCTAACCACATGGTTGATCTTTCTGGCAGGACCAGCTGCTCATCTTGAACTATTTGGTTGGAATGAACTCCAGAGAGGGCTACCATGAATCAACTCCATAACACAAGTGCTCAGCCTGAGGGAGTCCATCATAAGGACCAAGACTCTCTACAATCGCTCAGGAGATCCTAAGGCTTTAACGGTGTTCTCCTGGGAACTGGGGACAAAGATTAGCCAAATGTTTTGTTTTCTTTTCTTTTTATTAACTACTTTTATTAGGGGCTTTTACAGCTCTTATCACAATCCATACATTCATCCATAGTGTCAAGCACATTTGTACATATGTTGCCACCATCATTTTCAAAGCACTTTCTGTCTACTTGAGCC
>NW_022103906.1:20448781-20450428 GCF_000313985.2 Echinops telfairi
TATACACAAAAACAAGGCAGAGGCCTTTTAATTCTAATTTTACCTATATTTATGAACCTAATTACTTTCCATCTTATATAAAAATAACTCTTCAGCATTCTTCACCAGGTCTGTCCATGCTATAATATTTATTCTATCAAAGAAGCCCCTATCTCTCGCTGACATTGATTTACCATTCAAACCTCCAAGGTAACCTTTAGCTTCCAATTAGATTACTTTTCATGGATTTTTATACTAGCATCACTGTTTGTTATCTGATCAATCCATCCTAGGTTCTCCATTTCAGATTCCTCTATTAACCAAATCTTCAAATACCTTTTACTATTTCTAATTAGTATGATAATTCTAGTTACTGCCAACAACTTATTCCAACCGTCTGTCAGATGAGAATTTATCAGCATCCTCATACCTTTTTTAGCACAGGCTAACACAGCGGCCATACAATCTTTCCTCCATATTTGCTTCAGTGATAGTGGTATTGTAGTAACCATAGCATGATTGCTCATATCCTCTAGCCCCTGAGAACTTCAACAAAGCTTCATTATAAACTCAAACAGTAATTCATTACCTCTCCTAGGACTCCTACCGGCAGCCACAGTTACATCCGCCCAATTTGGCCTTCATCCTTGACTGCCTCAGCCACAGAAGGCTTTACCCCACTATCAGCTTTATTTTGCTCCACTACAATAGTTGGCCCTTTGTTACTATCCAGTTTTATCCTTTAATAGAAAATGATTCAATAATTGAAACCCTTACTCTATGTTTAGGAGCTATTACTATACTCTTTACTGTTATCTATGATCTCACACAAGGAACCCTGGTGGCTTAGTGGTTATGCATCGGGCTGCTAACTGCAAGGTTAGCAGTTCAAAGCCACTAGTCGCTGTGCAGGAGAAAGATGAGGTTTCCTATTCCCATGAAGAGTTAATCTCTAAAACCCACAGGGTTTAACACTGTAGGATGGCTGTAAGTCAGGATCAACTCCATGGCCGTGAGTTAGGTTTTGAGTTTATGATCTCACACAAAATGGTATTTTAAAGACTGTAGTGTTCTCAACCTCTAGCCAATTAGGGTTAATGACAGCAACAGTTGGAGTTAATCTACCTCATTTGGCTTTTCTCCACATTTGTGCACACTCATTTTTTAAAGTTATATTATTCATATGCTCCAGCTCCTTTCGTAGTCCTAATGATGAACAAGGCATGCACAAAATAGATGGCTTATATAAAGCACTCTCCTATACACCATCAGCACCAACAGTGGGAAACTTTATATTGACAGGCACACCTTTCCTTACAGGGTTTTATTCAAAAGATCTAATTATCGAAACCACCAACACATCTTCCACCAATGCCTGAGCCGCCTATTCACTTTGATCACAGCCGCTAGAGCAGCTATTGACAGCACTCATACGACTTTCTCTGCTCTTCCAAGTCAGCCTGGATTTCCCCCGCTTATTCTAATCAATGAAAAGAAATCCTTTCGGCCACTGGAGATCCCCTTGCAGAGGGGTCTCGGGGAGGAGATGAGCCAGTCAGGGTGCGATGCAACAATGATGAGAAATACAACTTTCCTCTAGTTCCTAAATGTTTCCTCCCCGCTCCCACTACCATGACTCGAATTCGATCTTGCAAGTCTGGCTAGACC
>NW_022103906.1:20450820-20458020 GCF_000313985.2 Echinops telfairi
AAAAAAAAAAGAAAAGAAAAGAAATCCTTTCCTGTGAATGCCAGCAAACACCTTGCATTTGGAAGTTATTCTGCAGATTTTATGATCTCAAATTGTGCCTCTGTGCCCCCAACAACTACCCTGAAATAACAAGCCCAGGTTATCTTAAATTCACAGCACTGATGGTGACCTTCTGAGATTGCTCCCTCGCCATAGAATTTAGCTCACAACCTAAATTTTAATACCCCTTTATAGTCAAATATATTTTCTAATATACTAGGATAGTTCTCATAATCATACATTGGCTTTCCCCTATTTCTGCTTTGTCAGCCAAGACAGCCTCAAACACCTGTGATTTCATCTGACTAGAAAGATCTTTACTCCTCAATATTAGTCATAATCCCCAAACAGCCTCCATACTCACCTCTAAGCAAAATGGTATAGTTAAATTCTATTTCCTTTTCTTTTTTATCGCACTCACAATCAGCCTTAATTTAATAATCTAGCACTTTTTTTTCAGTAACAATTACTTCAGTAGCAATAAAACACTAACAAACATGATCACCCACCCATAAGTATTATTCAGCTTCCACAATTATACATTGAAGACCCATCTACATAATCTTCACAAGTATATCCAACCTATTCACTACTATTTAAATGTCAACCCTCTAAGCTAGTGGTTCTCAATCTGTGGGTTGCAACCCCTTGGGAGTCAAACGCCCCTTTCATAAGGGTCACCCAATTTACAACAGTAGCAAAATTACAGTCATGAAGTAACAATGAAAATAATGTTATGGTTTGGGCATCACCACAACATGAGGAACTGTATTAAAGGTTTGCAGCATTAGGAAGGTTGAGAACCACTGCTCTAAGTCATTTAAATCATAACTTAAACTATTTTAACTTCACTCAATAAATAGTAGATTATCATACCCTCTATTAATAAGTTCACCCATAATGCTCCTAAAACCTTAGCATTAGATAGTTGAGCCTTGGGATACTTTTCAGTCACCAATATTTTATATCCTCCTAAATATACTAAAAATATTAATAATAATATTAAAAGACCCACCAAAATTCAATATAATCATATACCCCACACCACAAATAACAACTTCACCTAACCATGCCATAAATAGGAGAAAGCTTAGAAGAAAATCCTACAAAACTGATTACAAATACAGCACTTATCACAAAACTGTATATATCATGATTCCCAGATGAGCCAGACAGGGTGCGATGTAGCAACAATGAAAAATACAATTTTCCTCTAGTTCCTAAATGCTCCACCCCCCGCCCCCCGGGCCCCCCAACTATCATGATCCAAATTCTACCTTACAAGTCTGGCTAGACCAGAGGATGTACACTGGTACAGATAGGAACTGGAAACACAGGGAATCCAGGGTGGATGATCCCTTCAGGATCAGTGGTGTGAGTGGCGATACTGGGAGGTTAGAGGGAGGGTGGGTTGGAAAGGGAGAACCGATTACAAGGATCTACATGTGACCTCCACCCTGGGGGATGGACAACAGAAAGGTGGGTGAAGGGAGATGTCGTACAGGGCAAGATATGACAAAATAATAATTTATAAATTATCAAGGGCTCATGAGGGAGGGGGAAGGGGAGAGGGAGGGGAAAAAATGAGGACCTGATGCCGGGGGCTTAAGTGGAGAGCAAATGTTTTGAGAATGATGAGGGCAGTGAATGTACAAATGTGCTTTACACAATTGATGTATGTATGGACTGTGATAAGAGTCATATGAGCCCCTAATAAAACGATTAAAAAAAAGACAAAAAAACCCACAAACGATTAATGACATGAAAAAACCCATAGCTGTATTTCAACTATAAGAACCTTTAATGACAAACATCTTCAAGACCATCCACTAATTAAAATTATCAGTCACTCTTTTATCGACCTCCCTGCAAATATCAAATATCTCGGCATGATGAAACGTTGGCTCTGTCCTTGGTGTTTGCTTAGAGCTACAGATCCTCCATGGCCACTTCCCAGCAGTGCAGTCCACAGCGGATAGAGTCACTGAATTCTGGTCAGTCACCCACATCTGCCCAGATGTAAACTATGGTTAAATGATTCATTACCTTCACACAATCAGAGCTTCAATATTCTTTATTGATTTATTCACTTTGGAAGGGACATTTACTATGGCTCCTACTAATTTCCAGAAACATGATATATTGGAATTCTACTTGAATTTGCAGTGACAGCAACAGCTTTATAGGCAAGGTACTTCCATGAGGATAAATATCTTTCTGAGGTGCTACCAAAATGACAAATATCCTGCCAGCCATCCCCTATGTGGGAAAAAACAAACAAACCTAGTAGAATGAGTCTGAGGCGTGTTCTCCATTGATAAAGCCACCCTTACTCGATTTTTCGCTTTCTACTTTATTCTCCCATCTGTCGTAGCCATCTTGGCAATAGTCCACCTACTGTTCCTCCATCAAACAGATTCCAATAACTCATCAGGGTTACCCTAACTTAGAGCAAATTCCATTCCACCCCTCCAAAGCAAAAACAAAACAACAAGCAAACAAACAAACAAATGCACTGCTCTTGAGTCGAATCAGACTCAGGGCAACCCTATAGAGCAGGGTAGGACCACCCCTGAGGTTTCAAATAGAGTAAATCTTTATGAGTGTAGAAAGCCTCATCTTTCTCCCCTGGCGCTGCTGGTGGTTTCGAATGGCTGACCTTGTGGATCACAGCCAGGGCTCCTGATCCACACCGACTACACTAGTAAAGACCTTTAGGTGCGTATATATGAATTGTCTTCCCAGTAACACCAGTTCTTGTTGCTCCTGGTAGAGTAGATCCAGACAACTACATCCCTACAACCCAACTCAACGCATGAGCACGTACTAAACCTGAACGTGTTTCCTATTCGCACATGTCGTCCTACAGTCTACTCAAAATGAACTTGGAGGTGCCCCACCCCTATCTGCTCCATTCTTAGCCATTCTCCCTCTACTTCACACAGCAAAACCTAGAGGCTTGATATTTTGCCCACTTGGCCAAACATTATTTTGAAGTTTACTGGAGATTTACTCATCCTTACATGAACTGGAGGTCAACCAGTTGAGTAGCCATTGAGCATCATTGGCCGATTAGCCTCTATCCTATAATTCGCTATTATCGGACAGAAATGTTAATAAGTTGGGTGACAGAGATAGTACTGCAAGGGAAAGATGAAATGTACTCAAGGTACAATATAGCAAAAATTAAACCTTCTCCCCTTTGCATAATGAATTAACCAGAGCACATTTGACACAGCAAATGTAAACCAGATTTCCTGAAACTAGACAGGCTACCTATGAGCAGGTTAAAATGGACCAACTCATTGAGGCAGCAAACTAGTAGGAAGACTTACAGGTGGAAGTGAAAAGACAGTTGAGCCTGATGATAGCCGGTTGTTCAGTAATAGAATGTAAGTTCAACCTAAATCTTACCTAAAAACTCATACATTTTAAGGTCAGATCAGCTAAATAAGCTATCAAACCCATCCTCCAAAAAATGTTGATTCTAATTCTTCCCATACTAATAAATCCTTTATTTTTAAAATTATGCTAATCCCCTTATTCCTAGGGACTATCATTAGCACCTTTTAGTTTCCACTGATTATTGGCACGAATGGGGCTTGCAATAAAAACTAGAACCCATGACTGATTGAAGCAGTCACAAATATCTTCTTACACAAGCCACTGCTTCTATCCTACTTTTAATACCCACATTACTTGATTTTATGTATTCAGACCAATGATCCATCATAAAAATATGTAACCCTACGGGAAAATGAATCACCAACTTTATATGGAAAGGAAAGGAACCCAGGATAAACAAAACAAAACAAAAACAAAGTAGGAAGCCTTTCAGTCATCAATTTAAAAATCTATTATACAGCCACAATAAATCCTGGTATCAGTATAATGACAGACATGTAAACAAATAGAATAGAGCAGAGAACACAGATATGCAACCAAGTACCCATAGACTTGATTTTTGCAAAAGGACTAAAGCACATAAAGTGGGGAATAGATATCCTTTTCAATAAATGGTGGTGGAAATTTGCATCTCCACCTGTAAAAGAATAAAACAGGGCCCATACCCCACAGCACGTACAAAAACAAACTCAGGGTGGGTTCAATACTTACATGTAAACTCTAGAACAATAGGGCCATCAATGGAAAGATAGGGACAAACATAAGAGCCCTGATACAAAGCATATATACACTATCACATATAGTGAAACACATCCACATACAGAAGATAAAATAGAGGACTGGGACCATCAAAAAATATAACATAGATGTACGTCAAAAAGTGAAAAGAGAACCCACAGATTGGGAAAAGATATTTGGCAATCATATCAGATAACAAGCTAATTTCAAAAGTCTATAGAAACACTCAAACTCAAAAACTCACTGCCGTCAAGTTGATGCCGACTCAGAGATATTAATGGACAGGGTAGAAATGTGGGTTTCTGAGACTAAGTCTTTCTCAGAATATGAAGTCTGGTCTTCCTCTTGCGAAGCAGCTGGTGGTTTGGAGCTGATCACGTTTCTGATTGCAGCTCAACTCATGACCCCTATGCCACCTGGGCTCCTAAGAAAACTACAATACCTTCATAATAAAAATACCAATCACTCAAATATTTGGAACTGAACATGAATAGACAATTTAATAAGATGACATCCAGCCTGCCAACAATCATTTGAAGAAATGCTCAACTTAATTAGCAAAAAGAGAAATACAAATGAAAACAACAATGTGATAACCACCTCACACCAACACTGTTAGCAAAATTAGAAACAAACAAACGGAAAATAATAAATGCTGGAGAGGCTATGGAGAGATCGGAATATGCATACATTGTTGGTGGGATTGCAGACTTATACAACCACCACAGAAAACAGTACAGCGCTTCCTTAAACAAGTGCACATACAGATACTTTGATCCTGCAATCTCTCTAGTTGATATATACCCTAAAGAAATAATGGAGCAATAAAGAATCCCGTCTGTGGGGAAACGGATAAACAAACTGATGCAGACACACAGTGGAATTCTATCCACCCTTTAAAAAACAATTAGTCTGTTAAACACCTCAGGACATGGACAAAACCAGAGGACCTTATACTCAGCAAAGGTCATCAATCGCACATCAAAGTTAAAGACTATGACAAGGTCAGGGCTGGGGGAGAGGGAGCATGAAGGGACATGGAGTCAAGGAGGAGAGAGCGTGGGAAAAGAGAAGGAGGGAGAGGGGGAGGGGAAGGGGAAAGAACCATATAGACAGGTCGTTCAGTGGCATACTGTCACTGTTTTAATGAGATGCATTGTGCAAAGACATAAAGTGTGTTTCTTCGTACGTTACATTCCACAAGTCATAGGGAAAATAATAAGAAAATGAATGAAATTAACAGGAAAGAGAGAGAGAAGCGTCACAGCCTTAGGTCCCTGACCCATCAGACCTGAACCCTGCTCTGAGTGGTCACAAAAAGAGGAAATAAAATTGAAACTGCCTTAAATTATTTTTCAACACACAAGCTAGTTTCAAGCAAGCAAACAAACAAATAATAGTTTCAAATAAGCAAACAAATAAAGAAATATATTTTTCAACCCAATGATTTCATTCAATCCTCATTGCCTATAACTATCAAAATGGGTAACAAGAACTGTTTAGGGTAGATTAAGCCTAACAGCTAGAAGGTTTAACCATCCTTTTCAATATTGAAAAGCCAACATAGACATAGAAAAAGTACATAGAGCAAAAGGCATGGGTTTGGATATAAGAACTGCTTAGATTCTAGTCCTTATGCCCAACCATCTCCAAAAATAGTGATTAAACATAAAATTTGAAGTTATTTTAAAAAATCAAATAATTCAATGAGGGAGCATGCAAACATTCATGGGAAAATTCCATTATCTTTTCACTGTTCTCTGTGAACTTTTCGAAGACCCCTCTTAATAATTACCCTCGAGTACAATGGAATCGAGTCTGATTCAACATGTCAATGTTTTTTGATTGACAGACCTTTCTTCCAAGGATTGCCTGGGTGAGCAGGAATTTCCAACCTTAGGGCTAGCAGAGGAGCATGTTAATTGCCTGGACCTCACAGGGTCTACTTTCTAATATAGTTTTTGCTGTTAGGTTGTGTTGAGCTTATTTGAACTCCTGGTGACCCTAATGTGCACACAACAGAACCTTGCCCAATCCCATGCCATCCTCAGAATCACTCCCATGGTTGCAGCCACTGCTAAGTCCATCTTCTTAAGGGTCTTTTTTTCCCCTGATTTTTTTTTTTTAAACCAAGCATGATGTCTCCAGAAGTGGTCCCTCCTGATGACAAAGTACATGAGATGCAGTCTGTACACCTTAGCTTCTAAGAAACAGTCTATATTTCTTCCAACACAGATTTTTCATTCTCCTGGCAGTCCATGGTATATTTAATAGTCTTCATCAACACCATGATTCCAAAGCATTAATGCTGCTGACTCATCGCAGCCCTACTGGACCGGGTAGAACTGCCCTTGTGGGTTTCTGAGACTTTAACTCTCTGCAGGAGTAGAGAACCTTGTCTTGCTTCAGAAGAGCAGCTGGTGATTTCCAACCAGTGACCTTGCAGTTAGCAACCCAGTGAGTATGCTAAACCACCGGCCTCCTTTTAACTTTCAAGGAGGCAGATAATCATCCCAAAGTCCTAAGTAAGAAGGTAGGGCTTTGGTTTGGATATCTTGCTTTCAAGGTTGGCCAACATTTGGCAACTTAAGACCAACATATGTATCTTTGCTGTTTTTATATTTTCTTTGCTTTTTGCAATGTGGTGTAGTTCTGGTGCATATTTAGCTATCAAGAATTTACTTTTAGCTGGAAAGAATACAAAAGCGAGTAAAAAAACATTGCCAATAGGGTTCCAGTGCACGCATGCTTTCCTTTATTCCAAACAAATGCGTTCAATATGTCTCTGAGATCACCCACCGGCAGCACATGAATTCTCTCAGAACTACAGTTGTCTTAATGTTGTTAGGGTTCCTTAAAAAAAGGATACTTTTTAAAACATAGAGGAGGCTAAATGAACCACCATTTAGAGCCAGAATATGAAGTTTTTAACAAATACTCAAGGGAACATCTTCCCAAGTAATTGAAGATTTGCAGCAAGTTTACAAGAATGCTGCCCCACATGAAAACACCCCCCCC
>NW_022103906.1:20460967-20478853 GCF_000313985.2 Echinops telfairi
ACATTTGTACACATGTTGCCATCATCCTTTTCAAAACATTTTCTTTCTACTTGAGCCCTTGGTATCAGCTCCTCATTTTTCCCCTCCACCCCCCCAACCCTTCTTCTCTCTCTTTTTGTATTTGTGTTTTACTCTTCTTCCCTTTGTGATATAAACATGTTGTCATAGATAAATGAGTATCACTTTCAATTTTTCAGATATGGAGGGATGTGTAAATATATCAAATGAAAGATGAGTAACAGTTTTATTTTCTTTCTTTCAGTCTGAAAAGTAATGCCCGCCCCTCCGTTTCCTTATGAACGGAGACTGCCGTGTTGGAAGGATTTTCAGGGCTTTAGAATTTCGGGGTTAAGATACCTGTTCTAGAGCCAAATTACCCGCGTTCACTCTGAGTTGTAGTATCTATTTGCTATTCTAACTAGAGACAATTTCTTTAAACTTTCTGTGTCTCCGTTTCTTTATGTCTGGAAGTTGAGAATAAATTCAGGAGCCTTGGTGGTGCAGTGGGTTAAGCTCTGGGCGCTAACCACAAGGTCGGTTGCTGGATCCTCCAGATGCTTTGTGGGCAAAAGTTGTGGCAATCTGCTCCCTGATAGACGATCCTCCTGGAAACCATCAGGGGCAGTTTCTGTCTGCCCTCCGAAACCCCAAATTCACCGCCGATTTTGATTCATCGTGACTGACTCTATGGGGCAGAGTGGAACTGATTTTGTGGTTTTCCGAGGCCGTACATCTTTGTGGGAATAGAAAGCCTCGTCTTTCTGCAGTGCAGCAGAGGGTGGTTTCGCACCACTGACTTTGTGGTCAGTAATCCAAAGTGCCCTACGGGGTCATTCGAATGGTTTCTGGCAAATTGGGTTTACGTTTTTTTGTTTTGCTTTTCTGTTGCTTGGTTTAATGGGAGTGATAGGCAACGATTGATGGAGTCAGAGAACAGGGTTCCGCTTTCCTACAAGTGTGGAGATTTGCACTTATTACAAGATAGGCTCTCATCACTGAACACATTTAGAAACCGGTATTTCAGTCTCTCATCTCTTTAAACAGTAGTGCAGCAATTGTCATTGACAACGGAATGAGTACATTCAAGAAGACCATTGTGTCCCCAGACTCTTGCCCTACATATTTCCTGATTTAATAAGTGAATCAGACAATTTGATACATTTGGAAATGTTGGCGTGGCTTATTAAAGTTTGTTTTTATATTATTCTTAAAGAAGGCAAAGAGTGGATCTGTTTCCCAAGTACATGGAAGTTTTGCTAAAATCCTTTGGTTCAGCAAAGGAAAGTATACTGCTGATTAGAAAGTTAGAAGATGAAGGGACATAGGTCTATGTTGGCCTTGATAGGCCTGCTGACTGATCTTGTCATTTTTAAATGGTATATCACACACCCACGCACACGCACGCACCCACGCACCCACGCACGCACGCGCGCGCGTGAACACACGTTTCTAAGCTGTGTTTCAAGTGCTGGAAAATGAGATGGTTTAAGGTGTCAAGAGATGATAAACAGATGGATACTTTTATTGGACTTTTAATATACTCTTTAAAAATTCAACTTGTATATCAATTTAGCCTTTATCCTACTTCTTATAACAACTCCTGCCTTTTCTTTCAGGATTTGTTTTTCTATCATTGGAGTCAATCTTGGTGGCAGATTGTCAATCAAGGTGCATCTACCTTGGCTGCTCACGTGTTGGCAAGTGTGTGCTCTGCGCCTACCATTCCACCTAAGTGGTGCAAACTTTTCAGCTTAATGAGCTCCACGCTTGAGAAGGCAGCCTGGTGATCAGATTGTCTGACTCTGTGCTTCCCAGCACATACTCACTCGCCCGGCCTTTCCATTGCCGGAGTTAGCCAGAATCAGATTTGACGGGTTATATTTAAACAATCCTGTTTCATTTTAGATGTGGATTTTGTGGTTCCAGATAGAAGATAAGAATTTAAAGTAGAACATAAATTATCTTAAAGAAAAACATTTTTTGTATTTTTACAAGTGACAGGGCCCTGGAGCAAGCCTTTTGAAGACCAGCGAGTGACTAATGGTTGGAAAACATCATCACAAAAACTGCCATGAACCAAAACTCCCGGGTACATTTAGAAATTAAAATTGGAATATCCTGAATGTTTTTTAAAATATCAAGAGTTCTAGATTTAGCCTGATACCATGAATAAAAATAAAGAAAGAAATGGATAAATATATTACTATGTTTTTGGTCATAAGGATCTTCTGGGGCAAGACCAGGTCTTATCTAAAAATACATCTTGCCTATGACAGACAATATCAGTTTTCTCTTTCCAACCAGGTATTGCATTTATATTTGGCCTTTTCTTCCAGTTAGAAAAACACTGAAGGTATAATGCTCTATTAATACAAACAAGAATCAATGAAGCCCATTTGCGTGGGTGGGGTGGGTGGGTGGGGGGTGAGGCAGAACCACACATTTTCATGTTAGGTATGTCAGTGATGTCAGCCAGGACACGCAGTGAATGCCCCAGCGTTGTTATCTGTCTCGCGTTCAAAGAGCAAGTCATGACTCCTTCACTGCCTCTTCTTGTTTTGAAGTTCCTGGAGTTCCGCATTGGAAATGAAACACCAGGAAACCGAAGATTTCCATGCACTCGTCGTATATTCTTATTTGATTTCTCCCCACCCCGCAAACGTATAATGTTTTAGTTTGGACTAAATATTTTGACACCTGAAAATGTCTTCAACAATTATTTCCCCCCAAGTATCACTTTCAGTGAGATAGCGATAAAAGTGTGGGTCACTTATAATCCTGTGACCCAATTATTTACCCCAGGGACAGTTGGGCTTGAAGTAAAAGAGGATTTATGTTGAAATGACGTCAACACCACGCCAGTGAGTATGTTTCCAATATGACCTTTATTGAGCATGTACTGCTATGACATCAATTGTTGAATTGTTGCGAACTCTGCATGTCAACGAGGTTCTCCCATGAACAAAGTCCATTTTAAATGCACCAGTGAGGTAAACATAATTATTCATATATAGCTTTCTTAAGGCTAAGAGAGTTCTGTGTTTCACTTATTATTTTTGGCTCAGTTGGTTCTTTGCATAATACATCTCAAGACATCCCCCTCCCCCCTGAGTGCCCCCCTTCCAACAGCTTAGGAAATTGGCAAATTCCCCAGGTACATACGATATCATGCATTTGAAGCCCCCAAAGACTGAGGAGGGAGCACCCTGAGCTTGCATGCAGGTCCCTCCTATTGCACAAAGGGAAATACAACGTCTGGAGCCCCCATGGGAGAACCCGTTCGGCTTTGAAGCTGTCGATCACATGCATTGTGAAATTGTCATATGGCTTAACCTTTTGCAGCGGGACTCCTAGCTTAGTCGCTCTGGGTGACTTCCTTGACTATGGCATGTGAAGTGACTTTCTCCACCTTTTTAGTGGACACTAGTTTCTCCTCAAAGGTCTCCTCATGCTCCTCAACCTTTTGAGTGACCGTGACAGACTTGGTGATGTATTTGGTAGCACCATCTCCTCCCTCACTGGTGATCGTCTCCACCTTTTTGGTCACCAGAACTTTCTCCTCACTTTTATCACCCCCTTTCTTCTCGTCAGCTGGGCTCAAGTCGAACCCGTTTGTGACGACCCCTTTCTCGTCTTCTCCCCCACGGCCCTTCTCTGTAGTTTCCTCCTCTGCCTTGCCTCCCACCTCCCCGTTGATAGCTATATCTTCCTTGGTGGATTCCTTAGAGCCGGAGTCACTTCCTTCCTCCTCGCTCCCTCCCTCCTCGTCTGCCTTCCTCTTCTCCTGGGCCTGTGGCTTCTCTTCCTCTGTGGCCTCCTTCTCCAAGCTCACCTTTACGGTTTTGGTGACCGTCACCACCTCGGCCACCACGGCCTCCTTTACTGGGGAGTCCGCTTTCTTCTGCTCGGGCACTTCTTTGGGTTTCTCCTCCTTTTTCTCCACCTTCTCTTCTTTGGGGGGCTCCTTCACTTCCTTCTTTTCTTCCTTCACTTTCTTTGCATCCTCTTTCTGCTCAGCTTTCCCAGCTACAGCGTCGACTTCGGGTTTCACCTCTTCCCTGGGGGATTTGGGCGCTGGAGACTTGGCTTTCTCTGCCTTTTCCACCTTGGCTTCTGGCAGCGGCTCCTCTTTGGCGGCCACTTCTTCACTCTTTTTCTCCGTTTTCTTTTCCTCTTTAGCTTCATCTTCCTCTCCCTCACCTTCAGCTTCGGTTTCTCCTTCTTCTTCCTGCTCACCTTCCTCCTTCTCACTGGACCCTTCCTTTTCGGATCCTCCTTCTTCGGCTTGGTCGGATTTAGCACCCTCATCTTCTTCTTCCTCTTCCTCCTCTTCCTCCTCCTTTGCACCTTCCTCCTCACCTTTGATCTCGGGTGCAGTGGCTTTCACTGGAGACTGTTTGGCAGCTACAACTTCTTCTTCGGCTTCTTGTTCCTCTTCCTTTTCCACCTCCTCCTCTTCTCCTTTCTCTTCTTTCATGGACACCGCAGCACGCTCCTCTGCAATGGCGGCCAGGGCTTCTTCCATTTCTGACTTCTCGTCTTCGACTTTGGTTTCCTCTATGATCTCTTCAACAAATTTGTGTTGGACCTTGAGCTTGGGAGCTTCGACCTTAGTTTTCTGAATCTTACTAGCTATTGTGACGGAGGGCTGTCGGTGTGTATACAGAGGCCCAGGGATGCTTCCAGAAAATGTGCTAAATCTGGTCTCTTCACCCTCCAGAAGTTTCCTGAGGAAACAATCAAAGAAGACAGGCATAATTAAAATTTCAATGGGACTTCTGAGCTTCATTCTAGGATGAGCCAGTGTGACATCTGCTGTCATTTCATGGGTCTATTGAGTCATACCCAGGGACAGGGAGTGATTGTTTATTCAACTGCCTACTGCAGTCACTAACCACGCCCAGCCACCACTCCCAGCGCTGCAGTGCTCCATTGGGTACCTTTTAAAAATGTTTTAATGTGCCCTGTGACTAGACAGGCTCAGTCACCTTCTTAAACCTTTGGACTTCCAGGATAGATGGGAAATATTTTTTAAGCAAATGTAATTGCTGAAAATGCTTACAAAAATATTAAGGAGACTCCAAAACGTATCCTACATCATCTTCTACTTGACATTACTATGGATATGCCAAGTTATACATTGGTCTGTGATTAGAATCATAAAGCATCTTTAACATAATTATTCAGCTTACTCTGTAATGTTGTAATTACCTATTGATGGTGCAAAAATTGCTTTATCAAGCATCATCTTCTTAGAATCTAAATCAACATAAAGGCCACATCAATTAGTAGATGTATAATCTTGCCTCTTCTCACCCCCCCCCTATACACATACACTCCTGTGACACTTTCTAGGTATATAATTTATACTTGTAGTCTATCATACTAAGATTATTTCTAAAGCTATAAAAAGAAATATGCCTATATTGCATTTGATCAGTTGGTATCCTCAGACAGACGATGGCAATAGTAAGCTAGAAAAGGGAAACGGAGAACTAGGGTGTCCCCGTGCTTGTCCTTGACATAATAATACAATTGGGAAAGCTGGAAGCACAAGATGAAGGGAAACCAGAAATGCGGTTTTGATTCCGATATGTGGAAAAAATTTTCGGTAAAACGCAAGAATTTAAACACCAGCACTGCCATTAGCTAGCCCCCTCCCACCCTGTAGTCCACACACTTTATTTCAACGGATGTTCATTTTTTAAAAAAAGCTGTGTAAAAAGTGTCACCATCACATTTCTAAAGCTTTGGATTAGTCCATCTGTAGTTAAAAGAAGAAAATCAGACACCGGTCAAAGACTGCTGCCAACGGCCAGCTTTAACTGACCGGCTGAAGGCTCTCTGTCCCCACAGCCTCTGCAGTGCGGTGAGTCTTCCTCCCGAGTCTGCAGGGAGTACCATACCTGTAGGCGGCGATCTCGATATCCAGAGCCATCTTGACATTGAGGAGATCCTGGTATTCCCGCAAATGACGAGCCATTTCCCACTTTGTGCCCCGAAGCTCATTTTCCAACTGCTGGATGGTGTCCTGAAACAGACACAGGGTCATCATCCCAATTAGCCATTGCCTTTACAGATCATTTGCTGTCCCTGTCGTCCCCTGCTCCCTTCCCTCCTTCCGGCACAGCACCTTTCTGGGACCACGCCCGTACATTAATAAAGAAATCCATTGAGTCAGTCTAAGGGATCTGCAAATTAACGAGATCAAGAACGATATTGAGCACCTCACGGGGAGACCTAGAATAAGCCCTAACAGGGAGCAAAAGTGCACAGGGGAAATCCCACTACTGAGTTGGCCGGTGCCTCTGAGATGCTATCCGTTGAAGCCTGAATCGCGTGTGCTTTGGGTCACGGCTGCAAATAGCTGCCAGAATTTGTGCTAAAATCTCTGCCTTATTAACTACCTGAAGCGCAAGGGCGCAAAACTAGGAATTACGTTTTCGCAAAAAGTGGGAACGCTTAGCCAGCTGTGACCAAAGTACGAGGGGGCGGGTGGTAGACGGAGTTGGGAAGGCCGGGGACACTTTGCAGGAACTCCGCAAGGTCTGCGGCGCGCGGGAGTACTGGCCGGCCGCCACCAGGGTGCGCGGCGGAGAGGACTTCGGGGCGCGCGCGGGAGGGTCGGGGACGCGCGGCGCTGGCGCTGGCGCAGTCTGGCCATGCAGCCGCGGTTTCCTACCTGGTAGCTGCTCAGGTCGTGGTTGTGGCGCTCCTCGATGTCGCTGAGCTGCCTCTCCAGGGACTCCTTGGTGCCACGTACCGATTCGAGCTCGATGCTCTTGGACTGGAGCTGACGGCGGTACTCAGCGATCTCTTCCTTGGCCGAGCGGATGGCCTCCTTGTTTTGCTCGGCCGCCTCGGTGAGCTTCGCGTAGCGGCACTTGAACCATTCTTCCGCCTGGTGCATGTTCTGGTCCGAGTGGCACTCGAGCTGGGAGCGGATCTCTTTTAGCGCCGACGAGATGTCTGTCTTCAGGTAGTCTTTGCGCTCCACGGTGATGTGCGACCCCTGGATCTGGGCCAGCAGGTCGGCCACCTCCTCCTCGTGATTGCTGCGCAGGAAGGCGACCTCGTCCTGCAACGACTGCACCTTCTTGTCCAGCTCCACCTTGACCAGCGACGACTCCTCGATGTCTTTGCGCAGGGCGCGGATGGCGGCCTCCGTGTCGTCGCGCAGCCGCGCCTCCTCCTCGAAGCGCTCCTTCAGCCGGTGGATGTCCTCCTCCAGGTGGTCGGAGTCCAGCTGCACCTGCGCCTTCTCGTGGTTCACCATCTCCAGGGTGGCTCGCAGCTCGCGGATCTCCTGGTCGTACGCGTCGCCCAGCTGGGCGTGCGAGGCTTGCTTCTGCCGCAGCGCCTGGATCTCTGCCTCGATCTCCTTGTTCTGCTGTTCCAGGTAGTGCACCTTCTCGATGTAGCCCGCAAAGCGGTCGTTCAGCCCCTGCAGCTGCTCCTTCTCATTGGAGCGGGCCAGCTTGAAGTCGCCGCTGTGTCCCGAGCCGCCGTTGAGCAGGGACGAGGACTGGCTGAAGTCGAGGCTGCTCTCGGCCGAGCTGAGCAGCGCGGAGCTGTAGGCGAGGCGCGGGGCGAGCGCGCTGCGCTTGTACGACGAGGACACGGTGCTGGGTGAGCCGCGGGACCAGGACTGAGAACGGAAGCCGCTGGACGGGGAACCGCTCACGCGGCTGAAGCTGGAGCGGGTCTCGGTGACCCGCCGGTAGGCGGACGGGTTGCCCAGCGAGTCCAACGTGTAGCTCATCCTGGAGGCCTTTGGGGTGCGTGGCTGTCACAGCGCTCTGCCGGCCCCGCCGCAGCCCCTTTATAGCCGCGGCGCCTGGTCCCGGGCCAGGGCCCCGCCCCGTGGAGGCGGCGGCCGAGGGGGCGGAGACTGCCGGCACTCCGGGATAGGGGGTGGGGGTGGGGGCCAAGGCGTCGCAGTGATTCAGCTCCTGCGGCCCGTGGCCCCGCGCCCCCGCGGACCCCAGACTCTGCGGCCGGGCCCCCCTTTCAGTCCCGCATCACTTGTGGCCCCGCAGACCCTCTCTCCCGGGGCCCCGTCGCCTTCCGAGAGCGTTTTTCCACTCTAGGTGTGAATGTCCACCAACGCCCTTTCTTTGTCTGGTCGGTCGGTCGGCCAGTCCTTCTCCGGACCCCCTAGTCTCCTGATTTTCTTTTCTTTTTCTCTGCCAGCGACACTCTCTTACACTTTCTCCACTACTTTATTTCTTTCTGTCCCCATCTTCTGTGCTCAATTATCTCTCCTCCCCTCCACCCCCCACCAACCTGATAGGCGCTTCTTCGATCCCACTTGTAATCTTTCTCAGGTCCACTCACCCCATCTGTCCCTTAGTCCCTTCTCCTGGACCCTTTATCTTCATACCTGTTTCTGCTCCCCTTCTTCTCGGATCCCCTCCCCCCTCCGTCCTTCTAATCCCTTCCCCCAACTCTCCCCGCCCCCAGGCCTCCTTCCCTCCCCCCAGTCCGGGCGGCAGCAGAGGAGCGCTAAGGAGTTGGGCCTAGAAAGAGGAGGGGGAGGGCGGGGGCTGAGGAATGGGAAGCCGGAAAGCTTGGGGAAGAGGACAAAGAAGGGAGCCGGGGCTAGTTATTTGTATTAAAAGTGGGATCCGGGGTTACGTTCTGCTTAACGTTTGGGGGACGCCCGACGCTTCCGCTGGGGCAGAAGGTAAGGGAGGGGTTTGTCCTCGCGGCGGCGCCGGCAGCACCAAGGACAGCGCCCTGGCCGGCGTGCCGGGGGTTCTGCTGCCTCGGGGCTTGTCACTCTGCTTTGTCTGCTGGGGAGCGGGATTTCCTCCACTGTCACTTTGTAAGCCTGTTTGTAGTCATGTTTTGTGTTTGCAGGAGTCACGCTGGGACCGCAGTCAGAGAGTTCTCTGCAATGCAGAGTTGGCGCAGTGAAGAGGTTGCAGGTCCTGAAAACAGCCGAAACTCATTACAAACAATCAACAGAAATAATGTGCTTAGAGCCCAATTTGAATTTTCTCAGATGTTATGAATCCAGGGAATCAAATATACAGGATCTGATATTTGAAGGTCAAATATTCCTCGGAAAAGCGAACTTGAAGTCTGCTGGGACCATAGATCCAGAGGCTTAAGTTGGACCACTAATAATTGCCTTGTTATCATTCACCTCAGCATTGCCTATATTTAACTGCAATGGTTGGAGCGGTGTCTGAATTAATTAAAAAGTTGCCCAAAAGACACATCCCAAGGCAAGCTTGACTCAAACCAGATAGTTTCCCTTCCTCATAAATGTAATATATTCTCTCATTGAGGTTTGAAGGACTGACCTGGAATCAGGGATGACTATCTTTAAACGTAGTTGTTTAAACAAAGCATCTGCACAGACTTCCTGCTCTCCAGTTTATTTTGGATTGTGCTTTGAGAGTAATTCAGGGTAAAGACAGTTCAGGACACTGCAAGGAAAAGTCTAGAACAGAATGCCGGGCTGAAGACAGTGCTTGCTGGGGCCACAGGCCCTTGTGAAAAGCTGTGGCCCAGAAGCAACCACTGCGTATGAAAAGTAGGCTGTGACTTAAATAACTTCTTTTCATAGCATGCTTTCCACAGTTACTGTTTTAATGGAACAATTAGTGAGTCCTTCCAGAAACCCCGCCTTTCTGGTGAGAGGGCTTTCTGGCATTTTAAAACAGAAGGGGTTAATTTAGTGAGTGAATTTTGGTTCCTGAGCATGAAATTGCAGCATTGCAGGGTGTGTGGGCGAAGGGAGGATGTTTCCGTTCGCTGAGTTTACCTTCCAGGGAAGGAGAGCCCACTTCTCCAACTGTAGACAGAGACAGCTGATAGTGAGGGGACTGATGGATGAATATGGTAGAGAAACAGGACTTTCTGATTTCCGATGAATAAATAGAGGAAGAGAGAAAGAAAAGAGCCTGACTTCAGTAAAGGGCTGCCCATTGTTGGATTCTGCAGAACATCCTCTAGTTAGGGCCAGATACTGATTGTGCCCTGAGGAACCATTTGCAAAAAGAAAACGACAAGTTATTATATCTTAGTTATGATGATGACTTGCTTTTATTGAAATATTGAAACCCCTTGTCAGTTTCTTGTTGCACATGCTCAGGAAGTCTGCAATGGGAGCACATAGTTTGCTGGCAGGTTTCTGCTAAGGGATTTTTCTTCAGGGCTTTGAAAATGATGAGTATGATTCTGCAGTGAGACATTTACAAGGAAACATATGTTCTAACTTCAGAATGAGCCTGTTTTGCCTTGTATCTAAACTAGCTCAGAAACTGGTGAGCTTCCAATTGGTTACAGAAGAGGTAAGCATTGCATACAAATAAAATAATGATCCCCTGCTAAGCCTAAACCTATTGCCTGTAGCTTAAAATTGCACTTTCATGTCCTGAAGTATTAGGGTTTAGTGTGGGTACCGCAGAACGATGCAGAGAACATAGAACTGTCACTTTACTATGGAGAAAAAGTTCCGGTGGCTTAAAACATGTTTACTTCTATTCCACATTTAGCAAAATATTGTATTTTGGGGTAGACTCGCTTAGCTCTTTCCTTGAAGGTGACTTGAAGGTTATCATCATCAGTGATCTTAGTCTGAAAAGTTTTTTTAGATATAAAAATATATAACAGATGATTTCTCTTTTTGTCTCGTTTCTAAAGAACATTCATTACATTATTATTTTTTTTTCATAGAAAGGAAGGCAAGTTTTTGCATTTTTTACCCCAACAACAATATGGCTACAGAAAAAAATAACAAGAGAAGAAATAAGCCTGGGGATTTATCTTCATTTACAACACTGCACTGATGGAGCTCAGGTTGGTTATGATACATTTGCAATTTAATCTCAACAGGGGCATTATACCATATAATATTTAGATGTAAGATATTTTTAATGAAATAATTTCTCGATTGGTGTTTTTACAAGCTAGAGTCTGATTTGCATTACATTATAGAAATACACGGCATGCTCCATTCTTTGTGGTCTTTCAGTAGATAAAGTGCAAGTGTCAAATTTATAGTTTAGCTAGAGCTATTCTGAGTTTCCTTAGGGCTTTATATAATAATAATGAGAGAATTCCTTGCATGAGGAGTTTATTTATTTGGCAAAGATTGAAAAATAAAGAACTGGGCATTTTTTCTCCTGTTTCATCTATTTCCTTCCATTTCTACTTTTTTCTTTTTAAATTATTTTATCGGGGCTAGGGGTGGCTTGTGCCCATTTCTACTTTTAAAGAATGTCATTTCCCCCTTTCAGATTTTTACAGATATGAGGAAAATGGGATGTAGGCACTGGGCAGGGAGGAAGAAACTGTGAGAGGGAGGGAGTATCAAATGGGCAGACTGCATCTATCCAAGCTGAAGTCCTCTCTCCTCTCTCCTGACCTACTGTGATGTCTTGAATCTGATCCTCTTGCCAATACCTGATTCTAGAACTCGTGGTGAAGAACCTTTTATAAGATTTCTTCTGCTAATTATTTAAGGGACTATGGACGCAGGAAACTGGGAACTGTCTCCCACAGAGTGGGGATGAAAGGAGAAAGCAAACTGTAATACTTACTTCTGCTTACGCCCTGGAAGGACAAATGTTAGAAGCAGTTTTAGACCTATAGTCTTTCTTTTTTGTTTCAGATGTTAAAAGTAAAATAAAAATATCCTCAGGGGAAAAAGGCTGTTTCTTGTCAGAAAAACGGGTATGAGTTTCCCTCCTGCCTTTCATTAAAAGGAGTCCACCTGAACTATGATGTCTCTTTTCAGACATTAAGTCACCAAAATTGGACTTGTTTCTCTTGTCAAATATTTCACTAATTAAATATTGCCTTATTTTTCTATCCATTGCTGTTTTCACAAAAAGTCAAGTATTTAGAAAATTTAAAACATGCATCTTAATTTTGTCCAAAACATAAACTTAATCAGTTCTGAAATTCAGTATGTGGAGATTTCGTATTTTATGGGGAAGGCTTTCACTTTTAGCTTTAACATTGCTTATAGAACCCCCCCCAACTTTTTTTGTGCTGTGTAATGCCTTTACCCTACTACTGTGAATCAGTCCTGTGAAAGCCAGTGGGAGAAGACTTAGAATTAATAAACAAACCAAAATTAATATAGCCCCATTAAAAGTGATTCTAAAAATAAAGTTCAGTGGATACATATGAAAACATTACTCCTGTATTAATTTTCAGCATACTTTTAATTGGACACGGTGGCTTTAGTAACAAAGCTGCCGATCCTGATCATATGCACTTGGGTTTTTAAAACACTGCATTGCACATCCCTATGCATCAGTACGGCCCCGTTATATTCATAGTGTACTTGATCCCAAGCTTACCAAGACCTGACTTAGCAAGGGACACAATTCTCTAATCAGAAACTCTTAATTAAAACGAGTTTTGTATTAATGATCAGATTAAAGAGCAGATTAATGATCTATTAACTTTGGACCAAATTTCTGAAGGTAGCTCAACCCAGGGAGCTGAAAGAGTGAAGGAAGATGATCTACCTAGTAATTAAATCTCATTGCCCCATAATCAGATTGGGTTTTCATAATCTTGATGCTTCTGAAAAGCAGTATTCTTTCATAGTGCTTCTCTAAAAACGGGTTATTGTCAGAGCTACCTCTTTTCATGTACATAACCAAGAACATAATATATTTTAAAAGACTCCATTTACATTTTTCTTCAAAATTACTACGCGCTTAGTGTAGAGTTTTGGAAAGGTAAAGTAAGAGTTAATGAAGTATTTTTGGTGGTTTCCTTTGAAATTTAAATGTAGATGAGATCTAGCTCTTTGTATGCTATCATGTCCTGCTTTGTTTAAGAAATTATCTGAATATGTCCTTTGATATCTTTAGAGGAAGGAAGGTGGCATATTTGACATAAGTTATGCACATTGAAGATATATTTCAAAAGTGCTTTACATTAAGAATGCCAAATTAACAACTACAGTGAATCAAGAAAATCTAATTGGATTCAGTATTAATTCCTGTCTCCTCTCTTTCTGTTTTGTCTCCTTCTCTCTTTTGCTGATTGAGAAGATTTTCATGGTGACGTTGAGATAGGTGGTTGGCCCAGAAGTGGTGACATGTCATCCTGCCTAGTTTGGTCCAGCAATGTATTCCTCTGCACTTAGTAGTATTTTGAATCACAAGGCCATCATCACTATCATCATCAGAAAAAGCCACCACTATCTTCATGTGAACATGTTTACATATGGACAATGCTTTACATTAAAGAAGATAAACCAAGACAGAATAAAAATAAAACAAAAGTCCATTAAGTTGCCAGACCTGAATACCAGGGGTGGGCAGGGCAGTGCACACATTGTTTCCATTTTATAGGTGACGAAATGAAGTAAGGGATTTGTTCAAGGTCTTCATGTGTAAGTGATGAATCAGGACCAGATTTGGACAACCCATATCTTGGACAACAGTATTGGCAGTAAAAATAGAACTCTTTTAATAAGGTATAAAATATAGTCTGGATAAATAAATATGAAAAAATAAAAGAAGGCAAATATTGATGACATCAGGAACTGTAAGTAGTATTTGTTGAGTGCTTACTATGTGCTAAGACTTTTCTGGTTTATCTAATTTAGTCGTCATAACAACCTATGCAGTGCATACTATCATTATTATCAGCTGAAGGAAAGTCAATTGATGCATAAAGGCACTCTCACTGCCATGCAGTCAATGTGGACTCAGTGAACCTTTATGGGTTTCCGAGACTGTAACTGTTTATGGGAGTAGAAAGCCTAGTCTTTCTCCAGAGGAGCTTCTGGTGGTTTTGAACTGTCAGCCACGCAGATCGCAGCCCAACGGGTAACCACTACACCACCAGGGATTAAAGAGCAGCAACATGCCCCACAGTTATAAAATAATGGGACTGAAGTTTCTTTGGAGACATGTAGTTATTCAGTCTTCCACCAGATGGCAGCATGCACTAAAGTGGGATATCTCGTTCCCACTAATACCCAGAGGCAGAAAAGATAGGTGGGCACTACATAGTTTACTGCACAAAAGGATTAAAAAGTAATTTTCCAATATCTATGTGTTGTTAAAGAATTCAATACTTACACTTTGCATTCTTTTGTGTTAGTATTTTCTCAGACGAATATTGGTTTTGCGACTTTGTTACTAAAGCACTAAAAAATAAATATTTTAAATGACTTTATCTTTGTCAATGTTTATCCTAAATTAATTTTCTATGTAACTTGCAGGGCAATTAATTAATTCATTCTAATCCCTGATCTTTATTCCATATCCATAATCATTTATGTGTGGTTTTATGTGGTACCCATTTATCATTAATATTTGCATGCACTTTGGTTTAGTTTTTACAAACTTTTAATTTGTATAATACACTTAATATAATACAACTTATTTAGTGATATAGCTATGGTTTATAAGCGGTTAAATTGAAAAGAAACTCTTTCAATGATTCTGCATTTATAATTTTTTGTAGATGTCAAACTCTTAACTAAGTCTACTTTGAGAAATTCAGTAATAAGCATTTGAATCTTGGCAGAAGAAATAGCTTGGCCCACATTCTTCATCAGTGCAGGTTTGCAATGGGATGTCTGGCATGGACACAGCTTTTAAAATCTATTAAAACAGTGAAGAGGTAAGCGGTAGCAATGAATAACTTTAAGTGAAATCTTTTGATCATCTACTTTATATACTAAAATCAGGGTTATGTGACTGTATTTATATAAATTGTTCAGTGACAAGTCAGCCTCTATCCATTTTTGTTATTTATGGAGTAAAATGTTCTGACTCACCCTTATTTTCATTTGTGTAACTTTGCTTTAGCATTTCCTTTGAGAGGGTCAAGGAGCACAGTCGTTTCCCATATTTCCTGAACAACAGTTGACCTTGAAGTAACATGTAGCCTGCTGTCTTATTCATCATGGCAGCACTTAGCCTCTGGATTTGGATTACATCAAATTATTAGGAACTGAATACCTAATGATAAAAACCCTCCCTTAGACACTGACTCATGTAGTGTGATTTACTTTGTTTTCTTCTGCTTCCCGGGAGTGTTCATGATCCCTTCTCTCCGCCATGCTCAATATGCTCAGGAAACTTGAAGCGTCCTTGGAAGCTTGTGAGAATGAGAAACAGCTTGAACAAGGGCACGCTGGTATCAGGTCCAGCCGTTAGGTGTTTCTTGAAGTTGTGGGAGCCCTTGGCTTCTAGAGTGGCAGTTTCATTTAGACTCCGTGATCTGGTCCTAGGAAACGTCCACTAACCCAAACCCTTTCCTTTTCTTCCACGTATTGATTCTTTCTCTGGGTCTCTAGAAGCCATTGTAGTCTAGTTAGGGACTACTTACTGCCTATTGGTCACTTACAGTCTCAAGAGTGACTAATGACAGACATTGTAGAAAAAGCAGATATCTTAAGCATATTTGCCCAGCCCACAATTTATGTAGGTAGCGAGTGCCTGAGATGCAATAGTCGATTGAATGGATAAAGTTCCCCTAGAACTGAATTCAGTAAGCTTGGGGTCTCTTCAATATCAGACGCTGTGCCGGGCATTGAGGGAGGAGATGAAAGACATCATTTTAGCTTGAGTGAATACAATCTAATGGAAGGTCTAGGCGAGTGAAGACATCATGGACATGGGGCTGATACATGTTTTGCTAGAGATAGAAAAGTGTATCATGAGTGTGCAGAGGATGGCCAGCTGAACTCATTGGTGACAAGGGTGGGAGAGCTTATGGGAGAACTTTCAGGAGGAGGAGGCACCTGAGGTGTGTGCTGCCATCTAAGTAGGACTTCCCCGAGTGAGGAAAGCCTATTCAAACATTGGAACGAGGGGTAGCACTTTGCGGACATAGTGCAAAGCAATGGCACACAGTGCAGGGTACAGAGGGAAGCACGCAGTCTTGGTTAGAGAGAAAGGCACACAGACCCCATGTGGAAGAGAAGGGCACCATGTGGACAATGCCACCTCCTGTGGAGAGCTAGGGCTATCCTGCGGGGCTGCAAAGGCAGATATCTAAACTTGATCTTGGAGTATGGGGTATCTAGTACAAAAGTCTATGATTGACAGGGAGCCCACTGAGTAATCATTTTTTCATTTTTGTTTTCGGAAAAGGGGGCTATCGACCAAATAAGGTTGGGATCATAGTTGTCGATGACAAATGAGCAGGTATCCCTGAATGGAGACAAGGGGTTACATATTTCAGCTTAGAGGGAGAGAAGCGTGTAACCCAAGTAGGCAAGACGAGGACTTGTAGCCCTGGCTGGAGGGCGCAGCAGAGGAGAAACATCAAAGGGCTTCTTAAATCAAGATAAGGCAATTTACTTCATGTATAGCAGACCAGAGCAATTAAGCATTTAGGAAGATAATGACCTGGCCAGGTCAATATTTTAGAAAAATCCCCTTAATAGAAGCGAGTGGATCTGTTTGAATGGGTGAACCAGACTGGAAGCGTGGGAGTACATTTTGAGGCTACAGCAATCTAGCTAGATAAGATTTGAGAAAGGTATGAATTAGGGATGGTGGGCTGGGAGAGCCAAGGCAGTTTGGGGGAACAGGTGGATGGTGGTGTAATTTTCAATGTATTTTCTGTAGCTACTTTAACTGATCGCCACAAACATTGTGGTTTATAAAAACTCATCTATTATCTTACAGTTCTTGAGCTTAGTGGTCCCAAATCAGTCACAATGGGCTAAAATCAAGGTATTGGTGGAGCTACAATGCTTCTTAAAAGTCTAGGGGAAAATCTGTATTTTACTTAAAAAATATGTTACAGAGTGTTGGGTGAAACTTTACACAGCAAAGTAGGTATACATTTAACAATGTGTATACATATTGTACAGCAGCATTAGTGGCATTTTCTACCATGTGTCCACATTCTCCATATTCCTATCTTTGGTCAGAACAGCAGAGCAGTCAGTGCGGGTAGCTGGGCACCACCCACGTTTTCTAGTCTCCGGGACAACGAAGAAGCTGTGCAGTTTGTGTAGGCAGTTAGTCCTGGCGACTGTCCTTTGACTCTTTGGTTTCCTTCTTTTGCGTGTGCTCCAGACAAAGAGACCAATAGTTATATTTAAGGTGGCCACTCACACAATTTAAAAACGTCAGCCAGTACTTACGTACGAGGATGCAGGATGTAAGTTTGTAGGCTCTGGTGGTATAGTGCTTACACGTTGGGGCGTGATCGGCATGGTTGGCAGTTCAAAGCCACCAGCAGCTCTTTGGGAAAAAGACTGGGTATTCTCCTCCGGTAAACAGTGACAGTCTTGGAAACCCACAGGGGGTCACTATGAGTCAGCATTGGCTCAGTGGCAGTGAATTTTGTTGTTTTTGTTGTTTCAGGAGACTGAGTTTAAGCCATCAAGCCCAGTAAACCAGTCCTGTGAGGTCTTTGGTGATGTCTGGGAGGTAACTGGGTCTGTGTCCCCTGTACATTTTATTGTACATGTGTATTGCACATATGTGCAGCACACACAAACATGTATATACCCACACTTATAGATAATACCCATATAAGGGTAAGTCAAAAAGTATTGCCATTAGGGTTCTAGTTCATACATGCATGAGTTCATTTTAAACCAAATGGGTTCACACATGTCTCTGAGGTCAGTGGATGACTTCAGACATGTTCTCTCAGGAACATGCTTGTCTTATTAGAGTGCTTTCAGAGAAGGTCGGATCTAAACTGTAGCTTCTGAAGAGATCTGCTGGGCCAGATAAGTTCAAGGCAGAGCGATCAGGTGATGGCATATTTATTTGTGAAATTCCAAAGGCGTAATCTCGATACATTTTCTCAAAGGATACAGGATGATTGTGGTAGCTTATCATGAAGAAATCTAAAAAAATTAAAAATTGCATTGATAAGAAAAACTCGAGGAAAAAGACTGATGATTCTCTGCACCCCCCCCCC
>NW_022103906.1:20480569-20481824 GCF_000313985.2 Echinops telfairi
TTCTGGCTGTACTTCTTCCAAAGCAAGCTTATTTTCCTGTCAGTCCAAGGTAGTTTCAATACTCTTCATGAGCACCGTAGTTCAAATTCTTTTGATGTCCTTATACAGGGTTGAACTTCAACATGCATATGAGGTAATTGACAGTACCATGACTCACCACACCTTAGTCCTCCAAGTGACGTTTTTGCTCTTCAGCACTTTAAGGAGGTCTTCTGTAATATAGCATTTGATTTCTTGACTGCAGCCACCATGAGCATTGATTGTGAATCTAAGCAAGACGAAATCCTTGACCATTTCAATGATTTTCTTCATTTGTATTACCTATTGGCCCGGTTGTGAGGATTTTGGTTTTATTTACACTGAGTTGCAATATATAAGGAAGGCTGCAATCTTGGATCGTCAGCAAATGCTTCAAATCTTCTTCACTTTTAGCAAGCAAGTTGTATCATCTGCAATGGCGGGTTGTTAATAAACCTTCCTCCAATCTTGATTCTACATTCTTCTTCGTATAATGCAGTGTCTCACCATATAGGTTGAATAAATATACAATTTGAAAAGAAACATCCATGCCAAACATCATTCCTGATTATGAACCATGCAGCATTCCCTGCCTCTCGGTCCATGTATAGATAGGATCCATATGAACACAATGAAGTGTTCTGGAATTCCCATTCTTTTTTTTTTTATATAGTGCAAGCCCTTGCATGGCAATCCATATTTATTGAACAACTGATGCTAAGTTATACAAAATTACACCTCTTTAATTAAGGCTTTTAGTTTACATCTGGCCACCTGAAAGTAGTTGTAACATTAGGTTGGTCAATTTAAATATTGTGGCTCCCTGTTGGACAGATACACAATCTTTACACCCAAGAGTTAATGCATACAAAGCAACAAGGCATTGTTAAATAAAACAGCAATAGTTACTGCAACTTAGGCCTTGTGACCAATTACACATGATTTAAAATTACTTGCCACATTCACATCCATAGTTCTTGTCCACCATTTAACATCGCAACCAAAACGTTACACATGTGAAACAATCACTAACAGCCAAAAATACTAAACCTGTATATTTGGTATTGCAACTACATGAGCAAGCAAGGGATTCACAGTGAGAATCTACAGCTGCAGAAGCCTGAAAATGATTTACAAAACTGTTAAATCATTAAAAAATTGTTTGAAAATATACACTTCTTGTTGTAGACCCCCGTTGTACACACAATATAAACGTTGTTCTCTATGTAAACAAAAA
>NW_022103906.1:20483971-20503725 GCF_000313985.2 Echinops telfairi
TTAAGCACACACTGTTGTGCATCTACTTCAACTTGCTTTCTGTAAGAATCTTCTATTGTAGGATCATATTTTTCAACAAAAATTCCTTGAACAAACTGTACGGTCAGAGCAGACTTTCCAACACTTTCCGAGCCAAGTACGACTAACTTATATTCACGCATGGTGTGAATTTGTTGTTAAAACCTTTTGTGCCGTCACCAGATCCCCACAGCCAGCGCCTCTCCACGCCTTGAGTTTCCTCTCGGTCCCTGCTCCTGGCGCCACAGCGGTCTTGCCGTTGCCGCTACCGTCGCCGCTCCGGCTGGTTACACGCCTGACTCTGGGCAATGTTTCTGGAATTCTCATTCTAATGAATGCTATCTATACTTTATTATCATCTACATTGTTGAATGCCTTGGTACAGTCAATAAAATCCAAATAAGCATCTCGGCACCTTTCTGTTATTCTCTGCTAAGATCCATGTGATGTTAGCAATGGCATGAAGCTGTTCCATAGCTTCTTCTGGCACATCTCTGTCAATGTATTGGTGCAACCATTGTTGAACAATCTTCAGCAAAATTTTACTTGCATCTGATAGCAATGATATTGTTCTATAATTTGTGCATTCTGTTGTCACCTTTCTTTGGAACGGATACAAATATGGATCTCTTCTAGCTAGTTGGCCAGGTAGCTGTCTTCCAAATTTCTTGAAATACCTGGTTGAAGCATTTCAATTGGTATTCTTGAAATTCCTGAAGTCATGCTTTTGACTAATGCCTTAAGTGTAGTTTGGACTTCTTCCTTTAGTACCATTGATTTTTCATTATATTTGACCCCTTGAAGTGGTTGCATATAGACCAACTCTTTTTGGTATCGTGACTTTGTGTGTCCTTTCAATCTTCTTTGGATGCTTTTGGCATCTTTCAAGGTTTTCCCCATAAGTTTTTTCAATATTGCAACTCAAGGCTTTGATATTTTAAAATTTCTCTCAACTTGAGATATGCAAAGTGTGTTCTTACTTTTGAATTTTCTAACTGTGCATCTTCACATTTCATTATATTTTACTGTGCCTTTTTGCTCTGCTTTTTGACATGTTCTGACTAACTATTTTATTGATCGCTTCTTTTTAATTTTTTATTAAGCACTTTTATTGGGGGCTCTTACATCTCTGATCACAATCCAGACATTCATCCATTGTGTCAAGCACATTTGCACATATGCTGCCATCATCATTTTCAAAGCATTCTCTTCCCACTTAAGCCCCAGATATCAGCTCCCCATTTCTTCCTCCTCTGTCCCCTATCTGCCCTCTCTCATGAACCCTTGATAAGTTATAGATTCTTATTTCATATCTTACATCGTCCTCCATCACCCTCACCTTCTTTCCATTGTTCGTCCCCCTTGGAGGGGGTTATAAGTTGATCCTTTTGATCGATTGCCCCTTTCTCTCCCACACCTTTCCCTTATCTTCTTGGTATCTATATTCTCATTGTTGGCCCTGAGGTGTTTATCTATCCTGGACTCCTGTGTTTCAGACTCTTATCTGTAGCAGTGTGCATGTTCTGGTCTAATCCGATCTGTAAGGTAGAAGTGAGGTCATGATAGTGGGGGGAGAAAGCATTAAAGAATTAGAGGAAAGTTGTGTGTTTAATTGGTGCTATACTGCCCCATCTCTTCCCTGTGACCCTTCTGTGAGGGGATGTCCAATTGTCTACAGATGAGCATTGGGTCTCCACTCACTGCCCACCCCCTACCTCCTCCATTCATATTGGGTATGATTTTGTTCTGGGTCTTAGATGTCAGATACCTGATCCCATTGACACCTCATAATATTATCACTTCTTACATTTGTCTTAGGTTCTCTACAAGAGCAAGTTTCAGAGTCTCTTCTGACATCCACTTTGATATTTTCTTTATTTCCTGTTTTGTAAAACTACCTTTTACTTTCTTCCTGCAAATCATAATTGGTATTAGCATAATCACTAACTTTACTGCCCCGTGATTGATCCAGGACTGGGCACATGGTAGGTGTGCACTGAGTGTTATAAATGGTAAAAGAGAGGGATATGGTGCAACTCTTTCCTGAAAGCATTTCAAGACTTTCCAAGTCGTTTTTCACTTGTATCCCAAAGATGAGCTTTTGCCAGTGGTCCAAAAGAAGATTAAGCAAATGGCTGTAATTTAGCTTACCACGTGGACAGGAAGCTAGCACTAAGATGACGTGCTCAGTCCGGATGCTCTTCGGTGCTTGGTTCAGGAGACTAGTTTAATGTCAAGATAACAAATACAGTGTTAGTGTCCCAAATGGAGAGCTATGTGAGTACATTTACCAGGACACCTTCTTCCTCTCTACCTTAAAATTTTCTTTTAACAAGAAAGAAAAGGTTGCCAGGTTAGAAAGTGACCCATGGAAATGGACCATCCAGGACAGAGTACTCCCATCTGTTTTCTTTCTGATTTTCTTTCCACTTGCTCCCAGCGTGAGGAACTACATGTTCACTCATCGTGAGCAGCATGTGACTCTAATGACATACTGGCCAAGCACAGATCCACCAGTTGTGTTGAGTCGATTTGGACTCCTGGTCACCTCATGGGTATCAGAGTAGAGCGGCACTCTAGACAAGACTCTGGCTCCATGAATTCTCAGTTGTGTGAACTTGACAGCCAGCTGCTTGCATTCATCAATTTCCTCCTCTGTAATATAGTAGTGACAATATTAATAACCTCTCGGAGAATTGTCTTAAAATAGTGCGCAATGCATAGCAGTTACTGTTAGATTGGCCATGTCCCCATTGTTAGGCTTTGTTGTGGTTAGGTCCCGTGGAATCAGTTCCAACTCACAGTAGTAACCGGATGTCGAGCAGCGTGAAACAGCTGTGCCATCCCCATGTTCGATGTGATGTTGGAGCCTGTCGTTGGGCCACTATGTCAGTTCATCTCCTGGAGGACCTTCCTCTTTTTTGATGATCCTCTACCAAGCAGGATGCCTTTTTCCAGGGATGGGTCCCTCTTAACAAAGTATACAAAGTACATGAGTCTAACTTGCTCTCCCTGCGTCTAAGGAACATTCTGGCTGACCTTCCAAGACAGACCTGCTTGTTCTTTTGGCAGTCCATGGTACTTGTAATATGCTTTGCCAACATTCTAACTGCAGTACATCCGTTCTTTGGCACTCTTCCTAATTCCGTGTCCAGCTTTCATACGGATCTATGAGGCGCTTGAAAACCCTATGGCTTGGCCAGGACCGCCTTAGTCCTTAACAAATATTTATTGAGCACCGATGGTAAGCTAGAAACATTTCCTTTTTCTTTAAAAAATTCTTTTTTAGAAATATTTTCTTAACCAGGTTTTTATTTTATATATTTTTTACTTCTTTTTAGATCAGGAGATTGAGGCAGAGACTTGAGGCCTTTTAATTTTTTTTCCTGACTGAGGTCTTTTAGGTCATGAAAATTATCCCATGTTATGTCTAGGGCTCTTTTTCCCACAATAAAACTGTTCTCCATAATCTTTGAATTTAATCCTAATTTAATTACCTTGTTAATATGACATTTTGATTCTTATCCACCTCAAATGTTTAAGCTTATGGTTTTCAAATAATTTATTTGTAGGCTGATCCTTTCACTAGGTAAGAATAAGAGAAAACTTATAAATACATTTAAGCAAAAATAACATGGGGGTGAAAGCCTTTATTTATCACAGCATGTTTCATATTAAAATATCTGACAGATAGCTTATTATTTCTTGGCAAACTGCTAACACTCCAGAAATGGATTAAAAAGCCCTCTTTCTCAATGTCATTTGCTGAAAATATTAAGTGTCAAAATACTCAGAAACTTCCTGTGGTTACCAGGGTGGTTTTTGATTATGACAATCAGAAAAAAAAATACTGTAATGTGCAAATCTGAATGTAAATTGCCTCCGATTTAATTACATTATGGGTGTAAATTACCCCCAATGCTTAACACCTCTGCCCTGGATTCTAGAACTCTATTGCAATTATATCTTTCAGCACTTCTTGAAATTTTATAGTGACAACAAACGTGTAATAGCAATCATTATGAAAAACATTTGCAATGTGCAGCTTATTTTAAAATTGAAAGCATTTCTGGATTCTATATTTGAAATATGAAATTCAACCCTGTCAAACTTTCATTAGCACCTAACTCCCCTGAACAGTTCTCTTCACATCCTTGGGAAAGCTAGGCCTCTGGGGATCAGGGACTGAAGTGCATCGACAGATCGGGTGACCTGGGGCTTTCTTGGCCTTTGGTTGGCTCATATTGAGATAAGATCTGCTCTATCCCAATGAGAGTACTTTTCAAAGAATACAGGAGATACCGTATGAGGTGAAAAAGCTAAGTGACTATAAAAGGAAAACTCAGTATTATATGGCTAAAAAAACAAAGAAACTTCTTTTTTTTTCTCCTGTCCTAAAACCTGAAGATGCTGTGAGTTAGATATTGCAAGGTTAGCAGTTCAAACCCACCAGTCGCTGTCTGTTCTTCTGAAGATTTAGTGTCAGAAGCTCCTATGAGTTGGAATCAACTCGGTGGCAGTGGGTTGGGGTGCTGCTAGTGATCCTGGGAGGGTTAAGTGGTCTCTCCTGTTTCCTGTCATCATTCCAACTTGCTTCCTTGCTATGTACTAAGGCAATGCTCTCATCTGCATGGCCAATACTGGGTTTCAGGCAAACCCATGCTCCCACTCAAAGGAACAGGAGAGAGATTGCGCACAGACTCTTTTAAAGCCCTGGCCTGGAAGTGGCACACATCACTTCTGCTTATAAGCCACTGGTCACAACCACGGCACTCGGGTCACGCAGCTGCCAAACGAGTTGGTCGTTGTAGTCTTTGGTGCAGTAGCCGCCGACAAGGGCCACTCTGGAGCTGCTGAAGGAGAGAATGGGCTTTGGTGGGTCCGTAACAGCCTCTGCTAGGGAGTTGACTTGTTAAAATGCCAGAGGCTCAAGTCCAGCCAGCCCTGCCTTGGAAGAAAGACTTGGCGTTTGGTTCCATAAAGATCACAGTCAAGAGGACCTCGTGGAGTCTGGTTATGCTCTGCAACCCATGAGATGCCATGACTCAGAACTGGCTTGAAATCAATGGGAAAAAAATTAACTTAAGGTGGAAGTTATTATTCGAACATTTATTACTGGGTTTGTACACGGCTTGTTTTATTCGCTCAGTCATCATGCAAGGAGGAGTCTCTTGGTGGGGCAGATGCTCAACGTAGGTGCTTGGCTGCGAACAGAAAAGTTGGACGTTTGAGTCCAGCCAGGAGGGCCTTAGATGAAAGGCCTGGTGACCGAGTTCTGAGAAAATCAGTGACTGAACGCTTTCTGGAGCTATTCTACGCTGGCCCACAGCGTCACCACCGGGTGGAGTCGGTGGGAACTGGCTATCGGTTATTGGTCGTCCTATGAGGCCAATACTGTTAACCTACATGAGAGAGATGGCATCTCAGAGAAGTTTCACTCTTTACCTAAATTCAGAGGACCGGCTCATTAAGTGCCCTGGGATTGGAAATGTATAACTACAATGCCAGAAAGAAGTGTTCTCTTGCACATCATGGTTCTAAAAAAGGAGATATGTCAACAACAGGCAACCTAATTAGGATTCTGAAATCATGGCTTCATTTCCCATTTCAGTTCTGTCCACTGTACTGTCCACTGTCCACTGCAGCTCCGTTCCTAACCCCTTGTGAACGCTTCACTAATTCCTTTAGGCATCTTCAGCATTACCGTTGGCACTACCAACCATTTCTCTAGCGATCATCCTGGCTACTATTGTTTTCTATTGCATTTGGGAACAGATCGAGTCTGTGCAATGGATCCTTCAGCGGGGGTGGATTCCTTCAGTGGAGGGCAGGAGGGAAACCCAACAAAACTCACCACACTCCCTGCCACAGAGTCAGTGTTAACACAGGGCAAGCCTACCGGAGAGGCAGAACTGCCCCCTGAGGATTTATGAGACTTAAGCTGTTTATGGGAGTAGAACACTCCATCTTTCTCCTGCCTTAAGGACAAAGACATCTTGTGTTTTTTTTAAAATAATCATTTTATTGGGGGCTCTTAAAGCCCTTATAACAATCCATACATCAATTGTATTAAGCATATTTGTACTATAATATGATGCTGCCATCATCATTTTCTAAACATCTACTTTCTATTTGAGCCTTTGTTATCAACTCCTCTCCCCACCTCCTGATGCCTAGGTAAATTGTAAATTATTATTATTTTCATATCTTCCACCAACTGCTGTCTCCATTCTCCCAGGGTTCTGTTGTCCAACCCCCTGGGGGGGGGTATCATCAATCATTGTGATTGGTTCCCCCTTCCTCCCCATTTACCCCACTTTCCCTCTACCTGCTGGTATTGCTACTCCCATTTCCGTTCCTTGAGGGGTTTATCTGACCTAGATTCTGCGGTCGTGAGCTCTTATCTGTACCAGTGTACCCGCTCCTGTAGCCCAACGTGAAAGGCAGGACTGGGGTCACAATAGTGGAGGGTGAGGAAGCCTCAAAAGAGCAGAAGAACACTGTGTTTCATCAGTGCTCTACTACACCCTGGTTGAATCATCACTTCCCTGTGACCCTTCTGTGAGGGCGGTCCTATTATCTACGGATGGGTTTTGGGTCTCTGCACCGACCCACCTTGTTCTCAACAATATGTTTTTTTGTTTTGTTTGGGTCTTCTGATGCCTGTTATCTGATCTTGTCAACAGACAAAGACATCTATTAATGCTATTTTATCGTCCCCACTCCCTCCTACCTGTGTGAAACAATGGTTGGTAGGACTAAGTGCCTTACAAGCACATGTTAAATGAAGCAAAATCAAAGAGAGGATCAGAGTGGTGGTTTCTTGGACACAGACGGTTTTGAGTCTTGTCCTTCTCTTGGGTTTTGACTGGCGACTTGGTGAGGGTTTCTTCTATTTTGGCTTCAAGATAGCCTTGCCAGTCTCCTCCCATGCTCCTTTCTGGCATCCAGAGTGTAGATCCAGCAAAGTCAAAGGACAAATTGGCAAGAGCTAGGAACCATGGCCCTTTCAGATGTCTGGCCATTTTTGGCTTGCAATAATAGATTTCCTGGTTTCTCTCCATAGTTATAGGGGATGGATCCAGTCACAACACCTTCAGGAAGTACATTTTCACTGGAAATGAGGACAAGAATGATCCCGAATTTCAGCAGTTTATATTCATGATCAATGACCACTCAATGCTTGGTGGTTAGGCTGGTCAGCTGGAAGGTGAGAGGAAGAGAAAATTTTACCCCACCCCCACCCTCATTGATCTGTTCCAATCACCATGTAGAAAACAGTGGCTTTTGACCGTTTGGGTCCCAGAGGAGAATCTTGTGCTGCTAGATCGCACCAGCGGGGCATGAATGACCGGCACAGATTGGTTTTATGAATTGTCCTTTTGATTTCTTCTTGTCGCCATGCTGCAGTTAAAGCCACGCACGGTATTTGCTTTAAAGAGATTTGCATAGTGGAGAAGAAAAGGGTGGGACCTCTGGGGGACTCTTGATGATGCTTACTGGGCACTGTTGTGGTCTAAGAGGTGGGCCTTCCAAACTTGTGGTTTTCTTTGAGGAATCTGCCCTTCCCCTTGGAGGTAAGGACAGCTGTGATGGGCCAAGGTCATGCATTGCCTCTGAAATCAAAGTGCAGCATGCAGTGTCTTGGTGGGTTCCTTCTTGGCTTGCAACTCAGTTATTTTGGAGAAGCGTGGGCAGGTTCTTGTTAGACAGATATTAAAAATAGCGCTTGTGTCACATGTGCTTTTCATTATTTAATTAAGGATTCACATCACATTTTATAGTTCCAAAGTGATCCGGAAGCGTTCAGATCCATTCTCCTTGGCAATGCTTTTGGGAGCCAACCTTCCGCAAGTGTTTTAATTTTCCCACAGGAAAGAGAGGCAGGAGGGGATTGCTGTTTTAAAGAGTTAATGAGGAGGGGCTGGAATCCAGGTCTGGATCTTCCTCTCTGTAGGCCCGGATTTAGATGGCTCTCACTGACAGAGTGAAATGGCAGAATCTGATAGAAAAGTTCTTTGAGAGATTACTCGATTCTAGATATAGTTGCAATAAAATGGCTATAGGTAGATGGAAATGATCTTGCTTGAAAAACACAAAAGCCTTCTGAAGAGAAGAGATCACACCGGAGCCTCGGCCTTTTCTGAAGCAGGTAATACAAGGCTACTAAAAAAACCAGGCTGTTTCTCTCCCTGCAAATTACGATGTTGAAAAGTCATCTCAGATATACTGCTACTCTTAGCTCAGAAATGTAATGCAAGTCTCAGAAACACGGTGGGCGTGCTGTCCTATTCTTTTCCTTCCAGTTCATAGGGGAATGGTTTCCTGGGCCGTGCTGTTTCTCTGGTTCCACAGCTGGTACTTGTTCACTATGTTATGGAGCACAGCTGCGGCTCTACAGGTTCGAATTTTGTACTTTGTTCTAGTTCTTTTTTTTTTCTTTCTGTATTTATTTTTTTAAAAATCATTTTATTGGGGGCTTGTACAACTCTTTTTTTTTAAACATTTTATTAGGGGCTCATACATCTGTTATCGCAATCCATACACACATCAATTGTGTAAAGCGCATTTGTACATCATTCTCAAAACATTTTCTCTCCACTTAAACCCCCGACATTAGGTCCTCTGTTCTAGTTCTTTAGATCATTTCTTCCCTGGTATCAATTAGCACATGAAAGTCATTAACAATCATCTCTTTAATCCGTAGTTATCTATAATTTGAACCATAGCATTTTTCAACTCCTGGCCAAGTGATTTTTAAAATCAAATTTGCCTTTATAGACTGCCTCATGAAGATTAATTCAACTTACCATTGATCATTCAAAGTAGTGCTACCATAATGAAAATGATGGGCAAGTAGTTGGGGACTCCACAGAGAGATCTCAGGCCATCGAGCTAAAAGTGTGCTCAGCATAGATCTGAATAAAAACCAGGAAACCACAAACTCCAAATTCCCGGCCATCGAGTTGATTCCGACTTATAGTGATCCTATAGGACAGAGGAGAACTGCCCCTGTGGGTTTCTGAGACTGGGACTGTGTAGGGGAGTAGAGAGCCTCATCTTTCTCCCACAGAGTGGCTGGTGGTTTTGAGCTGTTGACCTAGCACTTAGCAGTTTGATTCATAACCAATATACCACCAAGGTCAGGGAAATCCCTGGTTACAAATGAAAGCTTCTCTCAGAATGTAAAAGCAAGTTCGAGCCCTCATATAATTCAGAGCAATGGACCCTTCTTTTGTATCAACATTTTAGTATCTGCTATTTCATGGTGCTTGGCACTGTGATTGCTATTAAAAACACCAGAAACATTCAAGACCAGGACTCTGTTCTGGAGAAACGACACTGGAGATAGACACTGCAATAGAGGGTCAGACACTCTTAGCTGGGGGCAATCATGCAAGGGTCAATTAGGTACCAGTGTCTGTTGTTTTTAGATGCCCCTGAGTTGGTTCTGACCCACAGTAACCCATAAAACAGAACCGACACCGCCCTGTCCTGCACCATCCTCACAACCACGGGTCCTCAAACTACCGCCTGCCGGCCACATGTGGCCCACCGAGGACATTTATTCGGCCAGCCGGGTGTTTTTGCCCGTTTTGTTTTTTTACTTCAAAATAAGGTATGTGCAGTGTGCATAGGAATTTGTTCATGGCTTTTTCTTTTTAAACTATAGTTCAGCCCTCCAACGGGTCTAGGGACAGTGAACTGGCCCCCTGTTTAAAAAGTTTGAGGACCCCTGCTCACAATTGTACTGATGCTTGAATCCATTGTTGTGTTAGGGTCTATCTTGTGGACTTTACGTACATTATCTTTAATCTTTCAAGTGATGCTGTGAACTCAGTCTTATTCTCATTCTATGAGATACAAATCTGAGGCTCCAATATGTGTATCACAGCTAGTAAACCAAAGAGATGGGGTTTGAACTCATGCTCATTCCAGTACAACACAGTATTTTTTTCCCCTGTCGACTGATTTAATTAGGACTTCCTCACACCATTCCATAGATCAATCATACCAAGCAGTGTTGTACAATCTCTACCACACTCAGTTTCTAACATTGTCTTCCTTCTTGGGCTTCTTGATATCAGCTCTTCATTAATCCCCCATCCCCCTGCGTACCCCTCAGAGGAACTCCCATTCTAGTTATCATCTCTAAATTCATCCATCCTGGCTTCAAATGCTGAAAACCCTAGAAAAATGCATAGCAGAGAGTCAAGAAAGCTACCGCCAATGACAAAGTACAGCAGAGAGAAACCCCAATGTAAACAACAACAACACAACAAATCTTAAAAACCAGATCAAGCACAAATGTATCAAAGAGGAGAGCAGATAGCAAGGTTTTAACTATTCAAGTCAGATTTATCATCTTACTCTACTATAGTCCTCTCTCCAATACTTTCTGTGGGACCGCCAGGTTATTTCCATACCTCAATTATGGCCAAAGAGTAATCAGTGGAGGCTTATTCCCTGTGTAGATTCTGCAAGTGTATTTGGGGCTTCCACTGTCATCCCTAGCCTAGTACCCACCAGACTCTCACAACTTAAGCTCTGATATTACCCCCTTCTTTAGATTTGGATTATATAATTTACAATCCTTGGATCATGGATGTTGGTGTGCTTCTTCCATGTGTGGGCTCAGTTGACATTTCACTTAGATAGCTGCTTGTATGGAAACAAGCCTTGAAGACCCCAGGTGTTATTCTTTCTGATAGCCGGGCACCATGCACTTTATTCGCCACACTTTACTATAGTACCCATATCTTCCATGTTTCTTTCAGGAGGCTGTGTATCCAGCAGGGCCATGCTGTTAGAACTGATTGTTCTTAGATTGGAGTAGGATTAAGTGCCAGCCCCAAATCCATTCCTTAATCTATGTTTTTCATCTGCCTGCTTCAAATTAGAGACATCTTTGCTAGTTTATGGTGGAGAATATTCGCCATCATTTCCCTGGAGCACAAAGACCTTCTGTTTATAGTGTCATTAATTTAGAACATGGTAATATTTTTAAGACACTATTGAGAAAGGAAGATTGAACAAGCATAGGCTAACTACAAATCACAATACCTGGATTATTGCCTTGTGCAGAATTAACCCTTATGTGACCAGAACTCAATTTATGCCAACACTGGGAGTTGTTGGTCAGGCAAGACTTACGATCATATTCACTGATAGTGTCAAAACTCAGGTCAACCAGAATGATTCCTATCTTAATACAGCAAGTAGGGTGCTAAAGTCGTAAGTAAATATTGGGCCTACTCCCAATAGTTCAATAGCCTTGGTATTGAACTTGTCTCCTACTTCTTCACAGTAGTTTTGGTCTTAAGTCCTCGGGCTACAGGTGTGTTTGAAGCAGAGCCTAGTTCACCTAGTAGGGTTCCCACATTGCCTCCCTCTAGTCTGGACAGCACAGTGTCCATCATGGTATTTCTATGGTGAATCCTCTGTCTACACCACACAGCTCACATTACAGAAATAAAATAGAGGTTGTATTTCTTTGTGTGTTTCTTTATTGCTAGACTTGGCTCCCCATTAGATTCAACTATCTAGATCAAATGATGCTGTCTCTCTCTGTGTGTGCTGCCCACTGCTACCCACCCTCTCACTCATTTCTTGGAGAACATTCACTCCTGTTGAAGCCATTTTCTCTTTCTGTCTCTACAATTCTGTGCTGAGGCAGGTGGAGGTGAATGCTTTATTTCAGCTTGGGTAACAAGCTCAAGCATAATTTGGTCACAAAGTCACATTGCCTTGCATTCCTAGTTTTGCACTTGTATAGATATAAAAAATATAGCTTTTGTTGTTGTTGTTCTTTGATTTTTACACTTGTCTAAATGTCACTAGGCCCAGAGACTCTGAGAAATCCCAGAGTATGACACACCTAACAATTACTTTCTTTGACTTCTGAATACTACAGGACTTATGTCTTGACTTTCTTTCTAGGAGGTGAGGCGGGTGGGAGTTGAGGAAGAGGGAAGAGGATGAAACAGTAGGTTAAAAATATCTCCACGCCTGGATCGATCTGGATTTCTAGAAGACATATAGCTTTCTCACATGCTAGAACTCACTTGCCCAGCTTAAAATCCACTTTTGTTGATTTAAGATAGGAAATTATAGGTACGAGTTTGCAAAAATGATTTTAGACCATAGTGGATAAATGCATCTCCAACTACTTAAATCCATTCCTGGATGATCTGCTGTCCAGTAAATGTCAAATATTCAAAAGCAAGTTCTCCATCTTTTCCCATCTATGTTCCCTTTTTTCCCACTTGCTCAGTCTCTCTTGCATGAAGGCCGCATTTGGTGCTCCCTTCTTGTTTTTCTGGAGCTCCCGTGAGAGAGCTTGAAGCAGTCAGCTGCTAACATAAAGCTTAAGTCCACACCCACCAGCCGTTCCTCGGGAGAAAACCATATGGGGAAGTTCTACTCTGCCTAGAGTGTTGCTGTGAGTCTCAAAATATTTGACGGTAGTGGGTTTGGTTTTCTGACAGATAGATCTTCTAGCTTTTTCTTGACATAGACACAATTTCCTACTAGGCTTTACTAAAGATCTATGCCAGACAATGAAATCTTTCTGAGCAGCAAAGAACACTTAGCTACCTAGCACACCGTGTGTAAGACAGGCATCTATGTCCACGAGGATAGCAAATGACCTGTTCATCCCAATTTAAGAAGGACAAGTATGACACTCACTTTAAGGAGTAAGGCATTCCTGCCCCAAGCCATGGTATCTTCAGTCGCCTCATATACATGAGAAAGCTGGCCATTGAATAAGGAAGACCGAAGCAGAAAAAATGCCTTTGAATTATGGTGTTGCTGAAGAATATTAAAAGCACCATGGTCTTCCAAAAGAACAAACAGATCTGTCTAGGAAGAAGTACAGCCAGAATGTTTCTTGTATTTGGGACATGTTGTTAGAGGAGACCAGGCTGTGAAAAAGGACCTGCAGCTTGGTCAAGTAGAAAGGCAGCTAAAAAGAGGAAGGCCCTCAACAAGATGGATTGACACGGTGGCTACAACAATGGGCTCAAACATAGTAATGGTCCTGAGGCTGGCCCGTGTTTTGTTCTGGCATACAGAGGGTCACTGGAGTCAGAAACAACTCGGCCCAACAACAATTTTGATCCGGTACGAAAGGGAACCTGGACAAGTGACTTCTTGGCATTCTATGTTTACTGAAAAAACAATTTTATCTTGATGTTGCCATTTCTTCTTCCAGCTATGTCTGATCCCACAAGAATGTTAGGCACCCCCCTAATTTTTTTTAATGTTGATTTTAAAATTATTATTGTGACATGGGTAAAGCTTTACAGTGCAGATCAATTTTCCATTCAACAACTTGTCCACATTATGTTTCACGTCATTGATTGCAATCCCCACAAGGTAACTTCCCTTTTCCTACTTCCTCCCTGGGTTTCGCTTTTTCAGTCCTCTTTCTTTTCTGATCCCTTTGAACGTTATCCTTTGGTAAATGATGTGCTTGGTCTCAAATGATTGATAATTCTAAGGTTTGCTTACATTCCTAATTTATTGCTTCCCTAATCTCCTTGTCTGTTGTCTGGCTGAAAAATCAAACCCTGGAGGTTAGTTGATTTCAGAGTGTGACTAGGCCTTGGGGTTTCCACCAGTCTCTGTTTGACTAGTCAACTTATTTTAAAAACATTTAAATTTAGTTTACTTTTTAAAAACAATTTTGAGTTTGTTCCACTCAAAATGTATGGCTTCCCACTCTGTAATCTTCCAGTATGCTTCTTCCCAGAGTGGTTCATCATGGTAGCCCGGCACCATATGGATCTTCTGGTGTCAGCGTTGGGGAGACAGACGCTCAGGAGGCCCACTTCGCCATTGGACCAAGGGTTCACAAGCATCTTCCATTGTCTGCACTCGTCTTTGCTCTGGACAGAGAGAGGCCAATTGGTGTACCTTATAAGGTTTTTAAGCTTCTTAGACCTCAGGAACTACTCACCAAAGCAGGATAGAGAACAGTGTCTTTGCGGACTATTAAGCCACTTGACCTTGGTAGACAGACATGCCAATCTTGAGAAGCAAGAAAGCTGTGGTTTGCTTGGCCATACTTGTTTTCCAGATTGTGGGCTTTTGGCACTGAAAAAGAATGCAAGACAGTCTAGCCTCAGCTTCTTCATGAGGGAATGAAAATATTCAATGAATTGCTTACAGTTATTCACCTAGAAAACACTTGATTTAGGAATACAAGCACTGGCTTCCTAGTGCCACAGATGGGGCTTTGTTCATTTTCAATGGCACATTTGTCTGACTTTAAAGTTTCACTGTTGAATCCACTACCGAAGTCTACTCTGTTGACTGAAGATAACTGCTGGGATGTGGTGGGATGAAATACAAAAAGAAATTAGGTATATAGAAGATTCATTCACCTGCTGCGTACATTCCTCCAGACCAGTGGTTCTCAACCTTCCTAATGCTGAGACCCTTTGATACAGTTCATGTTGTGGTGACATCCCCCAACCATAAATTTATTTTTGTTGCTACTTTATCACTGTCATTTTGCTACTGGTATGGATCGGGCAACCCCTGTGAAAGGGTCATTTGACTCCCAAAAGGGTTGCGACTCACAGGTTGAGAACTGGTGCTCTATCCCATAGGTTACCAAACTTACATGGCCTAAGTATGCCCTCTTTCCTAAAACCTCTTAGTGCCTCCCTGGCCATTAACAATGCTTGTACTCTAGCTCATCATCCGGGATACAGTGTAGCCATCTGTTTCTGCTGCCCCTCTGGATTGTTCTCGTGGCCCCAGAGGTTGGTATCGCCCATTTTGGAAACTGCTCAATACATATATGTCAGCACAATCTCAGATGCCATTTCACTCCTTTGGAAAGGAGCAGCCAGGTTGAGCATCCTCAGACATCCAGAAGGTCCCTGGGGGTGCAAACAGCTGGCTCTCCACAGTGTGAATCCATCTGGCAGTGTCATGGCAGAAAGGCTGGGAGAACTGCTTCTACAAAATGGCAGTCATGCAAAGGCCCGGGAGGCATAGCCCTGCCCTGTCTGAGTCTCCCCAGACTCTGTGCCAGTACCTTGTGAGTGTGTGTGTTTGTCTGGGTGAGCCTTCCCTCTTTCTATCCGAGCACTTAAATGTCTGTGTAATTGGCTCTCTGTCAGATGCTGTGGTTAGACTGGAGACTCAGAGTTGAGTGAAATGGAGTCTTGGCCCTAGAGACTTCTGAGTCTGGTTCACATTCACCACAATTAGACTTATTAAGCAAAATTAATCTGAATTTGCTAATGGCCTGATTTATTCAATAGAATAATGAAAAACTAAGAGCCGGAAGCAACATAAATCGCTATCAGTTTAACTCCATACCTTCATCACGCACTGCCATGGAGTTGATGCTGATTCATAGTGACCCTATAGGAAAGGGCGGAACTGCCCTGGCGAGTTTCTGAGAGACTAATTGTTTATGGGAGCAGAAAGCCCCTTTGTGTTCCTGCATAGCTCTGGTTTTTGAAAGTCTCGTCTCTTCTTCTCCTGCTTCTGTTTTTACTTCTTTTAAAATATTTCAGCCAGAGCTAGAATCCATCTCTCCTAATTCTAACCATTACTCTCTCACCACACTCGGGTTACCTTAAAACCAACTCACAAAATGGCATAATAGTTGTTCTCCGAAACTGATAATCACATGGGAAACTAAAGAAACAAAACAAATAACCCCCTTCAAAAAAGTCTCCAAAACCTAACCCCCTGCCGGGGGGCCCCCTCAACCCTGCCTCCCCACCAAAACCCTATGTGTTCCTGGATCTTATACATAAAAATTGAGTGTGGCATCTGAATAGTTTTTTTTTAATGTTCCTTTTAAGTTCATCAAGAAATTCTGAAAGGCAGACTCTGTTGATAATGACTGTACTAGTAGCTGTAGAGGACACGATGAATCAGACATCTACTGACCTCCTCAAGGCTCTACTCCAACGGGAAGACCATGCCCTTGACCAGACAGTCTATGTCGATGATGTCCATGCTGTTGTTTTTGTGTGCCATTGAGTGTCTTCTGACTATCTGTGATAGGCCTGTCCCACGGGGTTTCTAGACTCCATCTTTAGGAGAACACACTGCTACATCTTTTCTCCTGCAAATTGGCTGGTGAGTCCTAATGACTGGCCTTCTGGGATTCATTAGAGTGCTTAGTCATTACGCCAGGCTCTAGATAAAATGTGCTTTAATGTAAAGTAGGATCGCTTGCATTTAAATATTGCCAATTTATTCAGCAGAGTTGAGACTTTTTATTCTATTGTTGATTACTTTTTAAAATTGAGTTGGCTTTTATGTATATGTCTTTATTATGTTTCAGCTTTAATAGTAGACTTAATTAGACTTCAAGGTTAGGGCTTATTCTATTTTTTCCAAGTGAATTTAGTCTTCTTAATGTAATTGTGTATTTGAAAGATGGATGGCGCTGGCTAAACTTGTTTATCCAATTTAAGAGACAGAGAGAAAGACAGAGAGAGAGAGAGAGAGAGAGAGATCTGTCCCACAGCAACCTAGAAAGTTCTTTAGCTATTTTGGGGTTCTTTCCCCCTTGCAGATAACGTCTGAATGGGTGTTGTAAGGGCACTGTGGGGTTTCTAGTGTCCTTACAAAGTCTTATCAACATAGAGAACCTGAGCTCCCTTTACTGGCATCAGCTCCTTGACTCATTCAATTCACACATCTCTTCACTACTCATATTTCAGACTGTAACCAGTGATCTCTTTCATTTTTAAAATGATGCTCACATAGTTTACGTCATCTCTTTCATTGATTGAAAAGAAAAGCCAGAGCCAAAAAAAGTTACTGGTGAACAGTTGCCATTTGTAAGTAAAGACCCGCATGACATATGCAAGCATTGGCAGTGCTGATTTCCCTTATTTCTCGGGTGGTTGTACATCTCAGCATTAAATGGAATGGATTTAAAACTAGGGAAACCGATGGACTCCGTGGTAATTCTGTACGATCCCAAAGTCCTTAAGCCAGTGACTGTGCGTGTGGACTGGCATAGCCAGATGGCCCTCACGTGTGAGGTCCAAGGTTGTGGTTGTTGTGAGGTGCATTGAGTCGGTGTTGGCAGAGCGACCCTGTGCGCAGCAGAACCAAACACTGCCTGGTCCTGCGCCCGCCTCCCCGTGGTTCCTGTGCTTGAGCTCCTTGCTGTAACCACTATGTTAATCCACCTCCTTGAAGGCCGCCTTCTTTTTCGCGGCCCCTTTATCGAGTATGATGCCCTGGGAGCTGATCTCTCCTGACAATATGCCCAAAGTATGTTTGACACAGTCTTACCATCATCACCTCTCAGGAGCATTCTAGAAGTCCTTCTTCCAAGACAGATTTCTTTGTCCTTTTGTCAGTCCATGGTACTTTCAACATTCCTCATCAGCATCAATTCACACACATAGATTCTTCTTCCATCTTCCTTATTCAATATCCAACTTTCACAAGCATAGGAGGTGATGGAAAATACCATGGCTTGGCTCAGGCCCACCTTAGTCCTCAAGTAACACCCTTGCTCTTCAACACTTTAAAGAAGCCTTAGGCAGCAAAGCATCTTTGATCTTTTGACCGCTGCTTCCATGAGCACTGATTATGGATTCTGCAAGATGAAATCCTTGACAACTTCAATCTTTCTCCATTTATTATCACGTTACCTTCTGGTCCAGTGGTGAGGATTTGGGTCTTCTTTACATTGAGTTGTCATCCATACTGAAGGCTGCAATACTTTATCTTCATCAGCAGGTGTTTCAAATCCTCCCACTTTCAGCAAGGCTGTGTCATCTGTACATCTCAGGTGGTGAATAAACCTTCCTTCAGTCCTGATGCCACATTCTTCTTCATTGAACCAGCTTCTCTGATTATTTTCTCACATACTTAAAAAGTATGGTGACAGGATACAACCCTGATGCACACTTTTCCTGATTTAAACCATGCAGTATTCCCTGGTTCCGTCAAGGGCAGATAATTACCCCAAATAACTGACCAACTGACTCATTGCTGATGAGTAGCATGGTAGCATGGATGGTAGCATGGATTCTTGCCTGGGGTCTTCTAAAGCTGGCTACTAGAGCATTCTAGGGAGAGGAGCCCTGCAAGTGCAGTGTTATGTGTTGACTTGCTAGTCTCAAGGGCAGCAGTTTGAAACCATCCATTGTTTTCCTTGGCTTTCTTCTCTCATAAAGAGTTACTGTCTCAGAACCCACCGAGGACAGTTCTATTGGGTCCTATAGTGGCACTAGGAGTCAGAATCAACTTGGTGGCAGCGAGTTTGAGTTTTTGGTAGCTTTAGCACTTTACTGTTAACAAATATCATTTCAGGAAAACAAGGGCATTTATGATGATGCAAAACGAAACAGTGAATGAAAGAATGGATAGGAGATGAGAGACAGGTTCTCTGCTCAGTGATGGCTGTGATAGAATTAGAAAGGCACTGAGTGGGTAAGAAAGATTCAAGGAGACTTTATTAGCCTGGTACTAGACTTGAAGAACTAGACAGAGATTTTTTGACAGATGTCCTGGTAAATATTGAGTTGATTTCAGGACTAAAATAATGAAAAAAAATTACTTTCCAAAAGCATAATCATTACACTCCCAAAGAACACTTACTCTATTTCTTCATTTGAACATCTCTGTGATGTGAGTACTCCCATTTCACAGATAAAGACTGAGCTGCAATCAATGAAGACAAAATGGATGCAAAAGCAAATGTGATGAAGAAATTAGATGGTGCCCGGCTATCAAAAGATATAGTGTCTGAGGTCTTAAAGGTTTGAAGTTAAACAAGCAGCCATCTAGCAGGGAAGCAACAAACCTATGTGGAAGAAGCACACCAGCGTGTGTGATCACGAGGTGTCCACAGAATCAGGTAACAGGCACCAGAAGACTCCAAACAAACAAAAAACCCATATTGTTGAGATCGAGGTGGATGAGAGCAGAGATCCAAAACCCATCTGTAGATGATAGGACATCCCCTTACAGAAGGGTCACAAGGAAGGGAGAGTCAGCCAGGGTGCAGTATAGCACCAATGCAACACACACTGTTCTTCTGGTTCCTTGAGGCTTCCTCACCCCCCACTCTTCCCCCCACTATTATGACCCCAGTCCTGCCTTTCAGTTCTGGCTAGACCGGAGCATGTACACTGGTACAGAGAAGAGCTCACAGCACACAGAATCGAAGTCAGATAAACCCCTCAGGAACAGAAATGGGAGTAGCAATAGCAGGAGACTAGAAGGAAGGTAGGGGAGCAGGGGAGGAAGGGGGACCAATCACAATGATTGACACATAACACCCCCCTCCCAGGGGCTTGAACAACAGAAACATGGGTGAAGGGAGACAGGGGTCGGTGGAAGATATGAAATCAATAATAAGTCATAATTTATCAAGGGGTCATGAGGGTGGGAGAGGGGAAAGGGAGGAAACAAAGAGGAGCTGTACCAAGGGCTCAAAGGGAAAATACAAGTTTAGAAAATGATGACGGCAACAGATGTACAAATATGCTTGATACGATTGATGTATGGAATGTTCTAAGAGTTGTCAGAGGCCCCAGTAAAATGATTAAAAAAAAAAAAAAAGGCTGTGCCGCAGAGAACGTCGGGCAGCTTGAAGACAAATCCTGAAGTCCTAAACCGAGGGCGGGTGCTTCTGCCGGTCTTCTGTATTCTGGCCCGCCTTAAGAAGCAGCAGACTCGGCCTGTCTGGATAGGACAGGCTGGATGAACAATCTGGAGGAGAAAACAAC
>NW_022103906.1:20507060-20508029 GCF_000313985.2 Echinops telfairi
CAGGAAAACATGTGTATGACTCTTAGTCTTTTGCCTTTTCAGCTCAGCCTCAAGGAGGTTAAGACAACTATGCCGAGAGTGCCCTCTCCTGGGAAGATGCCATTATTGCATACCACAGAACCAAGAGAAGCCTAATTCAGGGAAAAGTATGCTTTTCCTTCCTCTGAGAAAACCTGACTCACATAGTCTGGTAGCCTCGTCTCACTTTTATATTTACTCTCCATTTCGTTTGCTTTGCACGTCTCTTTTTACTTTACCTTGCCATCATATCTGCAGTGAATGCCTAGAGTGAGCCCTTGACGTAGATACAAACTGGATTCAGGAAGGTGCCTGTGGTAGGCATGGAGACAGCAGGGTGTATCCTGAGACCACCCAGGATGCGTAGTTCTGCCTTTGAAAACGTTTTCTCTAGCTCCTTTGTAGCTCTGTTGCCTCTCCCTCTAGGCCCAAACCCCAGGACCTACCTCCAGATATTGTGAGAATAGTTTCTGGCTAGTTCTTAGCCCTCTGGCTCCTCAGAGCAGCTCCAATGATCTCCTACACCCTTTGCTTTCTTTCCTAAGGGCTCAGGCTAAGTTCCTACTTGGGGCTCTCACAGTACGCCCGGCACACCTCTCTGAGGAGTTGCTCTGCCACTCCCAGAGGGATGGCTTTTTGTCTGGACCCTTCCACCGTTCAAGCTTTCAACTCTTACCAGCAGGGAATCCCTCTGACAGAGAGAGAGAAGCAGCTGGCTGTGTTCTACACTGCTTTGTGTTGGAAAGGCGACCTCTGCCTCATTCTCCTTTCTTTCAGTGCAGGGCAGGGGCCTTATTTAATCTTTCTTGGTTTCCCTAACACTTTAGTGCAGTGCTTGCTAATGGTTGGTGCATAATAAGTGTTTGGATAAAGAGCTATAGACAAAGATGTTTATTGCAGCACTAGGTCTACGTTAGTTAAAGATGAAATTGCACGCACATGCAAATAGAG
>NW_022103906.1:20508450-20514235 GCF_000313985.2 Echinops telfairi
AAACCCTCTCAGCCTCACTCAACACCATTAGCCTCCTTTCCCTTTTAAACATTCTTCTCTTTTTGTGGATCCTGTGCACCAGCCACGCTAAATTTCTGTATGTTGTTTTCTCTTAAATGATTATTTTTACACAATAATACTGAATCTCAGAGAGCTGGAAATTTCAGAGTAGAAAATTTCAGAGAGTGGAAAAGCCTAAGAAAATGAAAGTGATTGACAGCTACTCCTCTCCATGTTTAATGATCTCTGTACATAAAATTATTGCACATATATGCAAATATATTTAACATGATTTTCCATGTACGGTATATGTGGTTTTGCACAGTTCTACTAAACCTACATCTTTTCTGATAGCATTTGAATGTGTCAAAAGGATTTATTTCTGCTTTGTAAGACTCTCTCCTTAAGCAATCTCGTCTACTCTCCTGAGATTTAATATGACCCGTAGGCCAGTAACTTTCAAATTTTTCTTTTCTTTGCTTAAAACCCCAGCGAACACAGCAATTTGATATCTACCTTCAGTGGCATTTGCTATGTAATATTCTCCACACTGGACTGGAAGCTACTTCTCCGTTCTTACGAATTTAACAAGTGGAGCATTTCCATTGACGAAATCATTCCAGAGAGAAATTAGGAAGTTATCTTTGACATCTGTCCATCTTTTCTTTTCATATAACCAAATAAGATCGGCTCACCTCCTGGGCATTTATTATTTGTTGGGAATTGTCTTCATTTATACACCCGCCCCTCGTCAAAACGACTGTCATGTCTGTCATTCTTGTTTGCACCATTGAAATAACCTCCTACCGACCTCGGCACTTCTCAGAGCAGGGAGCTTTCAGCTACATTCTTAATCCGTAACAAGGCCTTTCCTTGGGGGGCGGGGGGGTTCTGCAGAGAGCTGGAATCTCCCAGGGACTTGAGTGATCTCCCCTGGCTCGCTCCCCAGCCTCATCGCCGGTCATTCTCCCTTCTTGATCAAGGTGCTTTAGCCACCAGAGTGCTCTTTCAGATTCCCCAAGAGTTCCCTCTCCAGACCTCCTCAGGGTCTCACAAGCTCTGCCTCCTGAGGCTGGAATGTCCTCCTCCCACTCTTCCTAACATTTAAGACCTGCTCATCCTTCCATTCTCAGAGGCTCCCGACATTGTCGCATCAGTGATGACCCTGTTACAGACTCTCATGACCCCCAGTGTTGGCCTCCACGCCTTATCTCAACTGGCAGCCTATCTTATTTTTGTGACTCCTGATTTCCTCTTCTCTCACATCCCCCACCAAAGGACCTCGCTTGTCTTGACATTTACGGCCGGTGATTAGTGCAGTGCCCCACAAAGAGTGGATGGTCCCTAACTAGCTATGAAACTAATTATGTTCCCCTGGGTTGTGCCTCAAATGGACTAACAGACAACGCTGAAACGGCTCTGTAGCGCTGGAGGCCGGGAAGGAGGGGGAGGCTCACATAAACTTGAATGTGACCCATAGCAAAGCAGACCACATCTGTTCCTCCTCTCCGAACTCTTTGGTGTAACCTGAGGGCTTTGGCGTCTGTTGCCCTTGTATTGAATCTGAATATCAGCCCTGCGATTTGTAGGGTGTGACCAGGGGCACAAGACACCCATCACTGACCGGATGAACAGTGTTTACAGTGAATGCTCCAAGAAGGGAGCTGCTGGTGGCCTCCTCCTCCTCCTCGACACCATCTTGACTAGGACCCGTCACTGTGCTTTCAGGGTTGAAGATTTGGCACAGCTCACGGCTGCATCCCTTGTGATGATGGGCAATGTCTGTCTCACCCTTTCTGAACATGCTACCCCTTTGTGCTGCCCACCTGCCCCATGCAGACGCAGTCTCTGCTGCTGATGTCTTCCCAGCTGTGCTGGCTTCAGCTCACTGCCTCGTCCTGAAAGCATTCCCAGTGACCAGTCCCAGCCTGCATTCTCCTTCTACACAGGGGAGAGTAGGTTTGTGGGGAGGCTGTTGATAGGAATAAAGGTACTTACAGGAAGAGGTGGAGAGGACAAAGGTGAGGGGGAGCGGGGGCAGGGGGGGCAGGCTACTGAAGAGGAAATAAATCCACACTTTGACTCTAGAAAGATTTCCTGCAGATGGAAGAGGCCTGAAAAGGATGTTCCCAGAACAACTCCCTGGGCTCATTGTCCGGAGAACTACCTAGAGGGCAGGCAAGGGAGAGCAGACGGCTCTCAGCATCACACCCTCACATCTTTCCTTCCCTCTCCTTCACGTTCCCATTGAAAGCTGCCCTTCCCAAGACCCAGACAACAGTCCTGCCAGTCAGGACTGTCCGCAGGCCCCCTGCAAAGCATTAGAAAAACGTTTCTCTTTAACAGGTTATTCAGGGAAGGGAAAACAATCAATGATTTCTAGGCAGGCCTTTTACAGATGTTGCATTTATATTGTCCAAATACTCCCTTTCTTCTCAAAATAGCAGCCAGCTGGTAAGACTGCAGTTTGTAAAAGCAGATGAGGGCTCACATGTTTTCATGTTTTCACGGGAGCACAATCAAAGGCGAGCTTGTGGCAATAGGTCTCTTGCAGAGGCTTTTTGTAGTGGCCGAGTGGCATCTGCCTTTGGTGACTGCCAATTAGCTTCACCATGTGATTTACAAATGGGATCTCTAATAAGATTATTCCTGTTAAAATCCCGACCATTGAAACCAGCCCCGGCTGTGGGGAGCACAGGGTCTACCTAACAGAGGCTTGCATAAAGGCTCTGCAGTAAAAATGATGCACTGGTGCAAGGACCTGGAGATATAACCAGAAGATGGGTTTTCTAAGAAAGTTGCTCTACAATCAAATTGCGAGCGGCTTCAAATAATTAAATTCACTTGTGGCAGGCCCCTGTCCCATGATCTATGGGCACCGTGTCCTCTTTCTTCCATCTTGGCATCTATTACTTTAATGATTCTCCATCTGTTCCTCATTCTCCCGAGAAAGGATGAAATCAGAGAAGTCAATTGCGATGAATGGACACAAAGATGCCTTTCGCTCAAAAAACAAAACAAAGCAGAACCATTACTCTCCCAGCCTTCTCCAGGATGTCCTTCTCCTTTGGCTTGGAGACAATTGTGTACATCGATGAGTCGACGTGCTTTCTTCTTAGCATGTTCTTCTATGGAGATAACAATTTGTATAGCAACACATTTGCAAATGCACCATTTTTTGCATGCACAATTCAGTGACCTTTCTTGTGCCCATCATGTCGTGCTAACCGTTGCCACGTTGCCCACTGCCAGGAACAGACATTCCGTGTCCTCGGAGCGACGACTCTGCTCTTCCTCTCTCTGCCCCACCTCTGGTAACTGCAAATAAACATTTGTGTCTAGACGGTACATTTGACTATTCTAGATATGTCCCATGAGCGGATCATGCAATATTGGTCTTTGGGGTCTGACTCATTTCATTCATCAGCATGCTTTCCAAGTTCATCCACGTTGTTTCAGGTCTTACTTTGTTTCTTTTTGTTTTTATTCATGGGGAGTTGATACATATTTCAATGTGCATTTCACCCCATATTTCAATCACATCAAGTCGAATTGTATGATTGTTACCACGATCAGTTTCCAACCCTTCTTTGTCCACATGAACTCCTTGACATTGTCCTCCTTTTGACCCCCTCTCACTGTGCACTCCTCCCCCCTGCACCGTATTCTACTTGCTGCCCTGTCTGTTCATCAGTCCTGAGTTTCATAGACCAGAAAAGGGAAAAGCATATTACACAGCATCAAGAGGGTGACCTCCATTGATGTAACACCTCTGAGATACACTCTCCGATGGATGAACAAAAACCAAATAAAACAATACAAAACAAAAATACAGACAATTTTGGAAACCAAAATTATTATTATTCTTCGAGCTCTTCAATACTTCATATTAAACTATCATAACACATTGCGGATAGCCTTGAGAGGAATGGGAGTTTCAGCATACTTCATTGGGTCCTGTGGAAGTTGTACCTGGGTCCAGAGGCAGTTTTATAAACAGAACAAGGGACTGCTTCATGGCTGAACATCAGGAAAGGGGCACCAGGGTTGTATCCTCTCATCGTCCTTCAATCCGTATGCTGAGCAAATTATCAGAGAAGCTGCATTATTTGAAGAAGAATGTGCTATCAGAATTGGAGAAAGGATTATTAACAGCCTGTGGCATCCAGGTGACACTAACTTGTTGCTGACAGCGAGGAGGACTTGAGTCACTTGCTGATGAGGACCAAGGATCTCAGCCTTCAGTATGGGTCACACTCACTACATAGAAGACCCAAATCCTCACTCCTGGGCAAATCAATAATATGGTTATACATGAAGAAAAGATTGAATCTCTCTGTGGGAAACAGAACCGGGAAGAGAGTATGAGTACACAAACTCTCTACGCTCCTTTGTTAAGGAGGCTGGGAGACTGGGGCTCTTGTGGAGGGAGACCTTCATGTTCATAGGTTGGAGCTGCGTTCCAGTCACATTCTCCTAAGTAAAAGCCATTCCCCACGATGTCCCCTATAATAATGCCAATTTTAAGCTGTTACTTGCAAGCACATGGTTATTTCTATATATGCTTGAAGGTCAACTGCCTGAGGGTTACTTGCCTGAAGGTTGTCTACCATTGAGAGCAATCAGACCCTATTGTCTGTCCCACCCTAAGTAGGGCCCACTCCCTTCTGAGAAGGATCACAGATTGTTCCCCTGGAGAAGAGCTCAGGGACACTGAAGGTCAAGCCAGCTCAGAAATGACCAACGTTGGCTGCCATCTTGCCTCTAGAATTCACTCATCTTGTTACATCTGTACCTTCGTATTGCATGTATATCCCTAGCTCTCCCCCTCATGTTTTGTGTATCCCTCTACCACAGTCCCTTCTTGTTAAGTATGTGCTTACTGTGGCTTGCATGCCTGAGATTCTATAAGCTTGTGAGAGAATATATTACTGCCTCATGCTGGTTCTGGTCGCCAGGGTAGAGGTGAGCTCTTGCATGCTTTTTCTTGTCTGATACCTCTTTAATTTACCCCTCAATTACACAATCACCCCTGGGACCCAGTCGTTTGTGGGGAGGCTGGTTCCCTACAGTAGTCAAGGATTGTGTCTTGTTTAGCTACACAATCAATGCTCATGGGAGCAGCAGTCAAGAGATCAAATGTGAGTTGCATTGGGTAAATCTGCTGCACAAGACTTCTTTAAAGGGCTGAAAAGCAAGGATGTTACTTGAGGACTAATGTGCATCTGACCCAAGCCATGGTATTTTCAAGCTTCATATGCATGTGAAAGTTGAACATTTAATAAGGAAGACAGAAGAAAAACGGATGAGTTTGAATAGTGGTGCTGGAGAAGAATATGGAAAGTATCATGAACTGCTCAAAGGACAAACTAACCTGTTTTGGAAGAGGTGTGGCCAGAGTGCTCCTTAGAAGCAAGGATGGCAAGACTTACGTACTTTGGGCATGTTATCAGGAGGAGCCAGTTGAGGTAGTTTATTGTGCCAACCTGGCTGATAAACACATGTGGGGTTAATTGAAGGATGGAGGTATAAGTGGCTCGGTGAGCCTCACCTTTCTAGTTCTCAGGCCTCTTGCTTTGTGATGGTTGCACCAGGGTGCAGCTGCCTTAGCCAGTTCGCTGCTTCAGCTGGCAAGGCTCACTTCCTGCAAGACATCCCTAAGGAGAAGCCACATGGACCTACTCTGATGCAGCCCTGGGTGCTGGAGCAGCAGCATAGAGACCCCTGCCAGTGCTGAGATGCTTACATGCTCAGTGATTTGGCTTTCCTCCTGCAGTCAGAGTCA
>NW_022103906.1:20515198-20518285 GCF_000313985.2 Echinops telfairi
TTATGTCCAAACCCACCAGCCGTTCCTCGGGAGAAAACCATAGGGGGAAGTTCTACGCTGCGTAGAGCGTTGCTGTGAGTCTCAATTTATTTGATGGTAGTGGGTTTGGTTTTCTGACAAATAGATCTTCTAGCTTTGTCTTGACACAGACACAATTTCTTCCTGGGCTTTACTAAAGAGCTATGCCAGACAATGAAATCTTTCTGAGCAGCAAAGAACATTTAGGTACCTAGCACAACATGTGTAAAACAGGCATCTGTGTCCATGAGGATAGCAAATGACCATTCATCCCAATTTAAGAAGGACAAGAATGACACTCACTTAAGTACAATTGACTGCTCACAGGACAAAGTGATCTGTATTGGAAGAAGTGCAGTCAGAGTTCTCCTTAGAGGCATAGATTGCAAGACTTAGCGTTACATACTTTGGAAATATTGTCAGGAGAAACCAGTCTCTGGAGAAGGACGTCATGTTTGGTAAAGTGGAGTAGTGGAGAAAACGAGGAAGGCCCTGGATGAGATGGATTGACACAACAGCTGCGCCAATGGGCTCAAGCACAGGAACAGTTGTGAGGATGGTGCAGGGCTATGCAGTGTTTCCTTTTGTTGTGCATCGGGTTGCTATGGGTCAGAGCGGACTCAATGGCACTTAACAACAACAACAACAACATGCTTTAATCACTGACCTATTTGTGCTAGTTGAGGCTGAAGAAAATGAAAGCAAGTCCACAAAATCCTGAGTATGAATTTGATATATTTCACCTGAATTTAGAGACCTGGTGACCTCATGAAAATAATTTCTGCGTTGAACACTAATGACTGACGAGCAGATGAGTGGTGCGATGCACAAAGGACAATGAAGACAGCAGAAACAAGGTTCCCGGGTTGATGGAAGACCAAGTGCAATGTTTCCACAAACAAGCAGGGTTGTAAGCACTTACGGGTCTCGGTGAAGAAACTTAGAAGGCAGCTGTCCGGCCAGACCCTTTCAAAGGAAGTGGGCCCAATAGCACGTGGAAATGCTTGAACAATGTCATATGCAAATTAGGTTTTGCTAAAGGTAATGAAAAAATGGTTGCAGAATTATATTGACCGAGAGATTCTAGAAATTCAAGCTGGATTCAGAAGAGGGTCTGGCTGAGGAATAGTTTTGTGGATGTCAGAGGGATATTGGCTGGAAACAGAATACTAGGAATATGTTGATTTGTGTTTCCTTAATGAGTCAAAGGCATTTGACTGAGCGGATCATAACAAACTCTGAGTAACATTGCAAAGAATGGGAATCCCAGAACCCTTAATTGTGCTCCTGCAGGACCTTTCCATAGACCAAGAGGCGGTTGTTTCAACAGGAGAAGGGAGTACTGCATGGCCTAAAATCAGGAAATATGTGTCAGGGCTGGGTTCGTTCACCATGCTTATTCAATCTCGGTGCTGGGCAAATAATCCGAGATGCTGGACTGTGGGAACAAGACCATGGCATCAGGGTTGGAAGAAAGCTTGGATATGTAGATGACACCTTTCTTGCTGTAAACAAAGAGGATTTGATGCCCTTATTGATGAAGCAAAGGCTATCGATTACAACTCAATGTAAACAAAACAAAAAATTTCAGAAAGCTTCCTTGTGGGATCAATTGGGCATGGGAATAAACGTAGAAAAGAAAGAAACGGTTAAAGATTTCATCTTCCTTGGATCCACAGTGAGCAGTCATAGCAGCTCAGTCAAATATCAGAGGACGCGGACTGCATTGGGGAAAATCTGCTGTACGGCATCCAGTTAAAGCGTCAAAGAACAAAGCTGCCACTTTGAGGAAGAAGGGGCATCTCACCCAGGCCTCAGTATTTTGTCACCTCCCATGCATGTGAAATGTGGACAACGAGGAAAGGAGAGGACTGGAGAGGTGAGGTCTCGGAATCATAGCGGCAGTGCAGAATGTTGGAAGTACCTTGGACGACCAGAACAGCCACGTCCGTCTTGGAGGGAGAATTGGAGTCAGAGTGCTCCTCCGACGTGGGGAAGAAGAGACTTCCCCACAGACCTCGGTTGTTGTCAGGAGAGACCAGTCCCCGTAACAGGACGTCATACCTGGTAGAGGGTCGTCAAGACACAGGAAGCCCTCGTAGGAGATGGGTGGACACCTGGCTGCACCACGGTGGGCGAGAACCTAATCATTGTGAGGCTGGCGCAGGATCGAGCAGTGCTTTAGTCTGGAATATGTAGGCTCACTGTGAGTTAAAGCTGACTTGAGGGCACACAAATAAATAAAAATAAAAATAAAAACAAACAAAAGCACAAGAACACACACACATTCCCATGTTTTTCAAATATTTGTGGAATGATGGGATTAAAAGATAATGGAATTTCCCCATAACTTTATCACACACCCAAACACGCACGCACGCACGCACGCACGCACGCGCGCGCCGCACAAAGGGGCTTCAAAAATTTTGTGGAAAAATTCCATTGTCTTTTAATTCCTTTTTCCCATGGCATTCCTTCCTCTCTATAGTATTCTGAGTAAGAGGCTACCCTCTTGCAGCAAGGTTGGGAACTAGAAAAGAGAAATCCTGCTTTTACTTCCCGTTTAGCGATGAATGTCCAATAAACCACGGGCTTAATTGTTCTGTGGTTTCAAGTATATCATATGAGGGACGTGAAGGCCGGCAAGTATCAGCCATAAAATAAATTAGTTCCCAAGTAAGTCTAAAATGTGTTGTCATACAGGAATATATTTAATTAATGCCACACTCCAAATTAGTTCTCTAGTCTGCCCCCTGTGAGCACCAAATTCTTATTATTACTGACAGAATTCAACTTTCCCTAAAATATAACTATATCTATACTAAAAACTTTGGTCCTGGGACAGAAAACACCATAAATGAATTTAACAGGCCAGTGGTAAACTGGTAAACTGGGAGACGATATTTGCAATGTTTAACACTTACAAGTTGTTTATATCTAGAACATAACAGACTCCAGATGAATCAATTAGAAAAACAAATCCCTAGAAGGGATGATATAAAAGGCAATTCAAGGTATAAGGCATCATCAGAACAAAAAATCTTACCATAGTGAATGATGGGGGGAGTG
>NW_022103906.1:20519330-20525838 GCF_000313985.2 Echinops telfairi
GGAAATGCTGGTCCTGTTCCTCTGGTACCTGTGCTTTGGTCCTTCATCTTCTAAGCACTTTGATATTGTTCTTTTTATGGCACTAGACACTTATTTTGATCACAAATGTAATTCAAGTGTGAATGAGTAAATACATTTTATCTTTTAATACTCCCCCGCCCCCTTCCTTTAAATAGGGAAAAAAATGGCGCTCAACGTCTTCTCAGAGCCTGCTTGGCCATAGTTGTCCCACCTATTGTTTTAAAAACAGACTGTAACTTGGTCTTCCAAAAGCCTTCTTGAACTAACTCATTCTAAATGCCGGGGGAGCAGTCCATATTGGTATTGTTGTTAGTCTCAAAAGGTGAGGATGGTAAATGGGTGGAAGGCTCTTGGGAGGGATCTTCAGCAAACTGAGGACTATGGGGAAACTGAGAAGAGGCAGATCTTGTCAACGAGATGCCAGTTCCTTCCACGAAAGCCAGGAGAATGCCAGTCATGGCAGCTGCCCCAACCATGGCCACCGGTCCAGTTCTTGCCACCAGGATGGCTCCTCTTAAGGCACCACTTGTGATGGAGTCCCAGGATCTTCTTTGCCTCAGACTTGAACCATACTGCAGTCGATCATGGGAAACAGACCTCCCCAAACCACAAAGCTGCCTCCCAACTGGGGTGCCCTGGAGTTAATCACCGTCGAATTTCCTCACAGTGTATGGTTGACTCCCGCAGGAGAATTGCGAAAACGTTTGATTGCTTGGAAGATACCACCACTCAAGGTGCCCAGTGTGAAGGCTCTTCCACAGTCATCCACGATGCGCCCAGGGCAAGGTTCTGCTCATACTTCTCCATCGTGCCTCCTGGTTTGGTTTTTGGTAATCTCTATGGAAGCAGATCATCAGGCCTTCTATTCTGCAGAGCTTCTATAAAAGTTACCATATCCCATTTATTCTACTGTCTCTTTTAGTATAAGTCAAAACATAATCCAACACATAACATAAGTGGGTGTGTAATAAATAGAATGCTTACTGTTTAAGTTATTAGTGAATGCACTTAATAAAGTATGAGTCAGGGTTTGTTGGGCCACATTACTTTTCCTTTATTGTCTATGCTTTCTTGATTATTTTCATGATCCCAGTATTCTGTCTTCAGCTGGAATAGTTGCAGTGGATATCAAGAGTCTGGTCTGAAAATTATTCAGAGTTCACTCTTAATATATAGAATGTGTAGCCTTTGAATTTCAAGAGACCTGATTCTTCTAATACATTCTGCAACATATATACCACCAATTAAACCAAACCAAACCAGATGCCATCAATTCCAGTCAATTCCCACTCATGGCAATCCCATGCATGACAGAGTAAACTCTACTCCCTAGGGTTTCCATGGCTGTGGATTCTAGAAAGCAGTTTGCCAGGCCTTTCCCCCAAGGCTCCTACGTCTATGTTTGCTTTGAACTTGGCAAGTTGAACTGCCAAGCTTTCAGTTAGTAGTTGAACATTTAACCAATTTCACCACCCAGGGACTCCACCAATGATCATATTAGCAGGAAAGACATAACTGTTTTGTTAAACACTGGGTCTTCTTGGATGACAGTGAATTAAAGTACCAATAGGACAATTTATCCCCTAACTTTTCCAGGAAGAATTCTTTCTAAAGGAGATCTGAATATGTCCATAGCCGTGGCTCTACTTTCCCTTTCATGATTATTCTTAGTATTTTTTTCTGGTTATAGCATTTAACGGTTTAGCATCTTCTGCTCATTGCCACTTAAGGGATTCCTGGGCATTCTACCTGTGTTATGTGTAAAACGTTCCTTCCGAGGTTCTCGACTATCTGCAGAGACTGGGTTCAGTGAAAAAGCCCTGGACTTTTCTGAATTAGGGTTTTCAATGTACATAGTCAGCTTGTTAGCATAAATCTCAATCAGGGTGGTGCTTAGCCTAGTGGTAAGAGTACTAGCTAACTAAATACCCTTAATTACTTTAACTCTGGCCATAGTAGGCTTATTAATTTATAGCACATGAAGAAATCTCATGAGGATCACAAGCATTATATGCATAGCATTTATTATAAAGTGCAATTGCTAGCTACTGTCCAGTTGGTCCCTGACTCATGGTGATTCCAGGGACAACAGGACAAAACCGTACACAATATAACAAGATGCTGTTCTTTGGGATCCACAGGTCACCTGACTTTTGGAAGTGGATTGCCAGCCCTTTGTTTCTCGTTGATTGTAGCCTGGAATTTCAGTTGAAGCCTGTTCATCATCACAATACTCAAAACTTCCACGGACAGAATGACGCTTGATTCTGTTGACTACACATGAGGGGTATCAGTGGGGTATAACGTCTGTATCTCCTGAACAGCAGGCAAAAATGCTACCACAACCACCACCTTCCCCTTGTTACAGAGTGGGGCCTCAGTAAATGAGAGCTATCATTATAAGCGAAAACCACGTCTGGCTCCCCATAACATGCTTATCTCAGATCCATCTGCTGAGTGAGTCATCCCTTGCTAGAATACAGAAGCTATGGTTCCTGAGTCATTGTGTCTCACCCACTCTGCTGATGATTCTTTCTACGGTTGTCTTCCCTAGCTCTTCGGGACGACCTATCATTACCAGTGGGAAGTGGTGATTTGTTCTTGCCTCAGAAAATAATATGACTTTTTTTTGCCTTAAACTGTCAATTACATCAAACTTCAATTACTTTTCTTCAGTGGAAAAGATAGTAGTTACCGTGAAGGAATTCTCCTGTTACTAAATATCTATTATTTGCCCAACTCTTAACATTGTACTTAAATTCTAAAAAGTGAGGTGAAATTCACATAAAACTAGCTATTTAAAAAAAATTAAAAGATCATTTTATTGATCTTTGTACCTATTTGTACCTATGTACAAATTGTACCTTTGATCCATATTTGTACTTATGCTGCCATTGTTATTTTCTGAACACTTACTGTTTATTGAGCCCTTGGAAAACTAGTGAATAACTCAGGGGTGGTTAGTCAACTCACAGCACTGTGTAAGTATTACCCTTATCGAGTTCCCAAACTTTTCAAGAAAAAAGTTCTGTATCCATTAAGAAGTTTCTCCTCATTCCCTCTCTTCTATAGCCACTGGTAATTACCAATCGACATTTTGTTTCTACAGATTTATCTATCATGGTTATTTTTTTGGTAAATAAACCATACAATATGTACTTTTTTGTGTTTGACTTCTTTCACTTAGCATAATGTCTTCGAGGTTCATCCATGTTATAGCAGGCAACACAATTTCAGTTTTATTTATAGTCGAACACTATCTCTTTGTCTCTGTGTGTATATGGGTGTGTATATAATATTTTGTTTATCTAATCAAATGTTGATAGACACTTGAACTGTTTCCACAGTCTAGCTATTATGAATAACAGTACAACATACATCAGTATACACGTGTTTATTTACATTTATGCTTTCAATTATTTTGCATATATACCTAGAACTGGAATTTCTGGGTTATATAATAATTCTCCCTATGGCTCTTTCATTTTATTAAATTGTGGTAGTGTGTGTGTTGCTTCGATGCTGGAAGTTATGTCATCGATATTTCAAATACTGGCAGGATTACCCATGGTGAACGGTTACGGATGAGGAATAGACTAGGAAGAAGGAAGAGCTGGTTCACTTCTGAAAACGTAGCCACCGGAACCTCGGGAACAGCAGTGGAACACTTGTTGACATAGTGTGTGACTCCAAAACCTTCCGGCTGGAAGGCATTCAAAATACCACTAAGGAAGAATTGTTCCCTCAAAGTAGAATCTACCTTAATGAAGTGGAGGGAGCAAAGCTTTCAGGACCTTCCTTGGCCATTGTTAGATTTCATTGAGTTGGCCCGGACTCATAGTGACCCTATGCACAACTGAATGAAATGCTGCTTGCTCGGGCAATTAATGTACAAATGCTCTTTACACAATTGATGTATGTATGGCTTGTGATAAGAGTTGTATGAGCCTCTAATAAAATGATTAAAAAAAAAAGAAATATGGTTGCTCCTGGGTCATCCCCACAATGCCCAATAATAGAAATCTAAAAATGTTTATGTTTGTCTTTTAAATTTTGTAGAAAAATTACAAAACAAAGTTGTAATAATACTGGCTTTTATATTTGCCTAAGCAGTTATAGTTATTAAAGTTAAGAAACTTGTTTGTATGGTGTGTTGTTACCGTCATTTTACTTGACACTGAAGGTCCCCCTCTAGCATTCCTTGTATGGTATATTCACTAGCAATAAACTCTTTCAACTTTGAGCTGAGAATGCCTTCATGTATCCTTCATTCTTGCAGGGTAGTTCTGCTGGATATGGAATTCTTAGTTGACAGTGTACTTTTGTTTTTTCATGCAGTACTTTAATAAGCCATCCTTTTGGCGTCTCTGATTTCTGATGACAGCCGTCTAATGAGGGTCCATTGTACTTGACAAACCATTTCTCCCTTGCTGCTTTCTAGTTCTCTCCTTGCCTTTGCCTTTGCGAGTTTCGTTATAATGAGTCTGGGTGGGAATCTTTTTGAGTGTATCCCATTCGGGATTCATAGACCTTTTTTCCCCCCCATAGAACTTTAATGAAAGATTTATGTCCTTCACTAGGTTTGTGAATGATCAGCTATTATATATTTAAACATTCTTTCAGATACCTTCTCTCCTCTCCTCCTCATTCTTAGAGTGTCCATATGGCAGTCCTTATGACCCTTGGACGCAGCTCACTTCCCTTCATTATGCTTTCTTTCTATTCAATAACTGTGTAATTTCATTATTCCTATCTACAAGTTCCTGGATTCCTTAGTTTACCTGCTCAGATCGGCTCTGAATCCTCTTTAGTAAAAATTTTAAATATCAGTTATTGTGTTTGGGGTTCTAACATTTTGTTTGGGTCCTTTTCTGTAATTTCTCACTCTTTATTGATCCTTTCATCTTGTTCATATGTTGTTTTCTGTAGTTATTTGCCTGTGATTTCCTTTGGCCCCTGGAGCATACTTACGACACTTGATTTAAAGTCTTTGTCTAGTCAGTCCAAAGTCAAGATTTCCTCAAGGGTGATTTCTGTAAGTTTAACTTTCAGTTATAAATGGTTTCATCGTATGTTCCATACTTTTTTTTGTTGGAAACTGGACATTTCCATACTAATAGGGTAAATGAAAACTTATGGCTACTAGGGCTCCACTTTATACATGTATGGGTTTAGGCAAGCAAAGTGTTTAAATATATCTCTGTGATCTGCAAATGACTGAACAGAAATTCTCTCATCATAGTATGTTGAGGATACCTTAGAAGCAAAAACAGAACAAAAATATATCATTACAAAAGCAGCTTTTGAGAGGATCCCTTGAGGCAGTTGCATTCAGGGCAGGTGGTCGGCTTAGAAGGTCTGATGATGTGGAGAGTCGCAAAGTGTAATCTTGATAGATTTTCTTGAAGGACACAGGACGATTGCTGAGGCTTATTATGAAGAAGTTGGAAGAAAATGGAAAACCGCATTGCTGAGAAAGAGGCGAGAACATTTGTGCCAGGGATTACAAGGACTGTCCTACGAGAATTTCATTGTGATACCTTACTTTGTCCATTCTACAAGAACGAATCTTTCACCTTCAGACTTCTATTCTGCTCCCTCAGCTCAGATAAATCCCCTGAACCCCTTGAGGATGCCCTCACTGCTTTCTTGATTGGTGTAAGTTGAAGAGCACATAATTCTTTAGGACAGGTTAGAGAGATATAAACACCACTTTCAGAAGTCTATATGATACCTAGAGCGTATACCTAGATGGAAGATATGTCTAGAAATAATAGTTTGATGTTTTTGTTTAATAACTGTTTCTATGATTTTGTCACGGATAACAGAAATCTTTAATAATAAAAAAAGCCAAAATGCAAATTGATGAAGTAAAAGAACCAAGCAAAAGATTTTAAAAGGTAGCTTAAAGAGACTAAATAAAATGTTATAATAAAATATGCAAAGATCTGGAGTTAGAAAACCCAAAGGGAAGAATATATTCAGCATTTCTCAAGCTAAAAAAACAAACCCCAAACAAAGAAAAACCCCAACCCCCCAAACTCAAGAAGACACTTAGTTATAGTATTGAAGAATTCTATGGACAAAATACTGGATGATGAAGGAAGCATCGAAAGAAGGTGGAAAGAAGATGGTTACCGTACCAAGAAAATCGCTGAATGCTCATTTCAACAGTATTGAGGAAAGAGGTCAGAGATTCATCAAAGGCGTTGGCCAAAAAGCAAACAAAAACAGAAACAAAATCTCAAGTCTCCAGGGAATGACAGAATAATAAGTGGATGGAGGCAGCTCTGGAGATGCTCACTCAGTGATGTCAAGAAATTTGGAAGAGAACATAAATTCCTCATTATTTGTCATTGAAGTCTTTGTTCTGTTATCTTTTTTTTTAATAATCATTTTATTAGGGGCTCATACAACTCATCACAATCTGTACATACGTCATCTGTGTCCAGCACTTTAGTACATATGTTGACTTCATCATTCTTAC
>NW_022103906.1:20526892-20534016 GCF_000313985.2 Echinops telfairi
TCTTTTGATCTTTGCAGCTGGACTTTGAGCTTGACTAGTCTGGTGATGTCACCAGGTAAACTTTGGACGGATACTTTCAAGGTTGGTGAATCAAACCCACTGCCTGCTCCAAGGGAGAAAGTTGAGGCTATCTGTTCCTGTAAAGAGTTACACTCTTGAAAATCATATCTAGGAGTGTTTCCCAACGTGGGCACTTTTGGCAGAATGTTGGTACAATTCAGGGGTCTGTCAAAGCAGATACCTACACTCTATCCTGAATTATGGGCTATAGTACAAGCATTTTTAATTGTCAGGGGAGTATTCAGTAAATCTTTTTTCTGAGAAAGGGGCGGTAGGCCAAATACATTTGGAAAACAATGGGATCGAGTTGCTATCAGACAGAATTGTCTTGATGGCAGTGAGTTTGTCTTGGGTCTGACTCTTTCCACACGACGTCAGGCGGCCTCCGGCTCTGCTTCAGGGTTCAGCTTCCTTGGTGAGCACAGGTTCTGCTCAGATCTTTTTTGAACACATGCTTAGCAGCCAGCATATGTATGTGTTTCAGAAGGTTCCAGGAAAAATTCCATGATCTTTTCATTACATTTCCTCCCCCAGGAATTATTTGAAGCCCCTTTGTACATTGCTTTATATTTTCTCTTGTAGTCACAGTGACTTCGGAGCCCTCAGTCCCCCAGGGAATTCCTCTTCAGTGTACTCTTGTCTGGAGTGGGAGATCGCACTGCTGCTTGCCTTATCCGCTGTCCCTCGTTGCAGGTGAGCACGAGAAATGCATGTCTTTAAGTCCTTTGGTAGACACTGCCAACACCCAGAAAACTTCTCTAGCCTACCAGGAACCGCAGAGCAAACACCATACTCTTGGTCCCTCAGGGAACCACTAGGCAGGTCAAGATGCACAACTAAAATATTTTAGGAATAAGGACTGCATTGACCCTTGGTACCAGAAAATCACACAAGGAATGAGGATTGTCATTTTGGTGGCAGCTGCTAGCAGGTTAGAAAATGGAGATGTTAGAAATTGGTACAAAGCCTTCTTCCTGACCATCAGTCTCCCTTTTCTCTGTTTAGCAGTCCTGTGCTTGTTATAAATTTGTGCAGTTCTTAAGTTGTGGACTCTGCTACTCTTTAACATTTTATGGTTGTTTCATTGAAGGTGCTGATGTTTTGAACATGCTACTCAATTATTTTCCAGGATGTCATCTGTCCCAAGGCTAATTTTTGCTCTTTGGATTGAATTAAGGAAGCCACTGTGGAGTTAAATGTCTATCATCTGGAATGGATAGGCAGAAAAGATGATATAATGACTATTTAAAAAACAACAACCCAGTATCTGCTCTCTTATTGGAGATACTGAATTATTTATGCTTCACTTATCCATAATTGTTTTCTTGGCGAGCTTTTCATCTGTAGGCATGTTAGTTTGCTATTGTCGGTGGCATTTGTATTGTTTCTGATTCATGACAACTTCATGTGTGCAGAATAAAACTACTATAGAGGACTTTCAGTATTGTGATAGCTTTCATTTATCCAGAGGTTGTTAGACACTATCAATCATGGCATTTTGGGTAGATTAAAAAGTAGTTATAACTTGAAAAATGAAATGAATAATTCTCATATTTTCTCACCTGTTTTTGTGCTCTTTTTATATTTCACCCCTATTTTCTTCATTACATTTGTAACCCTTGTTATGGGCAGATTAGAGAGAATGGTAGATGGTAGTTCATGATTCACTCTGTTGACCTGAGTAGAGATACTTCTTTGGAGACAGGTCGTTGTCTCAAGTATTTACTCTCGTTTTCAAGTGGGCCTGATTAGCCACACACAGGAGTGGGGCTAGATCCCTAATACAGGTTCAATGTTACAGGTATACCACATCTTTATGAACCCTTAATGTGCTACCAATGGCTTGCTTCTTTCCCACTAGATGGATCTTCACTCCAGTTTAGATTACTCAGCACAATGGGCAGGGTATTGCACGTATAGAGATGGGAAACCCCTAATAGGAAGTATGGTTAGCATTATGTTAAGCCTGTACCAAGATCAAGAAAACAGGAAATTTGGGGAGGGTATAACCTTATAAGCAGGCAGTTTTAAGAATTATATAGAAATCCTTGTGTTATTGTTCTAAAGCAGAGTTTTTGGGTTTGAAGTACCTATTTTCTTAATAAATCCACAACCCCTCCCTGCCCTCTGCCCGCTCCAGTTGCTTGGGAAGGCAATTTGAGTTTTATTCAGTTTCTAATATTTGTAAACCATATAAAATATATGTGAGTAGGTTGTCTTGTCTTTTTACTGTGCCAATTCTAGTCATGAAGTACTGCTGGAGGAAGATGAGTATGTAATTTAGGGAGAAACTTGCATCTAACGACCAGCTTAAATAATGTGGAAGAACTACTGCAGTGAAAATATTTGGATTTATTTCTCGCTTAATTTTCTAAATGAACAGCATTGATTTCTTTCCTTTAAGCGCAGTGATCCAGGCTTCTAGAATATTCAAGCAGTCAGGAGCTGGCAGAGGTTGAGGGAACCTCTGTGCTGCATCAGATGGTGGGGGTCATTCAGAGGCCTAGGGCGCCCCTTTCTTCTAGAGATCTGCCCCTCTCTCTGTCTCTGCCCATTGTGCTTGACATTCCTTGCTTGTGTGCTTGACACTCCTTGATTTTACCTCTTACATTTCAGATCTGCCTTTGTTTCCCCGCCTCATCCCTGTGCCTCCTGGCTCCCTATGTATCCACCCTAGTGATATGACTCTTAATTAAAGTCCTCAGCTTGATGAGATGATCAAGGAACTTGGAGTTCCTCCTTGATAATGAGATGCCATCACAAGATTGCCACAGAAAATTTGCAAATAATCTTGGCAGATGAGAGCATGTTCCAGTAGGACTGACCTTGAGCTCAATTGTAAGTAGGTTAGGGCTGTGTAGGTGTTTAAATCCAATCTCTTCCAATCTTAGACTTCCTCCCGCCCTACTCAGCCCTGCACCCTTTCAAATGTCTCTTGTTTTATCAAGACGTAACCTGTCACAGTTCCCATCTGCTCAGGATCCTGTCAAATTGTTTAAAGGTCAGACTTTACTTACCCTCAAGGCCAAGCGTAGGCTTTCAGCTTCAGTGGAATCTTTTCTGTGACAGCCCCGAGTGGCTGTTTTATTGTGAAGTCCTTAGCACAGGCAGATGGTCTCATTCCCCAGATACATCCAAGTCTCTACTGTGTGTCAGGCCCTGTCCGAGGCCCTGGGAATATACCATGGATAAACTTGTAACCTAGTGAGGACGGTCAATAAAATAGGAATGAGATAAACTCATATAATACTAGATGTACTAAGAAATAAAAATGAGGCTTTAGCTGAGAGTGAAAGAGGAGCTGCCTTAGGATGGGACTTCTTAGAAGAGGTGACATTTGAGATAAGACCTGTAGGGCTAAGGCTAACAGAAAGAGCCAGAAATATGACTATTGTGGGGCAAAGGAACGAGTGTAAGTTCTTAAGATGGGAATGAGTCTGCTGTGTCCAAGGATTAGAGAGAATTCCTGTTTGACTGCAGCTCAGCAATGGTAGGGCAGGGTGACATGAGTTTACCGTGGGCAGGGATTAGGTTATGTAACACCTGGTATGAAAGTAAGTAAAATTGATTGCTGAAAAATCCTAGACAATGTTATTGAACAAAAATATCAAAATGTGATGTTAATTTTTTCTTAACGTATCCTCCATCTAAGTCCATATACGTCTGCCTTCTCTGAAGAAATTTTCACTCTTTGATTAACACCACAAAAACTTGGCAGTTTTGAATGCCTCAAATCATGTTTCTTTTAAATTCTCTTCGAGTTTGGGGAACAAAAATAAGTCTGAATGGGGCAAGGTCAGGTCTCTAAGGTGGATGCAGCAAGGTTTCCCAGTGAAATTCACAGGACAACACTTGGTACTCTTAAAGAATGACCAGTCACCTTTTGTGATGGGAAAATAATTCCTCAGTGTAAATTTCTGGTCCCTTTCTCACCAATGCCCTTTTAAATTTTCTTAAAATTTCTCAGTAAGCCTCTGTGATGCTCCAGTGTTCTTTGAGACCATCTCTTAATATTTAGAGTAAAGGGTGGAGTTTACTCGGCCAATCAGATCCAAGCTTGATTGCAGGGTGACCAAGATAAATGGCTTTCTGGAGGGTGGCCTCCCTCTCTCTGCTTCACCTTCCTGTTGACAAGCCACGTGGAGCCATGCTGAGACCTGTGAGATGCTTCCACCACCACTGGATCCACGAGATTTTGCACTGACTCACCTGCGATCTTCCTGCATTTTGCATCATTGCATGTGCTCAGTGAGTCTGAAGAGAAATTTATGCACTATTATCAGACTATGGGCTAATATCCGACTTATGGACTTGATCTGGACTGAGCTGGGATGTTTCTTAACGTATGATTACTTCTTGATATAAAGCTCTTTCCTATACATTAATGAATGCCCTTGAATTTGTTTCTCTAGTCAACCCGGTCTAACACACACGTTTGGATTGTTAGGTTTTGTGTCAACTTGGCTGGACCAGGATTCTCAGTCGTTTCACAGTTTAGGCTTCCTGCATGGTCTCATCTAACATAATGTCATTAACCCCATGAAAGGACCACTAGGAGCAGCCAAGTAATTGTGAGAAGACTTCGGTGGAGTGGAAGCCCTGACTCAAGTTCACAGCCTGAATGCTGTTTCCGGGTGTGTGGCCCACTTCATATATATGCACATGTCATGGAGATCTACTTTCTTCTTGCTAGTCTGGATCCTGCATCTGGCAAAGCGACCTCCAGTTCTTTGGACTTAAGTCAGTAGCCTGCCCTTCTGCCTCCTGATCCTGGGAGCCACCAGAGTCTGCCATTTGACTTATCGACCTTGGAGTCACCTGTCTCTGCATCAAGCCATAGTCTTCCAGCTCAGCCTTTCTGCTTCCTCGTGCTTCAGCCTGGGCAGCTGGTCTTGCTTCTCTAGAGAACCCAATTTACCCTACAAAATAATGCCGACAAAAAAAAGGAAAACAGACTGAAAATGTTGGTAATGTCTACTGATACTTTCTAATCAAGGTTATGTTAGATTTCTTGGGTGGGAACTACCTTAGTCCTTGGCTTTGCACCAGAAATAATTCACGCCTGGTTTGTGATCCACCTGGGTTTTTATAAAGGACAGAAGAAGTTTCAGGCTTTACAATTAACCGAACACAGGTAACCTCACCCGCGCCTGGCCGCCTGAGGCCCTGGAACTAGAGAGAAGGCAGTCCAGTGAAAAGGAACCGCAGAGCAACAGCTGGAAAAGAAGGCGGTGGTCTCTCGGTTCGGCGTTTTAGGGCCTTCCCCTGGGAGGTGTGGTCAACAGTACCGGCTGACCCAATTGGCTGAATTAAGCCAACCGAGCCTAGTTTGGGGCTCACCCAGGTGTACTGGCTCATGGGCCTGAATTGGCGCATGCCCTTTAGTCTGCATTGGTTTCCAACCTCCTGTAGAGGCATGGAGAGGGACAACCCCCTATCCGGCTACCTAACAGTTAAACAAAGTTAACCCCCCACCTCCACCCCAAGGTCAAGGCTGAAAAGAAAGAAGCTCTTAAGGAGGATGAGAAGAATGGCAGCTCTTAGATAAATATTTTCCTTTGGAATTGCAAATTATTGCTTTCTACTTCTGAGAGGACATCAAAGACCTTAGGATAAAAACACCATTTAGATAGATTGGGGTCTACTTTATTTATTTTTTCTTTTAGTTAATCAGTTTCTACTAAATTAGTCTTTTCTACTATTAGGTACCCCATAATATTTATGAAAGCTACAAATTGAGATGTACTCACAGAGGATATCTGCCATTATAACTATACAAGGAGATTTCAAAAAGTTGGTGGAAAAACACTATTATATATATATTTTTTTAATTAACTATTTTTATTGGGGGCTCTTACATCTCTCATCACAATTGATACAATCATCCATTGTGTCAAGTATACTTGTACATATGCTGCCATCATTATTTTCAAAGAATTTTCTTTCTACTTGAACCCTTGATATCAGCTCCTCATTTCCTCCTTCCCTACCCCACCCTCCCTCCCCCCTCATGAACCTTTGATAAGTTATAGATTATTATTTTCATATTTTACATCATCCTCTGTTGCCCTTCACCCACTTTTCTGTTGTTCGTCCCCCTGGGAGGCGGTTTTATGTTGATCCTTGTGATTGATTCCCCCTTTTTCCGCCCACCTTCTCCTTCTCCTCCTAGTATCTCTATTCTCATTGTTGGCTCTGAGGGGTTTATCTACCCTGTATTCCCTGTAGCAGTGTGCATGTTCTGGTCTAATCTGATCTGTAAGGTAGAAATGAGGTCATGATAGTGGGGGGAAGCAAGCATTAAGGAACTAGAGGAAAGTTTTGTATTTCATCGGTGCTATACTGCACCCTGACTGGCTCATCTCTTTCTTGCAACCCCTCTGTGAGGGATGTCCAATTGTCTACAGATGGGCTTTGGGTCTCCAGTCCACTCTGCCCCCATTCACATTGGGTCTTGGATGCTTGATACCTGATCCCATTGACACCTTATGATCACACAGGGTGGTGTGCTTCTTCCATGTGGACTTTGTTGCTTCTAAGCTAGATGGTCGCTTGTTTATCTTCAAGCCCTTAAGACCCCAGATGCTATATCTTTTGATAGCTGGGCACCATCAGCTTTCTTCAGCACATTTACTTATGCACCCATTTTCCCCCAGCTATTGTGTCAGGAAGGTGAGCATCACAGAATGCTGGATTATTAGAACAAAGTGTTTCTTGCATCGAGGGAGTACTGGAGTTGAGGCCCAATGTCCATCTGCAACTGTAATTCTTAACATATCGATATAAGTACATAGATCTATTCCACTCTCGTTATATAGAAATATATTTACCTGTGTACATGTCTGTATTTAGACCTCTACAAATGTCCTTTGCCTCCTGGTCCTTTCCTCTATTTCCTTTTACTTTCCTCTTGTCCCACCATCACGTTTAGTCTTCATTCAGGTTTAGTAATTCCTTGCTGCTACATTGCCCTTGATCAAATCCCACTAGGCATCCTATGCCCTTCTCTCCATTGATTTTAGTTCACTTGTTGTTCCCTCATCCCTGGGTTGGTTTCCCCCCCC
>NW_022103906.1:20534292-20536965 GCF_000313985.2 Echinops telfairi
TGTTTTCCAGTCAAGTCTGATGGGGTGCCACACTCTTGTCTTCAAAGTCTATTTTTGATATTCCCTGGGGATTTCATCACTTTGCTCCCCTTGCTGCTCTGTTGCATGCCCTCAGTGTTTTGCCGCAGTGTGATGGGGTCAGACAGGGCACAGCTCCTACACTGTGTCTGCAGCGCTGTCCCCTGTAACACTATGGTTCAGTGAGGGCACTATTAGCTTTTAATTCTGATTTTCCCATGAGCTTTTAGAAGTCCTCTTGCACTTAATCTTTTATGAAGGTCTAGCCCAGGGATGTACAAACTTTTGAGATAGAAGAACCATTCTTTTCCCTCACAAATTATAAAAATTATTCAAGAGACATAAATAAATTTTTACAAACAAATGAAATCACCGTTATCTGAATAATATATCTAAAATATTTTCCATTTTTCTTCAGAGCCACACGTCTATTGAAAGAGCAGCATTTGCAGCTCATGAGCTGATCCCTGATCTAGCCAGTGCAGTAACCCAAGAAATAGAAATAAGAGCTAGTATTTTCAGAAGAAAAAATAAAAATATTATCTGCAGATAATATAAATTTCCTATTAGGTATAAGATAATCTAATAGCATGTAGTTCAAAAGGACACATAACGGACTAAACAAATGCAATTATTACAGTAATATAGGGGTATGCCTTATCAGATAATAAAATATGTTATAAAACCACTGTACAGTCAAATAATGTGATTTTGATAAAAGGAGAGGCAGGCATAGATCAAACAAAATAAGGCCAAGATATAAGTCATAGTAATATGATATTCATGTACCATTAAGGTAGGATTACAAATCAGTGGAGGTAAAAAAAGGTTTCATTCATTTTGATTAAGATTTTTGAGTAACTTCCTTCCTTAGGCCAGACATGGTACTGAGTCTAGGAGATATAAATTTATATATGATAAATCTATGATCTCCAGGTGAAGCACTCACTTGTCTATGCCAGGAAATTTGGAAGACAGCTACTTGGCCAACTGATTGGATGAGATCCATATGTGTATCCATTCTCAAGAGAGATGATCCACCAGACTGCTCAAACTATAGAACAGAATCGTTGATATGACATGCAAGTAACATTTTGCTGCAGATCAGACTGTAATGGCTCCAGCAGTACATTGACAGAAAGCTGCCCAAGGTTTAGGCTGGTTTCAGAAGAGCACGTGAGACAAGGGCTATCATTGGTGGTGTCAAATGGATCGTGGCTGAAAACAAAGAATATCAGAAAATGTTTACTTGTGTTTTACTGACTATGCCAAGGCATTTTGACTGTGTGTATCATAACAAACTCTGGATTAGCTCGAGAAGAATGGAATTCCAGAACACTTCATTGTGCTCATGGAGAACTTGTACGTGAATCAAGAGGTTGTTTTGTGACCCGAACAAGGGAATGCTGTGTGGTTTTAATTCAGGAAAGCAATGTGCCAGGGTTATATCCTGTCATACTTCAATCGATATGTTGGGAAAATCATCAGAGAAGCTGGATTATATGAAGAAGAACGTGGCATCAGGACTGGAGGAAGACATTAACAATCTATGATATAAAAATGACACAACCTTACTTGCTGAAAGTGAGGAAGTCTTCCACTTGCTGATGAAGATCAAGGACAACCTTCAGTATGGATTACAACTCGATGTCAAGAAGACAAAAATCCTCACAACTGGATCAATAGGTAACATCATGATAAATTCAGAAAAGATTGAAGTTGCTAAGGATTTTGTCTTGTTTGGATCCACAAATCGATGCTAGTGGAAGCAGTAGTCACAAGGTCAAAAATGCATTGCATTAGGTAAATCTGCTGCGTAAGACCTCTTCAGAGTACGGAAAGCAAGAATGTTTCTGTGAGGACTCATATGCATTTGATACAAGATATGATATTTTCAATGGTCTCATTTGTATGTGAAGGCTGGACATTAATAAGGAAGCCTGAAGCTATTTTTGATGCATTTTAATTATGGTGCTGGAGAAGAATATTGAAAGTACTGTGGCCTTCTAAAAGGACAAACCGATTTGTCTGGGAAGAAGTACAGCCAGAGTGCTTCTTAGAGGCAAGGATGGCGAGACTTCATCTTCACGTACTTTGGACAGGTTGTCAGGAGACCGGTCCCTGGAGAAGCACATCATGCTTGGTAACATGGAGAGGCAGAGAAAAAGAGGAAGGCCCTCATGAGATATGCGTTGAACACCTATTACGTGCTGACACCCTAGATATTGGTGATGCAGTTGTTTAAGGCCAGAAAACTCCCTTCTCTTTTGGGGCTTACCTACTAGACTGGAGGCCCTTTTTAGTTAGCGAGTGTCAAAATGGGCTGGATTGATAGGCTGAGATAATATGCACGCATACATCTCGGAGCTGGCAGGGTTTCAGAGTGTATTTATTTTCCAGATGAGTAAACAAAGCCTGAGAGATGAGGAAGGCTTTCCTCTTTACACAGTTAGTTGGTGCCGAGGATGGGACCAGAACACAGGCTTCTTGTTTTTTGGTTTAACATTATTTCAGTGTACGTTTTTGCCTCCTCACTACAGCTTTTCATTTTCTAAGAAAGCAAAAAGTATTATAGGTCACCTCTCTGTAAACCCCCAAATGAGACCCCCTGCCCCGGAGCTGATTCTGACTCACCATGAAAAAGGTGAAGTACAC
>NW_022103906.1:20538125-20539451 GCF_000313985.2 Echinops telfairi
GGAAGAGAGTCATATGCTAAAGAAAAAGTATCTCTTGGAATGCAGAAATTACCAAACAATAGAATTAATACTTAAACTTTTGCTGAGCATAATTTAAACGTAGTGCAGCAGGACATTGATAAGGAATGCCAGCAATCAAATCAGATTTAGAAAAGGGTGTGCATTGAGGAGATCATTGCTGATGTCAGATGGGTCTTTGCAGAAGCAGAAATTAGCAGAAAGGTGGTTCACCCACCCAATAGTTTTATTGAGATAAAATTCACACATACTTCCATATTTAAGTTACTTTAAAAAGATGTGTACCTACCTCCTCAAATGAGTTCTAGTGCACTCTCCCCACTCCTGTATTCATTATTTGCTCCCTAGTTCCCCTCAACTCTTCCCCCCATCCCTGATAAGCTATGACCTCAGTTATGGCCTCTATGCATTTGCTCTTTCTATGCTTCATAAGCTGGGAAACATAACAGAAACAATAAAAAACAAAAGGAAAACAAAACAGAAAGAAAAGATCATAGGCAATATTAAAATAAGCCAGAGAGAAAATGTCTGAGTTGGAACAAGTGAGAAATATTTAAACCTAGAATAAATTGTGGATGGGTCAGAGGGAGTTCAGCTGACCAAGTACATGGTCCCATCCACCAAAATCAGGTTTATAATAGTGTCTGTCTGATAGGTAGGCTGTCCCTTGTCTGTGGCTAGGAGGGATCTGTCAGAGGCTTGATTCAAATAGGTGCAGTAGGTGTTGGGGCTCCCACTGTCCTCCCATAGCCTTCTACAAACTCACAATGTAAGCTCTTATGCCTTTTCTTTCATCATATTTGGATTTTGTTATTTGTCATCGTTGGATCAGACAGGCTGGTGTGATTCTTCCATGCAGCCTTAGTTGACACCTCACTTAGATGGCTGCTTGTTTGAATACAGGTCTTTAAGACCCAGACACTATTCCCATTGATAGCGGGCTATCTTCACCGCACTGTACTGCAGCACCCATGTCTTCAGTTATCACTTCCTTCCGCCATGTCTTAAAACCTAACTGTTCTTGGATTGGGGCTGGAATTAAGTGAGGCCGCAGAAACCATGTTTACGCTTGGTTTATGTCCTCTTTTAGTTTACTTTGGTGGTCTTTTAAAAAAAAATCATTTTATTAGGGCCTCATACAACTCATCACAATCCATACATACATCAATTGTGTAAAATGCATTTGTACATTCATTGCCCTCATCATTCTCAAAACATTTCCTTTCCACTTAAGCCCCCAGCATTAGGTCCTCATTTTTCCCCTCCCTCCTGTTCCCCCCTCCCTCATGAGCCCTTGATAATTTATAA
>NW_022103906.1:20540271-20542012 GCF_000313985.2 Echinops telfairi
CTTCTGAACTAGATGGCCGCTTGCTTACCTTCAAGCTTTTAAGACCCCAGATGCTATATCTTTTGATAGCCAGGCACCATCAGCTTTCTTCACCACATTTACTTATTCACCCACTTTGTCTTCAGCGGTTGTGTTGGGAAGGTGAGTATCATACAATGAATGTACTTTGGTGGTCTTATTATCATTGTATTGTACAAACATTATCAATCATTCTCCTGGCTCATAAGGTGATTCTATTCATAGCATCAATATTTTACCCTATGTCATAGAACTTAAGATGCTGTTGAGAGAAGGAGGTTATGCAAGCACAGTCCAGGTTTGGACCACAATCTATGAGTTGCTACTTTGTACAGATTGAATTCTTAAATGAGTGAACTCTGTTTATATTGACCATGGGGGTTGGTGCTCAGGGGCAATTTCCTGTAACATTCCTTGCAAGGCAGATCCTTGCCTATCAGATTTATACATGTCATATTAATGCAAAGAGGGCATTAAGACAGTGAACTTTTGGTGGTTCTACCAGAAAGATGTTTACGTACGTACAGTTGACTACCCCAAAACTTATGATTGTGTGATACATAACTAATTATGGATAAATATGTAAAGAAGGAGAATTCCAGAAACCTAGATTGTGCTGCTGTGGAACTTATCTATAGGCTCAAAGAAGAAAGGGACCCTGTGGGACTTAAAATGAGAAAAGTTATACATTAAGGCTGTATCCATTCACTATACTCATTCAATTTATATAATGACCAAATGAATCTGTAAAGCTGGACTACATGAAAAGACAAAGCAAACATATTGCCCTGGATATAGGCTCATTACCAAGCTTCCATATGATTAAAAATGGTGGTACATGCATACAGTGGAGTACTACGCATATCTAAAAAGGCAGTGATGAATGCATGAAGCATATCACTGCATGGGAAGAACTGGAGGATATTATGCTAAGCAAAGTAAGCCAAGTACAAAAGAGCAAGTACAACATGAGTCCGCTTAAGTTAAGCTTAAAAAAAAAAGCTAAAGGGGCATAGGGAAAAAGCTACTGTGTACAAACATCCCTGGGGTGAGGGCCAAGTAGTATGGGGGGCGGGCAGACCAAATCCAGGGATATATATGGTAGCCAAATAAACAGGAGAGGGAAAAAAAAAGAAAGAAAAAAGAAATGAGTAGGGGGGGAACAGGGCATTAACTCACCCAAGGGAAGGGTATTGTTTATATCTCTATAGGGAAAGAGGTACCAGACTTCAACCCGGTGCTCCAAGATGTGAATGCAACATACCAGCATGAAGCAGGGAACCAGTAGAGAGGTCTGAGGGGCCGGCCCCATTTCCAACTTGTGGACAGCTGCCCCTCCCCCTAGAAGAATTTACTTCAGGGGACAGCACTGAAGCTGCACTCAGGGAGAGGGACATGTCTGATCAGAGCACTGGGGAGCAAATGAAGGGGAAGAAAGAGAGAGTGGAGCACATCCTGGCCCACAAAGCCTTGAGGACGATATGATATCCCTGCTCAGAGCAGCCTATGCAGAGAGGGCCATATGGCCAGCCCCACTATGAGACACAACATCTCTCAGTGACCCATAGCCCTACAGGGGACAACACTGGAGACAGTGTGGGAATTGCCCCCGATATGACCCCATCATGCCAAGGCAAAGCACTAAGGGTGTGCAACAGAACAGCAAGGGAAGCATAACAAGGGAGTCTTGAGGGAGAACCAAAAATAGACTTTGGGGCCAGGG
>NW_022103906.1:20543104-20545881 GCF_000313985.2 Echinops telfairi
TGGTGAGAGTGGTGATACCGGGAGGGTAGAGGGAAGGTGGGGAAGAAAGGGGGAACTGATCACAATGATCTACATGTAACCTCCTCCCTGGGGAATGGACAACAGAAAAGTGGGTGAAGGGATACATTGGACAGTGTAAGACATGACAAAATAATAATATATTATAAATTATCAAGGGTGTGCAGGGACGGAGGGGAAAAAAATGAGGAGCTGATACCAAGGGCTCAAGTAGAAAGCAAATATTTTGAGACTGAGGATGGTACCAAATGTACAAGTGTGCTTGACACAATGGATCGATGTATGGATTGGGATAAGAGTTGTATGAGCCCCCAATATAATGATTAAAAAACAAAACAAAACAAGCTTCCATATGTTGCTAACTTAAATTGGCTCACTGAAAGTGAAGAGAAGTTGAAGCACTTACTGATGATCAACAGCTACAGCCGTCAGCATGGGTTACCCCCGACATACAGAAAGCCCAAGTCCTCACAACTAGACCCATACGCCACATTGTCATAATTGGGGAACATTTTGAAATGATCAAGGATTTCATCTGAAGGCAGGAGATGGACAGTTCAGAGTTCCTCTCTGACGGCTTCAAATTTCTCTGTGAGGTCGAGGTCAGGTTGTCTGTGGTGAGGGCAAGGCTTGCTGGGGCTCAGAGTTGAGTTGAAGAGACTGAAGAAGGAGTAATGCAGTCCTGAGGAGAGTGGGGAAATGAGCTGACTGAAGATAAGCAGTGGGGACTGTAGAACAGTGTCCAGTGACTAGTTAAAATTGGTGATTGTGGTGCAACAGAATTTATAATACCTTCATCTTTTACCTACTGGCCTTTTTGAAGGAATATAGAAAACTGAGTTGAAAATGCTTTGTTACAGGAGCCAGAGTTCCAAACATATAAAACTGTAAATGCAACTTTTATCCTATGATTCTCCATATTTTCTGGTCTTTAGATATTTGCTAAATCACATTTATAGAGTAAGAAAAATGGTATGAATAATAGTGACATTTTCTCCTTTAATACCGTAAAATCTCTTTAAGATAGATAAAATTATTCCCACTTAAAGCAACTTGGATTTTCACAAAGTTATAGGAATGATTCAAGGTCACATTGTAGGCAAGAGTCAAACACCAACATGGGTATAGGTATTTTCCTTTAAAAAAGTCTATGACCTTGCACCAGGCCACATTATTGGATCCCAGACATTGATTACATTTGGGCTCAAGTTTACTGCTGAGTTTAATTAATCAGATATAAATAATAAACTTTCTTTCTCTCCTTTTTATCATCTATCTAACATCATGCCCAGAGTTTGTGTTCCATTATGATGAATTATTTTCCTTTGGCATCCTGAGCAGTGGCAGGCTTGGACTAACAAAGGAAGTAATTGCCTTAAAATAGTTAGTGAATGATAAGGCCCTTTGCTGGAAGCTGCTCTTGTCTGTACTTTGCCTGAGTTATGGCGATGGTAATGTGGCAACTGGCACAAGTTCAACAGTCATATTATCTCTTCAATTACAGCTGCCTGAGAATTACTTATAGTTTCAAATGCTTGATGCAGCAAGATAAGGCAGTAGGGAGAGAGAGCTGTCATCTTTGTATTTGCAGGACAGAGAAATTAGCTGTGCCACTAAGGAGTTGAGAATGGTTGAGGTTATTCTAAAGATTAAAAAAAAAAGAAAGACCATTTTGATGATTTGGAACTAGTCGCAAGCTTCATATACTTTTTGAATTAATTGAAATGAAGATGACGTTTTAAAAATACAATAAAACAGTCTTGATACAATAATTGGATTGCCTCAGAGGATAAAAATGGCTACATGCTCAACTACTAGCCAAAGAGGTTGGGGTTTGCATCCACTTGGAAGAGAGGCCATCAATCTACCTCTGATTGAGGACAGCCAGTTTTTTTGAGTTGCTGCTTTTAGTTGCCATGAGTCAGCTCTGACTCACAGCGACCCTACGGGCCATGCAATGGAACTGCCTGCTCCAGTAAGATCTATAGTCTCAGACACCCAAAGAGATCGTGCTATTGATGTATTTCAATTGTGGTGCTGGGCAAAACATCTCAAAAGTACCAGGGACCGCTAAAAGGACAAACAAATCTGTGTTGGAAGAAGTAGGGCCAGAGTGCTCCTTAGAGGCAAGGATGACAAGACTTTGTCTTACCTACTTCGGGCATATTGTGAGAAGAAACCAGCCTGTGGCGAAGACTCTCATGCTTGCCAAAATGGAGGGGCAGTGAAGGAGGGGAAGGTCCCAAAGGAGATGAATTTTCACAGTGGCTGCATCAGTGGGCTCAGGTATAGAAACTAACAGCTACGGGCAATGATGCAGAATGCAGAACGATCATAGGCCAGTGGGTGCAAAGTCTTGTAGATCCAATGGAGGTGGACACATCTCCAAGGCTCTGGTTGCCATCCGCATGGCTCAAAGGGACTCATCAACAGGAAAGTGAAGCAGCAAGAGAGAGAAAGTTCCCAGTATCCCCCTGGTGAGAAAGCCACACCCACCAGGAGGTACCATCAGGCTGTGACCTGATTGACGCCTAAACTCCACCGCTTCACTTTTATATCTTCGAGTTGACACAACATTATGTAAGTACCACAGTGCCCGTGGCTGGGTCAGATTCATAGAGACTCTGTGTGCATGGAGAAAACACTGCCTGGCCCTGCGTCAGCCTCACAATTGTCCTTATGTTTGAGCCCATTGTTGTAGCCTCTGTGCCGGTCCATCTCAGTGAGGGTCTTCCTCTTTTTCTCTGTCCCTCTACTTT
>NW_022103906.1:20546446-20547642 GCF_000313985.2 Echinops telfairi
AACTGGAGGAGCCATGTGGTGACCTGAGCCTCTGCTAAGATGCTTCCATTGCCACTGGATCCACAGGACTTTCCACCCACGGGCCTGTGGTCTTCCTGCATTTGGCATCTTTGCATGTGCTGCATGAGTCTAAAGAGGAATGTACGGACTAGTATTGGACATTTGGGCTAATATTGGACTTACAGACTTGATATGAACTGGGCTGGGATGTTTTTTCCATATACCATTGATCTTTAATAGAAAAATTTCTTATACACATATGAGTGCCTCTGGATTTGTTTCTCTAGTCAACCGGGCTAACAGAACCTTTTACTATTGCAATTCAAGGTATAGATTTTTTTCTTCAGTTCTTTTAACTGAAATTTCTCTTTCAAAGACAATCATGGCTGGTCTCTTTCTCCACCACAGATTTATCTTGCTGCATTTGAAATTGTAAGTAATTCCCAGGGCTGTTCAATAAGACAAAGTAAAATAATGTAAGGAGATGTGCAAAGACCTGAAATTAGAAAATGTTGTCTTGAGCTGACATTTGAAATTCTCTGTTCAGCTCATTTACTTCACCATTTCTTCCATTTGCCTTAGCTACTCTATGTTTGAGAGCAAGTTTCTGTCTCTTCTGATGTTCACTTTGGTCTTTTTGTCTTTTTAATGGCCATTTGCTTTCTTCATGGATTATGTTCTTGATGTCAGCCCATGGCTCATCAGGTCTTCTGTCATTAGTGTTCAATGCATCACGTTTGTTCTTGAGATTGTCTTGAAATTCATGTGGAATATACTCAAGATCATATTTTAGCTCTCATGTTTTCGTTTTCTTCAGCTTCAACCTGAACTTAGATATAAACAACTGATAGTCTGTTTCACAGTAAATGCCCCCAGCCTGGCTTTAGCTGCTGATATTTAACTTCTCCATAGTCTCTTCTGAAAAATATATTAATTCGATTTCTGTGTATTCCATCTGGAGAAGTCCATATGTATAGGTGTAGGTTATGTTCCTAATAAAGAATATTTGTTTTTAAGATAAATAAGTTATTGGTTTTTCAGAATTCTGTCATTTGATCTCCAGTTTCATGTTGTGTTAGTCTGGGTAGAATAGAGAAACAAATCCATAGAGACACTGACATGTGTATAAGAAAGAGCTTTATATATCAGAGCAATTGAATATTGAGAAAACATCTCAGCCCAGTCCAGATCAAGTC
>NW_022103906.1:20548382-20571133 GCF_000313985.2 Echinops telfairi
ATTTCATCTCAATAATGCCTAGAATATCCATCTTTATGCATCCCATTTAATTTTTTGATGGTCAGTGGTCAGTTCTTTTGAAGTCTGTTCTTCATTTGGATGCTCCACAGGAACTTTTTTATCTTGGGTGGCCCTGCTGGTATGTGAAATACCAGTGACGTAGTTTCCAGCATCGCAGCCACACGTAAGTCATCACACTGCAGCAGAGCGGCAGTCACATGGTGGGAGCATATAATATAGTGGAGCACCAGCTTCTATGTTTGAAGTGGGAGCCCTGGGGGCATAGTGGTTATGAGTTGGGCTGAGATCTGCAAGGTTGGTAGTTTGAAACCACCAGCCACTCTGAGGGAGAAAGACGGTGCTTTATATTCCTGTAAAGAGTTATAGTCTCAGGAACTCAGAGGAGGCAGTTCTACCCTGTCTTTTGGTTCCCTTTGAGTTGGCATTGGCTTGAGAGAATTCCACATGAAAAAGGGAATGAGACACCTATTCTCAGAATCAAGGGAAGGGTTTTCTATTGGTCAAAATAGATCCATATATGGACACTGTAATGTAATATTAGTGCAAAGATAATATGCAGAAACAATAGCTGCATCTCTGCTACCACATCCTTCGGCGTGCTTTCTGTAAGGTGTGCATTCAACGAAAATACTTAGAATTAGTTTTCTCTGGGGTGTGATCGACACAGACCTTCACTTTTACAGGAACCTTTATTTCAGTGCAGGTAGTTCTTTGGTAATGAACATCTATCTGACTTATGGACAACTCCTATTTGCCCTTTAGTGTTATGCAAATTTGTTCTTGCTTTTAATCAGGTGAAGGAATGCCTCTGGGTAGCAGTTTTTTCATCGCAATAACACTCATTGGCTGCATGTGCAGTTTTATCATCACTGAAATGTCTTCAAGCCTTATCTTGTGCTAACTCTTCGCAAAGCCCACTGCTGACCAGCCGATTTGGACTCCTAGTGCCCCTAGTGCAGAGGGGGGAGGCTCCACCTGGCTGCTGAGAACGTCCACCTTTACAGGGCAGGGGCTTCATCTTTCTTTCTCCCTCTGAGCCATTGGTGGCTTCAACCACTGACCTTTCAGTCAACACTTTGACACTTAGCCCACTGCACTACAAGGTGTCCTTCTCTTGCACTAAAGAAGAACTGCATGCATCTGTTTTGACCTATCTATGAATTCCTACAATCTACAAAACCTTAAAGGCACAGGTTAGTTTATCATGCTGGGACTGCCTGTAAGGATATATTTCAGTCATGTGAAGAAATAGAAAAACGAATAAAATAGTTTCCCATATTCTTACTACAGACTATAATTACCCATAGTTTACCATACATTCTTTATAGTTCTCTCCTTTAAAGAAAGAACACATTGAAATACATAGTTACAGGCTACCTTCTGCCTGCCTTAGGCTCTCCCCCCACCCTTTTCTTCTTTATATATGAGTACTATCCTACATTTCCACTTTTTCCTCTTACTGAGGAATTTCAGGGTAGTACCAATATATAAATAATTTATAAAATTAGTGAAAAATAGAGAAGACCTCAGTGAGATGGATTGATACTGTGGCTGTAACAATGGGCTCAACAGAGGAACAATTGTGAGGAGGGTGCAGGATCAGGCAGAGTTTCATTAATCAGCTTTCTAAAGTTTGGGTGAATCTTTTTTGCTGTTGTTGTTAGTACTTCTAAAGTGCATGAGAAACACACCTGTAATTAATGCATACAACGATGAACATTGAGTTGGTTCTGTAAAAAGGTGCTGGAGAGGACTTATTTTAGAGTTTTGGTGATTCTAAGGAAAGCTTAAGAAAATAAGTTTTTGTTCTGGGTTGAATACTCCTGGAGATGTGGATTATTCTATGATTAGCTGTCTTGATAAATCTCATCCACAAGGAGGGCAGTCAAGAGCAATGTTAAAGGTTGTGTTAGACCAGGTTGACTAGAGAAACAATTCCAGAAACACTCATGTGCATGAGAGAGCTTTATATCGAAGAGTAATTGTATATTAAGAACACATCCTAGCTCAGTCCAGATCAAGTCCATACGTCTATCAGTCCATATGTCTGATACCAGTCGATAAATTCCTATTCAGACTCACACAACACATGCAACGATACCAAATGCAGGAAGATCACAGGCCAGTTGGTGGAAAGTCTTGTGTGTCCAGTGGCGGTGGAAGAATCTTTAGGGCTCTGGCTGCCATCAGTGTGATTCCATGTGGCTGGTAAATAGGGATGTGGAGGCAGGGGGGCGGGGGAGAGGAGGTTATTTTCCCAGGAGAAGAAGAGGAAGTTCTCAGCATCCTCCTGGTGGGTTTTTGCTTTGTGACCTGATTGATAGGTTAAACTCCACCCCTTCACTCAAGTTGACAGATTGCGTGACTCCTACAATGTTGTAATTAACTGGCTAACAAGCAGCAGTCATTTATGTTAGCCAGCATAGGGAGATATTTGCTCATTTTGGGTTAGAACAATGATAATTTTTTTGTCAGTATTTAGACATATTATAAAGTTGTTTTATTTGTTTTCTTGACACATCATGATTAGAGAATGGCTTTGTCTCTAGCTGATGCTCTGTGAGATTTTTATATATAGGTGAGCACTAAGGTTTAACAATAATTTCTAGGTCCGCTGCTTATGTTGGAGGCTGTTTTTTCTTTCTCACTACCTGTGCATCTAGTCCTAAATAATATACACTATTTCATCGGTTTAAAATATTTACAAGAATGGCAACGTAGTGTATACACCATTCTGCAGCATTATACTATGAGATTAATCAGGTTCATATTTGTAGATCTAGTTCATGCTTTATATGAGGGGCCTTCAAAAGTTCGTGGAAGAAATGTATTACCTTTTAATTTCATTTGTCCACAGACTTTGTGAGGTCCTCTCATATAGGAGTAGTGGTTAGGTTGCTTCTCTATTTTCTTCTTAAAAATGGTGTTGTTGCACCAACACAGAGATCAAAGTTTCTAAATACAATTATTTAATAAGATAAACCAGTTCTGGGGAAGGAAGAATACAAGGTAAGTGCAAGTAGAATTTACTGGAACTACTTAAACAATGGATGCAGCAGTCCAGAGACAGGGAGCTGCCAGATTTTGAAGTTAGATGTAGATATTACTTGGAGGGCAGAATATAATTGCTGATGTTTGGTAGAGAATACCATAAAGATCTTCATTTGTGTTTGATTGATTATGAAAAGGCATTTGACAGTGTGAATCATAACAAACTATGACTAACTTTGCAAAGAAAGGGAATTTCAGAACATTTTGTTATGCTCATGCAGAGTCTATATATGGACCAAGAAGCAGTTTTTCAAACAGAACAAAGGACTAGTGTGTCAAGAAGAGTGGGTTAGCGTTGTATCATTTCACCATAATTATTCAATCTGTCTGTTAAGCAAATCATCTGAGAAACTGAACTATTCGAAGAACTCAAGGAAGAATGGAAATATTTGCTGATGAAAATCAGACTGCTACCTCTAGCAGGAATTGCAACTCAATGTAAAGAAATCCAAGAGACAACACAGGATGAGGAGAGGACACTTAGAAGTGGTCAATAATCTCATTTTGCTTGGATCCACAATCAATGCTCATGGGAGGAGCATTCAAGAAATCAAATCATGTATTAGATTGGGAAAATCTGCTACCAAGATCTCTTTATCGTTTTAAAGAGCAAGGATGTCATTTTGAGGATTAGGATTTGCCTGACCCAAGTCTTAATATTTTCAATAACTTCATGTACATGTGAAGTTGAGCAATGCATATGGGAGACCATAGAAGAATCGATACATTTGATGTTGGCAAAGAATATGAAAGTACCATGTAATGCCGGAAGAGCAAAAGGTCTGTCTTAGAAACAGCACAGCCAGAATGCTCCTTGGAAGTGAGGATATCATGAAGTTTTGTCTCAGATACTATATACATGTTATCAGGGAAGCCCAGTCCTGAAAAGGACATTACACTTAGTAGAGAGTCAGTGAGAGAAGACCTTTAACCAGATAGATTGACACAAGGGCTGCAACAATAGGCTCAAACAGGAAAGTAATTGTGTGGCTGATACAGGGCCAGGTAGTGTTTATTTCTGTTCTACGTAGTGTTGCTATGAGTCAGAACCAACTCTTTAGCGCCTAACAACAACAACAACAACAACAACAACAACAGCATCCATAACAACCCCCAGATGCCAAGCTAATCCACCACTACATCAGAGTCATACAGCATTATAGGCTGTGGTAAGTCTGCATTTTAACCTCACCACAGTGGGAAGGTGCTGGAGTAGTCTAAACAATGGAGAAATGCAATATAAACTGTTTTAAAATTCCCTCTGTGTCATCTCTGGAGAGCAGATTTTAAGAAATACAAAAGGAAGAAAGGAGTCTAATGATACAGCACAGACCAGGCCACTCCATGGTCATTTGGGCAAGGGTTGTGGCAATGGGGATGGGATTTCGACAGAGTCTGTGTATATTTCAGAGGTGCATTCAGCAGAATTTGCCCTTGAGTTTTCAACTTTAACTTGTTCTATTACTTGCATGTGACTCCCCCTGGAATCAGATGTCCAGAAACAAAATCACTGTAGTTTGTGGATTTCTTTGCATGCACACATCCTGCTAATGTGGCAAAGCTGTTATTTCTTTCGAATTCCCCATCTTATGTGACCAAGTGTGATTCACAAATTGCATGATGTAATTATGTTTCTGGATCTGAAAAAAAGGGAAGAAAATGTTCTATTTAATAAAAGAATTTTAAATAGCCTTATATGAACCAGCTTTTACATTAGAATTTATATATATATATTTTTAGAATTTATATTTTAAAGTTATGACTTTCTTCCATAACTTGCCTAATTTCTACTAACAATTTTTATTTATTTATTAAAAATTTCTGAGAGAAATGGCAAATTAAATCCCTAACACTGTATTATATCCATCACTTTATTAACTTATTTTCTCTTTTAGATCATTCCAAATTGCTTATAGGATAAGTGGGTGTTTGTAACAATCTTCATGAACTTCAGTCAAGTTTTTAACAGGGGAGATGGGATGGGATGTTTATTATGGAATAAAAAAGGAGATGAATAAGTAGATAAATGAATGGGATGAACAGACTGAAAGGGATCCTGGGTGCCTTCGTCACAAAGACTTTGACAAAATAGCAATGAAGACATACACCATAAGCCCCCCACCCCCACAGGACAAAGAATACAACAGGCGCTGGCAAGAAATAGAGACACAATATCAGGACAACAGAGAGAAAATGAGCGTGATGCTTGCGCTGGAAAAGAACGTAACCAGTGAGCCATGAAACTCAGCATAATGGTTATATGTACACTATACATGACACCGTGGCTGCAACAATGGGCTATACCTTTGTGTATGGAATCTTGGGAACCCATGGGAAAAGAGAGCCATGATCAATTGGCTATTTCTCATAATCAGTATAGCAGGACTTCCCGTTTGGTCCTAAGAAAAGTTTGCTCCAGAATTCACACTTGTCTGTGTCTACAGTGCACTTGCTGTGCATCTCCCAGTCACAAGTTCGCATGAGGCTCTGAGATAGCTCTGGAGAAGAAATTAGTCACGGGAAGCTAGGACAGAAGCACTAGTCAGGAACCATGTGCGGGACTTCAGGAACATTTCTAACTGTAGTGTCACTCAGTCGTCTTTTGGACTAGTGCTTCTAGTGTGTAGGTAAGACTGGTATAACTTGGAACATTTTTTAACAGGATGTTAATATATACTTTGAAACAAAACCAAACAAGAACAATTGTACTATCACTAGTTTTAAACTGCTGTATGGGACATATCCAAAATAGGATCCCTTCTAGTTTTTGATTCCTATCAACAGGGTCTCCTGAACAAGTTTAAGACAATTCACAATAGCACTTGCAATGTCTTATGGAGGACAAGTCCTCACCCTTTGAAGTAACTCTGAGAGTCTTCTGAGACTTCTTGTGGAGAAAGTGGAGCTGTCTGTACCTGTAAACACTTTCTACCCCAAGAAACCCTAGTGACTTCTACTCTGTCCTATAGGGTCACCCTGATTTGAAATCAATTAGACAGCAACAAGTTTGGGTTCGTGGTTTTCCAAGGTCTCTAGAGTTCTGGGCACCGTTGAAAACTCTCTTGACTAGCATTGCCTTTAGGTGTGCCCTTACCCTGCCCCGTGCTGTCCCAACTTCCCCTGTGTGGTATACTGGGTTCTCCAGAGAAGCAAAGCCAATGATACTTATATAGGCATACCTATAATTACTGAGAATCCTGGTCCAATCAAGTTTACACAAAACCCAATGATTACATTCTGTCATAGCAATCTCTTGCCAGGGAATATGGCCATACCCTTTCTATTCTTCTTGTTAGAAGTCTAGTTAATATTTTAAAACCTCACCAGGCACTGCTTTTGCTATTTTTCTATTTCCTGGGGAATATAATTTTTTTGTTGTTGCTTGGAGTAAGTCTTCCTTCTGTCAGCTGTTTCCACTCACTGCTGTCCTGTTGGGCATTGCTACCAATGCCCAGGAGAATGAATATGCTAATCTGCTTGCTTATTAGCGATGAAATGAAAAGGTAGTATTTTAATACCTTAACAGAATTTTAAATAGACCAGTTCTGTGTTATAGCTGAGGTGTGAGCGTATCAGTATCAGGTATCTAGCATCCATTTCCTGTACCAAAGAGACAAGCCCAGAAGACTTGGAGATGCTGAGAGATCAGGGTCATTATCAAGTATGGCTAGATAAGTAGACTCAGTCTTCAATTGGGTTGTTTTACTTATTTATTTATCTGCCTACCGATTTATTTCTAAAGCACAATTTATTTGTTTTTCAGCAGTTTTATTGGCATATGGTTCACATACCATATAACTCAATAGTTCAATTACACCAAGAAGAGTTGTACAATCACCACCACAACCAGTTTTAAACCATTTAAACCATTTTCTTCATTTTGTACTCATCATAATTAGCTCCCCATAGCCACCCAACCTCCCTTGCCATACCCCCAGAAAATCAGTAATCCAGTCACTGTGTCTATAGATTTACATATCCTGGATTTCAAATCAGAAAAAAAATTTAAACCTAACTGCAATAATCCACTTTCCAATCGTTCTGCCTGATAGAAAGGCTGTTCACATCCTTGGTCCATGGTCAGAGGGGATTCTCTAGAGGCTTAATCCAGATGTCCGTCCCCTTCACTACTTAACAAAAACCCCCAAACTCAACCAACTTTAAGATACATCAATAAGCTATTAAATTTTAACCCAACTCTGTCTATCGTAATGGACTTTACAAGGCACTCTGTCTGATAACAAGGCTAATTCACATTCCTCAACTACTGTCAGAAGGAATTCATAGGAGACTATCGATGTGTGGACCCTGCAAATGGATTTGGGGCTTTCAACTGTTTTCCATCTGAAAACACAATGCTCACATTTAACCTCTGATATCATTCCCTCATTTGATACCATTCCCTTCTTCAGATTTGTAGTATATTTTTTTCAATCCTTGGATCACATAGACTGATGTTCTTCCATGTGGACTTAGTTGATACCTCACTTAGATGGCCGCTTCATTCCCCACACTTTGCTAGAGCACCCTATGTTCAGTGGTCTCTTCTTGAGGTTGAGCATCAAGCAGGGAAATGCCATAAGAAGTAATTGGTCTTAGATTGGGGCTAGAATTAAGGGCCAGCCCCAATACATTGATATAGCTATGGTTTACATATGTCTCTGGCTCCCTTAGAGGCATCATTGTCATTTTTAATTAGAGAAACATTTTCCTGGGGGCATCCTTTGTACTGCCATCCAGTCAGTGGTGGGTCATAGTGATTCTCTAGGACAGGGCAGAACTGCCTCTGTGAGTCTCTAAGCTGCAAATGTTTACAGGAGTAGAGTCTTATCCTGCCTCTGAGGGGCTGACTGGTGGTTTCACATGGCTGACCCTGCCGGTAGCAGCCCAGTGCACAACCAGTGCACATTGACAATGTCGTTAGTTTGGCTAATGGTATAGAATTGTATAGAAAATGGTAGAGAATGGTGTAGAAAAACATTATTGAGAAAAGGAAATTATATAAGTATAAGCCAGTTATGAGCAGCAGTCTATATTCTGCTCCACTAAGAGTATTTTTTCTTGTTAGGTGCCCTGAGTTGTGACTTAGCTTGGACCCAAGCAGAGTGTGTTAGTCTGGGTACTTTAGAGAAACGAATCCACAGAAACTCATGTATAAGAGAGTTTTATATAAAGGATAAATGCACATCAAGAAAATATCCCAACCTAGTGCTGCCCAAGCCCACAAATCCAACATTAACCCATTAACCCCTATGTCCAATACCAATCCACAAAGTCCTCCTCCATCTCACAAAACAGACGCAATGATGCTGAATGCAGGAGGAAAGCCAAGTAAGTGAATGTGTAAGCATCTCAGCACTGGCAGGGGTCTCCATATAGCTGCTCCAGCACCCAGGGCTGCATCGGGGTCTGTCCATGTAGCTTCTCCTCAGGGATGTCTTGCAGGAAGTGAGCCTTGCAAGCTGAAGAAGGGAGCTGGCTAAGGCAGCTGCACTCTGGTCCGACCATCAGAAAGAAAGAGACCCAAGAACTCAAAAGGCGAGGCTCACTGAGCCATTTATCCCTCTGCCCTTCAGTTAACCCCACATGTGTTTACCGGCCAGGTTGGCACAATAAACTAACTACCTCATAGTGCTTCTCATTTCTTTCCTTCATTTACAATAACCCAATGCTCCACAGGTGAGTTTGAGGTAGACTATAGACTACTATTCAACTATTAATTAAGTTGCACTTTGTTTCCCATGTGTCTGTTGTACGGGTCTATTATCTGCTCCTTTAGAGAACACTCATGGAGCCAAATTTCAATGTCAAATTTCTAATGTCTGCATTAGATTATCATTAGTATAGGGAGATAGAAAAAACCTAAATCATTAAGAAGGGTGTATATATTTTAAATTGTGTAACGGGGAAAACAGATTTTGTATAACAGAGTCTATCTTGATACTTACTTTGGACCATACACCAATGTGAATTAAAGGGATCATTGGAAAAGATGAAACTATAAGATATTGTAAGAACAAAGGTGAATATTTATTTTATTGGGATGAGAAAAATTTGTTTCTTTGTTTAAACACAATAAAAGAGAACAAAAAGGAAAAGATCAATATATTTGATCACATTAAAATGTAAAACTCTTACAAGTCAGATAGCAAGAATTAAGTTTCAATGTTACTAAATGTGAGATGGAATAATATTTAAGATCAAATAGCAATTAAGAACACATACTCTCATCGTCTGTTGGAAATAAGAACTGATGAAATAATGGATGATCATTTGGAAATATCTATCAAGATATAAAATACACCAAGTCTTTGACCAAGCAATTCTACTATTATACTTTTTATACTTTTGATAGAAATTCCTTTTCTTCAGCAGCTACCTATAATCATTAGTAACTGAAAGATTGTATTTTACCAATCATCTTGGCACCAAAGATTCCCCGAGTCTTCCTTCATTAATGAATACAGCATTTTGTAGATCTCATATTTTTCAGTTTAAGAAAAGACCTGCATATTAGCATTGACACATGGTATAAACAGCGCCCTTACCTGAAACAAGAATACCTTTCCACACTGGTAACCCTCCCCATGGTACTTCATAACCAGCCTCCATGAGCTCTCTGAAACAGGTGTCCAGAGATTAGACATGCCTTGTGCAGAGACTTTCATGTGGACGATTGCTAGCAGACATTGTTGTCTAGTAGAAACGGTGCCGCCGGGTTTGCCATTCCTGTCATTCATACATTCCTGAAGGTATTTTTGCTGAGGCTTAAAAGGGGAAAACACCACCAGAAAGGACATACATTGAGAGGTCTATTTGAGTTTCACGAGGATCCATAGCCTTGTCAGAAAGGTCAGGATCCAGAGGCTGGCATACTTCAAGAGTTTTGGTGCTATCAGATGGCAAAGGACCTTGGGGTAAACTGGTCTTTCATTGGGGGAGGAGAATGCTGAAGAGCAGAGGTCAATCGCTAATAAACTGAGCTTAATAAGGGAATTACAAGCCCCAAACGAGCCTCTGTGCCAAGGGAGATGTAAGAGAAAATTATATCTACTTTGATAGGCAAAGGACTCGATCAAAAGACAAAGCAATGTAAACTGGTGAAAGTCTAATGGAATCATAAGAGCATAATGGGAGACATCAGAGCCTATTTTATTTATTAATTCGTTTACCCTTTCATTTATGAAAGCATGTAGCTTTGGAGTGGGCCTTGGAGAAGAGTTGGGCTTTGGAAACTGGGTAGATGTTGGAAATTACCTATTTTGTTTACCGAGTGCCTATCTCTGCTCATATAGGTCAAATAATAGATGTTCTATAATATTTGTTGAATTAATGTTACATAGTGACTTTTACAGAAATAAAGAAAAAAGAATATAAAATTATCCTAAGAGAGAAAAATTTAAAACTATATTAAGATTTATAGCTGAGCCCTGCCTCTAACTAATTATGTGGATTTGAGTCATTATATATTGCCCCTTTATTTTAATTTCATATCTGTATGACAGGGCCTGTTTTAATTCATTCTACTATTGAATATCAAATCATGTAATGGGTGTAATAAATTAGAAATAACATGATTCCAATATGAAATCTTATTACTAAAGGAGATATTATTGATATATTCTCTATAATAGTACATAATTGTTTTGAATTACATTTTCTGTTGAAATTATTAAAAGTACTAAATTCTTAATCTCTCTTTTGTCTCTTGACACAATATTATGACTAAGAGCACTTTTAAAAATAAAAATTTTATTTATGAACCTAAAGAGGCACCCAGTTAGTCATTTGCCAATCAAATTTTATCTACATCAACACTGGGTAATTATTAAATGATCAATTAAAAGTAATAAAAGGTATTATTTCTCAGAGAATAAATCTAAGGGTTGCTTGGGAGAAAGTTGCACACTAACATGTCACAGGATTTTCATGGAGGAAGTTTAAGTCTTTGCATAGTTCAAACCAAATATATTAGTGATATTTTAGGAGTTCACAAGGTGACCGCATCTCCCACCATGTCATTAATCATTTTCTTCTTCTTCTTTCTTTTGGGCTTCTTGGCAAAAGAAAGCATCCATTTCTCTCCTGAGCCTTTGGAATGCTCTCTTACTCAGAATTCCATTTGGGAAAGCAGTCATCCCTATTCTCCCTGCATCCTTTGAAAACGGAGTAGCTTATCTTGCTGTAGAGTGTGAGTCAGAGCCGAGTAATCTAAGTGAAATGTCCAAGAAGGAAAGATCTGGAGAAGTACTGTCAACTATATCGGTCCTGATAAAAACTGGATATGGGAGACACAAGAAGGTGGTAGCCTTGGTCCCCGATGCTCAGGGTCTCCCCATCGTGAGAACCAGCACTAGAAATGCCCAGTGACACCAAGTGGCAGAGGTCAGGACGAAGAATAGGGGTGGCAATGGTTGACTATGCTACACAGACCCCAAGACACAGTAGACAGATAGTTTCAGGTCAGTTCTGATTCATAGCACTTCTCTGCACAAGAAAAGGAAATGCTGCCTCGTTCTGTGTCATTGAAAGACAGTGCAATGCCAAACGAAAGAGAAGTGCTTGTATTTTGTATAATATTTATTTAACTCATGTGCTCTTCTTCTCACTTCTCCCTCCCTCTTTTCTCCTTCCTTTCCTCTTTCCCTTCCTTCTATTTAAGATCATATTCACGTTGAATTTGCTAGTTACCCCTCTATGAAACGGCTCTGGATGGCTGTTTCATTTTTCTGATGTGGTGTAAATCACATGAATTTTGTAATCAGATAGACTTGGGTCCAAAAGTAATGAGGGAGGTGGTGTCAACCATCCAAACAGAGGAGTTAGGAAAATGCCTACAAAAATGGAATCACTGATTTCACAAATATATTAAGTGTACTGGAGAGTACTTTGAAGGTGATAAGGTTGTTTTATAAAAAAATTTAAGTACATAGCTTTAAAAAATTCCGTTTTTTTCAGTACCCCCTTGTATGCATACCCATGTTTATTGAAACAATTTCTGTAACAGCAGAAGATGGAAACAATAAACACTGTGAAGAAATAGATAAAGTCTGGTCCATATACACAACAGAATATTGCACATACTTAAAAGGCAATACGAGTCTGTCAAACACGCCATGACACAGACAAAATTGGAAGACAATATACTTGGCACAGTTGGTTAATCTCATAAAGATAAATATCGCATGAGATCATTATTATAAAGGAAAAAAATATTGGCACACCAAAGGAAAAGACTGAAAACTAGGATGAAAACTCTGTTGGGGACAGGGGGAGAGGGAATGGACAGGGAAGTCAGGAGGAGGGTGGGCGGGGAGAGAAAAGAAGGAGAGGGAGATGGAGGAAGAGAAGGAGGGAAGCCACCGGGACAGGTGGCTCCACTGGATGCTGTCGCTGTGCAACTACATGTAGTGGTTTTCTTCGTGTGTGTTATATTCCACAAATAAAAGAGAAAATAATAGTAAAAATGAGTAAAATTAACATGAAAAAAGAGAAGGGTCATAGAAGTAAAAGCCCTTTTGGTTCCTTACCCATCAGAATGAAGCCCTGCCCTGAGTGGCTTAAAAGTGGGAAACGTAACATTGAAACTGACTTAGATTATTTTTTGACCCACCAGTCAGTTTCAAACAAGCAACTGTCAGACATCTCCTAAGATGGATGAGTGGGGCAGACATCGACCTCGCCAAAGTTAATCAATCTCATAAAGACAGATACTGTATGAGATCACTATCAGAAAAGAGAAAAATTCACACATAAAGAAGTCTACTTTGATGGTTCTGGGAAGGCCCGGGAGAGCGGAGAAGCAAAGGCACAGGGGAGCAAATAAATAAATAACACACACAAATCCATGGCTACATACATGTAGACAAAACATTCTAAAAAAAGCATTCAAAAACTAAATGTGATAGTCTGGATGCTTTAGAGAAACAAATCCTTCGAGACTTTTATGTGTAAGAGAGAGTTTTATATAAAGGGTAAGTGCACATCAAGAAAACATCCCAACCCAGTGCTGCCCAAGCCCACAAGTCCAACATTAGCCCATTAATCTCTACGTCCAACATGTCCAACATTAATCCACAATGTCCTCCTCCATCTCACAAAACAGACCCAATGATGCCGACTGCAGGAGGAAAGCCGAGTCAGTGAATGTGTAAATATCTCAGCGCTGGCAGGGGTCTCCACACGGCTGCTCCAGCACCCAGGGCTGCATCGGGTAGGTCTATGTGGCTTCTCCTCAGGGAAATCTTGAAGGAAGTAAGCCTTGCAAGCTGAAGCAGAGAACTGGCTAAGGCAGCTGCACCCTGGTGGGACCTTCAAAAGCAAGAGACCCGAGAACTAGAAAGGCGAGGCTCACTGAGCGATTTATTCCTCTGTCCTTCCATTAACCCTACATGTGTTAATCGGCCAGGTTGGCACAATAAACTAACTACCTCACTAAATAAACTACCTCACTAAATAAAAGCTTTGAAAAAGATACTTTTAGGAAAGTGATATCCTATGGACCAGTTCTATTTTGTTATACAGGGTCACTATGCCTTAGAATTGACTCAGATGGTCCACAACATATACAGACATATACATGAAGGTAACGATTGCAATAGAAATCAAATGTATTGAGTACTTAGTATGCATGTAGCGGGGTTTCGGAGATATTCCCTGTGTTAGCTCATTTCATCCTCCCAAACTTCTAAAGTTGCAGGGGCTTCCACAATCCCTACTTCACTTGGAGGAATCTGACCTTCAGAAGTGCAGTAACAGCCTATCAAGTGGCTGAGACAGTGTTATATTCTGAACTCTCAAAAACACGGACAACATGGGTGCATGGCTGGAGAGGTTAGTGGCAATATGGGGAGCTAATAACAATGAGTTTGAGATAAGAAACTGTTATAACATTGATTGTGGTAATGATTGTACAACTCATCTTGATATGAATGAACAATTGACTTATTAGTTATATGGATTACAGGCCAATAGAACTATTTAAATATAAAAGAACAAACAAACAAACCCCACACAGCATGTATGCTGAACATACATTCAACATCATGTGTCTTTCCAATAACACAATGTTTGCATACCTCATATGCCAACTAGAATAGTATGTCTATCACACGCACGGGGGCAAAATTGGCTTCATTTCCTCAAGAAAGGCCAATGACTTAAAAGTCCCTTATCTAATGACATAAATATACTATAAATATAATAAACTCAAGTATACTTATAAGTGCATTCTGAGGTTGCTGAAGCAGTCTCTCCTTGCAGCTTTTAACCTGAATATTCAGCAGCATTTCAGTGTTTTTCTCCGTTTACAGGAAGTCAATGGAAAAACGAACGGGAGCATGCTGGATCTGCAATGTTAATAACTTCAGCCAATACCTAACCAAACTGACTTGAGGAAAGTCCACAACAACAGCATCAGTAATCATTATCAAGTAATGGAATCAACGATTGGACAGCTGGACTGCTTGTAGGATATAGGCATGGTGGTCACATTTAAAAAAATCATTTTATTGGGGGCTCATACAACTCTTATCACAACCCATACATACATCAATTGTGTAAAGCACATTTGTACATTCTTTACCCTCATCATTCTCAAAACATTTGCTCTCCTGGCATCAGCTCCTCATTTTCCCCCTCCCTCCTCACTACCCCCTCCCTCATGAACCCTTGATAATTTATAAATTATTATAATTTTGTCGTATCTTACACTGTCCGACATCTCCCTTCACCCACTTTTCTGTTGTCTGTCCCCCAGGGAGGAGGTTATATGTGGATCCTTATAATTGGTTCCCCCTCTCTACCCCACCCTTCCTCCACCCTCCTGGTATCGCCACTCACACCACTGGTCCTGAAAGGATCATCCACTCTGGATTCCCTATGTTTCCAGTTCCTATCTGTACCAGTGTACACGCTCTGGTCTAGCCAGATTTGTAAGGTAGAATTGGGATCATGATAGTGGGGAGTGGGAGGAAACCTTTAGGAACTAGAGGAAAGTTGTATGTTTCATTGTTCCTACACTGCACCCTGACTGGCTCGTCTCCTCCCCGCAGCCCTTGGTGGTCACGTTTCCATTGAGGGGGTACAGTCCAGGTTTGGGTAAGCTAGCTACAACAATTATTTCCAGAACATAAAAGGAGAAGATAACCTTCTAACCATCAGTTAGAGTGAGGAGTTTTGAGCAATCCAAAATCAATCAAGATTCAGAAGCCTAAGTTTTAATCAACAGCGCTTACTTGGTATGTGGAAGGGGCATCAAAAGTTGGTGGGCAAAGGGAATGAAAAGATCATGGAATTTTTCTGTGAACTTTTTGAAGTCCTTCATATAACAGGACCACAACTGGGTTGTCCCCTCCAGACGTGACTTTCTTCTTTCATGAATGGAGCAAAGGGCATGCTGTTCTCACTCTTACCTCCAATAGCCCTGCATGGAGGGAGAGCCAGAAGCCGGGCTGTCAGTGCTTCTTTCAATACGAGCATGAGAAAAAGAGCAAACACTAGGGCCAGGTGCTGCTTTCAAACATGGGGCATTCTGCTGCTCAGCCTCCTTTCTTATTAAAAGCAGCACGTGGGTTGATTCACATGTTGAACTTAACTTAAGCCAACATATTTTCACAGAAAAAAAATCATAGGCAATATGATGGACTGAAGCATTCTCTCCACACACACGATAAAAACATACAGTTTTTATGTAAGTTTTTCTTGGGTTTACTGAAACAAGAGTTCCATCTTCCAGCAAGGAGCACAATTACCCAGAGCAAAGACCTAGTCTCAGTCATTTCCGAATCCACAGCTTCTAAAGCACCCTGGCACATAGTAAGGACTTAATAAATATCTGCTTAACTGAACTTCAGGTATACTTTCAGGACCTTTAGGGATCCCATGTGGCATTTTAATTTGTTCTGTTACATCCAATGCATTGAGTCCTTGTTACCTCTTCTCCCAGAAAAGCTGTAAGGCAACATAGTACTGTCAATCATTATAGTCTTGAAATAATATAATAGTACATTGATGTTGTTGAATGATGAAATTGAAATAATTTCCACATCTTCCTAATTTTTTCCTTACAAGAAGCTTGATGACTCCACATCTGATTCATCTTTACAGGTCAAAATTCCTTCAAATGAAATTACTTCTAGCATGTTTTCTGATTTTATGCAGCCTATTCACTATGATAGTACTACAGACGGCTCCAATGCTGTGCAATATAGTTCTTTGTAAAAATATAATTTATAATTATTCAAAGATTCATATGGCATGAATTTTAATGCCATAATTTATGAGAGAAAAGAAATCCAATTGATATTTTCCTTCATCCTGTATAATTAGAGAATTACATGTATGAATTTCCCGAGAGTAAAACCCCGTAAAACACACACACACACACACACACACACACACACACACACACACTTTCTCTCCTTCTACTTTTCTCTTATTGGCACTTTTATTCTTTATCCTTTACTTTCTAAATGATCTGGCTATCATCTCTCTCTCTCTCAATAGGCCCAACACAACCAACTAACTTTCATAAACCTTTCTCATATAAATTGTAGAAAAGTATCAACTAGTCAGTGGCTTAGAGGCACAAAATATTTGATCTAGTAGTGGTGATATTTTGCCTATTTCTATTGTCACCTCATATCACGAATTTGCAAAGCTTCATTGCTACCAGAAGGACCTCTGCTGGGGCTATTAGGTGAGCCTTGGACTGCTAACTGCAAGGTTGGTGGTTCAAACTCATCAGCTGCAGATGGGGAGCAGGATGAGGCTGTCTGCTCTTATAAAGGTTTATAGCCATAGTTGGAATGGACTTGAAGGCAGTGGGCAGATCACACTCAGAACAAAATGTCAGGCTGCGTTCTCTAAAGGAGCAAAGCCAGTGAAGTGGGAGTGCATTCGTGCTTGCACGTGTGTGTGCGTGTGCACGTGTGTGTATTTTTTTTTTCTTCAAAGAGATAACTGTGCAGTGTGGAGGTTAGAAAGTTCCAAACCCATAGGTCAGCTTGAGGTTTTTCCTGACAGGGTTTTCAGGGCTGACGAACCCCAAATGGCAAGTCAGGTGGCAGACTACTCCTGGTTATGGGGCTGAGGGAGCTGGCAAAACCCCAAATCTGCAGGTACACCCCGGCTGCTGTCCCGTATCCCAAGGACGAGAGGCCTGAGGGTGGTGAATGGGGTGGAGGATTAAGAGAGGGCAAACTATGCCAAACATTCATCTGAGTTGGATGCAGGCCAACAGCTCTCCACTCCCAGGAAATACCCCTTTTATCTGATTGCTCACTTCGGATCACAGAATAAGGGATGACTGTATAATATTGACCAAACAACTGAAAATTGCGTTCATCTGAGTTGACACACACAACCTTGACCATCATAGGCTGCTATTAATCTCTGACTATTTGATATGAAATTGATATGCGTATTCATGTGCAAGTCTTTTTGAGAAAATTTGTGTTCATTTGTTTTGTGTAAGCTTCTCAGAGGAGAATTACTGAACCATAATAAGTGCACATTAAATCTTATAAACAAAACTGTTGTCCAAAGCGTTTAATCCCACCAGCAATCTACCATAGTTCCAGTTGGTCTGCAATGGTGCTAGCATTTAATGTTGCCAGGCTTTTAAATTTTATCCATGCAGGAGCATGGAGTGATATTTGTTTCAACTTTAATTTGCATTTCCCTGTGACTAACGATGTTGAACATTTTTACATGTGCTTATTGATCATTTTTATTTATGTGTTTATTGTACCAATTTTAAAGATTAGATTGTTGTTTCTTAACTATTGAATTGTAGGAATTTTTAATATATTATAGATAAAAGTTCTTTGTTAGTTGTTGACCCGTCCCGCGGGTCATCAAACAACGTGGATACCTAAAAAAGGGACTGGGAATGAAGAGGGGCAAGAGACGCGAGAAATGGAGGTAAGACAGGAGTCTGATCAAGCCTTGATTTATTGAGCAGAAGGCAGGGGCTTAAATACCCAATGGTGGGTGGGTAACATTACATCATATGCTAGTAAAGTGTAACGAATACCCAATGGTGGGTGGGCAACATTGCATCATATGCTAATAAAGTGTAACATCCAATAATCACGCAGCTACCAAATATGGAAGAAATGGCAGGCATCAGTCCTCAAACAGGTCCGCATGCAAATGAGGTGCACCACCTGGCAGAGGTGTCCAATGAGCATGGCAGCTGCCTGCCACCGAGCACCAATCATCACAAAGGCCAAACTCAGGCAGGACAATAGGCCAGGGAACATCCAGGAACGGGAAGTTTAAAGATAGCGGACGGTGCATGTCATGGGCTGAGGGACGTGCAGACTCTCACATGTGCAGACTCCCACATGAGCAGACTCCCACAAGATGTGTGTATTTTGAGTATTTCTAACCATGATTTTCCTCTGTAGCTTGCCTGTTTATTTTCCTAGCAGTACTTTCATCCATGTTATAGCATGCATCAGGACTTCATTTATCTTTAGGACTGAATAATATTCTATAAATTGATTTACTACACTTTGTTTCTCCATTTATCTGTGGATGGGGTGCAGAAGCATTTCTGTACTTTCTTTTTCCTTGATCTGTTTGTCAAGCCGTCAACAATGCCGCACCACCTTGATTTCTGTGTCTTTATGTATGTGCTTAGCTATGGTAGTATGAGCCCCTTGACGTTTAAGATTGTTTTGGTTACTGTTCATTTTTTGTACATTCATATATATTTTTGAACTATCTTGTCAATACCTTCAAAAAGTCTGCTGGGATTTTGAAGAGAATATATTGAATTGAATGTATAAACAATTTGGAGAAAACAACCACCTGAATAATACTGAATCTTTTTTCTTTTTTTTTTTTTCCACTAGCTGGCAATGGTTTTTTTATTGTTTTGCTTTTTTTAAAGTAAATACTTTTATTAGGGGCTCTTACATGTCTTATCACAATCCATACATTCATCCATTGTGTCAAGCACATTTACACAATTGATGTGTGTATGGATTGGGATAACAGTTGTATGAGCCCCTAATAAAATGTTAAAAAATAAAAAAAAGAAAAAAGAAAATGACAATGGCAGCATATGTGCAAATACTGAATCTTATATAAATTTTTAGCTCTTCCTTTTATTTTTGCCTTCAAAAATTATCCAAGTAATGCTTGGTTGTTTTTGATATAGAAATGTTAAATATTTCCCCATAATTTGTATAAGTATTTTTTGTTTTGAAATGCCACTGAAAATGATATTATTATTTTTCCAATTGTTCATTTACTTCTTTACAGTAATAAAATGGACTTTTGGGGGGGGTATATTAACTTTCTACTCTGTGATCTTACTAAATTCATGTACCAGCTCTACCATATTTATTTTTGGTGCATTTATTATGGTTTCCTATGGACACAGTCATGTTGTCTGCAAATATACACAGCCTCACTTCTTGCATTCCCATCTGTTTGGTTCAAATATCTTTTTTTCCCCTTTAGTGCAATAGCTACAACTTTCAGTACAATATTGAGCAGAAGTTGCAAAAGCAGACACTTTTAATCTTTCCCCTGATTTTATTCAGAAAAATTTGGACTGTCAATATTGGGGATGGAAGTAGCTATAGATTGTTAGTTATCTTGTTTAGTTTCTAGCATATGTACTTAATTCTTTTGAAAATTAGCTTTTATTTATCTTCTGAAGTTTCCTATCTGCTCATGCCTGCTTTCTACCTGTCTCGATATTTTAACACACTATTTGTTGAGATGTCTAATATTTATTTGTGTCTGCTTTTGTTGACCACTTTATCTCTTAACAATAGTTATAATAATATCATATTAATATTTTTGGAGCATTCTATATTTGTTGATGGATTATTGGACATTATGTGAAGACTAATCATACCCTGAGGTAGTTATTTTATTGTGCCAACCTGGCCGATAAACACATGTGGGGTTAATTGAAGGACAGAGGGATAAATGGCTCAGTGAGCCTTGCCTTTCTAGTTCTCAGGTCTCTTGCTTTCTGATGGTCGCACCAGGGTGCAGCTGACTTAGCCAGTTCCCTGCTTTATATGGCAAGGCTCACTTCCTGCAAGCCATCCCTAAGGAGAAGCCGCATGGACGGACCCCGATGCAGCCCTGGGTGCTGGATCACCCGTGTGGAGACCCCTGCCAGCGCTGAGATGCTTACACATTCACTGACTTGGCTTTCCTCATGCAGTGGGTGTTATTGCGTATGTTTTGTGAGATGGGGGGTGACTTTGTGGACTGATGTTGGGCATGTGGGTTAATGGGCTAACGTTGGACTTGTGGGCTGGGGCAGCACTGGGTTGGGATGTTTTCTTGATGTACACTTACCCTTTATATAAAACTCTCTCTTATACATGAGTTTCTGTGGGTTTGTTTCTCTAAAGTACCCAGACTAACACATACCCCAAATTGGTATTTTGCTTATATTCTTTCCTTTTTCCTTTTGTCTCTTGTTTTGTCGGGTGGTAAGTGTGGGTGACTCATCAGGAGTGGGCTTTCGTTCAGTGAATCAGTCTTAAATTCATCCAAGTTATGAATCATCTTAAGTTTAATGTGTGTCTTGAAGTGGAAGTTTTGCTCAATATATTTACTCTGCCTTCAGATTTCAGCAGGTAAAAAATGGCCGTGCCCCAAAGGTGTCTTGTGAGTGGGTGCAGGTCTCCAGAAGGAGCACACGTAATATCCTTCCCGCAGTGATGGGACTTAGCTTTGTTTGAGACTGAGGGCGGGAGTCCATGAACTGTTTCTGTCTTTTCCCTTGTGGCAAAGGCTTTTGGGTTCACTCTTGTCTCATAGGCAGGCTGTTCTTTTGGAGGACTCCGTGGGGGGAGACTCCCTGCTCTCCCACTAGTCGAGCAGGACTTCTGAATCACAAACGGGGCCCCTGAACGGGCACCAGTAAGGAGGGACGGACTTTCTAAGACAAAACCATGTGCTCCTTGCGCGTAGAGTGTGAGCCCACGGAACCAAGCTGGCAAGAAAGTGTGTCTTTTGTATGTGAGGCCGATAGTGACTGTGACCGCCATTCTCATGGCCTCTCATCCTTCCCAACTGGGATCGCATGTCAGCTGTGTTTTGCTTGTCTTTTTTGGTGGCAGCGACTTCTTCCTCTCATAGTCTGCAAGAGGTCAAAGGGACCATATGTTTCCGACCTTTTTTGTAAGACTTCTAAATCTTGAATCCAAAAAGTTGCCTTGAGACTATAGTTCTCAGTTATGCTCCTTAAAACAAATAATTATAGTTTGTCGGACTTTTCATATTTTAGGGAGTGACATTCTATTTCAGTTTTCTGCATTTTAGGCAACAGTGGAAATTATAGTCTGATGATTTCTAATGTAATGGTTCATGTGGTTAGGTTTAATTCACCATTTTACTAGAGTTATGCATCACTTAATGCCCATGATATGTTTTGTGAAATTAGTCATTGTGCTGTTTGGATGTCGTGTGAACACCTTGTGTACAGGTACTCCAGGATTTTGAAGAAGCTCTATTTCTAGTTCCATTTCCAAGCCTGTCTTTAAGTTGAATTTATAAGTAAGTTGTAACAGTTAGGTACAGGTTGTATCTAACATCAGTCAAATATTTGTCTTTATATACAGTATACCTTTTAATGCTTAAAAATGAAATAAAAACTTCCAGATAAACTGAAATATCTTTAACATAATAATATAGTAATAATAATAATTATTATTATGTTTTGATATTGTGTAAGTCTGGGTTGACTAGAGAAACAAATCCAGATACTCACGTGTATAAGAACAAGCTTTATATCAAAGAGTAATTAATTATATATTAAGAAAACATCCCAGGCCAGTCCAGATCAAGCCCATAAGTTCAATATTAGCTGATATATCCAATATCAATCTATAAATTTCTCTTTAGACACAGGCAACACATGGAATGATGCTGAATACAGGAAGACCACAGGCCAGTGGGTGGAAAGTCTTGTGGATCCAGTGGTGGTGGAAGCATCTCAGCGCTGATGTGGGTCTCCACGTGGCTCTCCAGCTCCTGGGCTCTGGCTCCATTAGCATAGCTCCATGTGTCTTGTCAAGATGGAGCAGAGAGAGAGTGTGTGTGTTCTGCCTTCAGGGAGGAAGACAGGACTTCCCAGAATCCTCAGGAGAAGGCCATGGCCACACAGAGATCTCATTGGTTGTGACCTGATTGACAGGCTAGCCTCCATCTCTTTGCTCAAGTTGACACTAGATTATGTAACTGCCACAGATATACACAGCAATCCAAACTCACTGCCATTGACTTAATGCTGATTCATGGAGACCTGATATAGGGTTTCTGGCACTTTTAATCTTTATAGGAGCAGATAGCTTCATCTTTTTCTAATAGAGGGGCTGATGGGTTTGAAGTGCTGACCTTACAGTTAGCAGCCCAACTCAACAGGTAACATGATAAATGGAGAAAATGTTGAATTTTTCAAGGATTTTGTCTTATTGGATCCACAATCAATTCTCATGGAAGTAGCAGGGAAGAGACTAAACAACACAACACATTACATTGGGTAAATCTCATCCACAGAACCTGTTTAGAGTGTTGAAGGGCAAGGATGTTACTTTGAGGACTAAGGTGCACCCGATCTAAGATATGGTGTTTTTTTTTTTTTTAATCTTTTTTTTTTTCTTTTTTAACATTTTATTAGGGGCTCATACAACTGT
>NW_022103906.1:20572001-20573674 GCF_000313985.2 Echinops telfairi
GCTTCTGAGCTAGATGGCCGCTTGTTTACCTTCAAGCTTTTAAGACCCCAGACGCTATATCTTTTGATAGCCGGGCACCATCAGCTTTCTTCACAGATATGGTGTTTCCAATGGTCTCATGTGCATGTGAAAGTTGGACATTGAATAAGGACGACTGGAGAAGAATAGATGCATTAGAATTGTGCTGGTGGAGAATATTTAACGTAGCATGGGCTGCCAAAAGGACAAACAAATCTGTTTTGGAAGAAGTAAGGCTAGCGTGTTCCTTAGAGGCAAGGACGGCAAGACTTCATCTTACATACTTTGATCATATTGTCAGGAGGGACCAGTCTCTGGGGACGAACATCATGCTTGGTAAAGTGGAGGGGCAGCGAAACAGAGGAAGGCCCTCCAGGAGATGCATTGGCACTGTGGCTGCAACAATGGGATCACACCTATGAAGGGATCTCTGGATGGCACAGAACTGGGCAGTGTTTTGTTCTGCTGTGCATAAGGCTGCTCTGGCACCTATTAACAACAACAACAAACCTCTGATGATCTTGGCCCAATCCAGATGACACAATTCAATCCATGACCAACATATGTAGAATTATGTATTTGGAGACAAGAGGGCATTTTGCTTTTCTAGAATAAAGGGAAACGTTTCCAAATATCATGACAAAAATGCACAGATGTAGAAACTTACATAAATTCTAAGTAATATATCTACAAAGAAGTCACAATAAGGTACATTGTAGCAAAACATTTGAGAAATCAAGGATAAAAAGGAAATCTTAAAAGTAGCTGCAGGGAAAATAAAAGACATCTGTCTTTAAAAAAAATCATTTTACTGGAGGCTCTTACAGCTCTTATAACATTTCATACATCGATTGTATCAAGCACATTTGTACATATGTAGCCATCATCATTTCCAAAATGTTTTCTACTTAAGGCTGTGGCATAAGCTCCTCTTTTTTCCTCTCTCTCCCCTCCCCTCCTACCCTCATGAATCCTTGATCAGTTATATATTGTTATTATTATTTCGTATCTTACAGGGTCCATTGTCTCCCTTCACCCACATGCTTGTTATTTGTCCCCTTTGGGGAGGTGGGGAGGGTAGCTTGTGATGGGTTCCCCCTTTAAAAGACATCTATCTTACAGTGATATGATAATCACTGACTTCTCATCAGAAACAATGCAAGCCAGGAAACAGTGGATTAGCATTTTAAAAGTGCTGAAGTAAAACAACATAAATCATCAATGAATAATTGTATATTCAACAATAATTTCTGTTTTAAAAATGCAAGTTAAATGAGGATATAGCAGAAATGTACTTGTCACTAGAAGCTTACATGAGATGAAATATTAAGGGAAATTCCTTTTATTTTTTAACTCAATGGCAGTTACCTTTGTTTATTATTGCTTGTTTGTTATTATTTTTTAAATTTAATGATTTTATTTGGGGCTCGTACAACTCTTATCACAATCCATACATGCATCCATGGTGACAAGCACATTTGTACATTTGTTGCCATCATCGTTCTCAAAACATTTGCTTTCTACTTGAGCCCTTGGTATCAGCTCCTCATTTTCCCCCTCCTTCCCCATTCCCCCCCTCTCTCATGAACCCTTGATAATTTATAAATTATTATTATTTTGTCATATCTTACACTGTCCGATGTCTCCCTTCACCC
>NW_022103906.1:20574478-20582501 GCF_000313985.2 Echinops telfairi
ATAAATGCCCTTGTTAAGGGAAGTTCTCCAGATAGAAGGAAAATGATACCAGATGATATTAACCCTACATGAAAGAATGAAGATTTCGTAACACAGTACTGTAAAGAAAAGTATAAAATACTCTAATCTTTTAATTTCTTTAAAGTGTAATTGGACTATTATACAAAACACACTATTATTTGTGGTTCTTCACACACAAAGAAGTAAAATAGTAAAATATATGACAATACTAGTACAGATTGAATAATGGAAATTTGCTGTTGAAAGTTCTGACATTATATTTGAAGTTGTATACTGTATTTATATTAAGTGTTCATTTTGAAATCACTAGACGATCTTTAAATAAGTATACTAAGGATTATGGCTAACCAAATCCAACAAATGAGTTAAAAGAAAATTCTAAAATATACTCAATTAATCCTAAAAAGACAAGCTATGGGAAGCCATTTGAATTTTGTTCACTTTTTGATAAAGGAATGCATATCTTTTTAAATAGTTCTAATACTAGTATTATGTAAAAATTGAAAGAATTATTTTTTTGCTTTCTATTTTTTATCTGTTGGGTTTCAATTTCTTCAGCTGAAGAACAAGTTGCTAATCGACCTATGAGTCTCTATTTCTCTGGGTTTTAGCCTCTGCCCTCTTACTCTGATGTTATTTGAGCAGAATTGTAACTTGTCCATTCTTCAGTGGGATGCAGATAGCACGTGTTATCTATGTTGCCTGCTTGTAATCAGATTTATGCGGTTTCAAGAAAATTGAATTGCTTGAGGTCTCACTGAAGCCTCCTCTTGATGAGAATTTGCTTCCACCTGACTTAATGGATTCCCACAGAGTGCAGAAACTTAACTCTTTGGAGATATCTTACAATCTCAGTGGCATTTGTGACTTCATGTGTAATTAAGCTACGGCTAGGATAACATTTCTTACTGTAACCCCTAAGTCCCCAGATTCATCACTTTTTGGCCACAAAAAAGTTCTGCTTCCTTTTTGTGGCTCCCCCGGCCCCCCAGCATGAGCCTCAGATGGCTTATTTGCTGGACGTTAATGCTTCACCAAGCCTGGTAATTTCTGAAACTTAGGATGTGTCCGGGAACAGATAGCTCAAATATGCTTTTCCATTGCTCCAAACCTGTTAACACGCAGTTCAGAAGGAGGCGATATGGTGGCTCTTCTGGATCTCTCTTGGCTACAGAGAGGGCATACTTCTCTTCCTCATCCCCCTACGTATAACTGAGATCCAGACTATTAGTTTAAACCAAAGTTTGCCAAAAGCTTGGGGGCAAGTGAACTACCACTCAGAGGTACGGTAAGTGGACCCTAAGACTGGAAGTGCAAATAGTCCATAAGAGTGCTTAACAAGTGCTCCCGGTCTGCTCCCACTTAGGGGCGGCACATTTCCTTCCACACTTGGGGTATTTCATGCTGTGGAGTTCAGCTTCACCTTTGCTTAAGGCCCACTCCATTGATCTCTATAAGATTTATTTATTCTCAGAGTAGTTTGTTTTGGTTCAAATGATTATTTATGTTTTAGCTTTGCATCAGTAATATTTTAGGATGCTGGCAACATATGTACAAATGTGCTTGATACAATTGATGTATGGATTGGTATAAGAGCTATAAAAGCCCCCAACAAAATGATTTGTTAAAAACATATTTTAGGCTTCAGTATATGTTATTTTGGCATATTTCCCATGATTTTTTCTTAAACCTAACTTATATTATTTTAAGTGACATCTTTCCCTGAGTTTTTGTTTCTAGTGGCTTTGTGGGCTAAGCACTTGGCTCCTAACCAAAAGGTCTGTGCTTCGGTGGGAATTCCAGGACATTTTACTGTACTCATGAAGAACCTATACGTAGGCCAAGAGACAGTCTTTCAGACAACGAAGAAATATCGTGTGATTTAAAAATCAAGAAAGGTTTGCATCAGAGATGTAGTCCTAATCGGTCTGTAAGATGAGGAAATACTCAAGAAACTGGACTGCATGAAGAAGGATTGAAGGAAGGCTTATGAACAACCTAAAATATGTAGATGAGAACACCTTGTGTGCCCAGTGAGGTGGTGTTACAGCACTTCCTTATGAAGATCAAGGGTTGCATCCTTCAGGATGGATTCCAACTCAATGTAAAGAAAAACAAAATCCTCAAAACTGGAACAACAGAGACAATATTCTGATAAATGGAGAACAAGTTGAAATTGCCAAGGATTTCATTTTACGTGACTCCACAATCAAAGCTCATGGAAGCAGCAATCAAGAGATCAAATGAGGCATTGCATTGGGCAACTCTGCTGCACAAGACCACTTGAAAGTGTCCAAGAGCAAGGATGTCCCTTTGAGGACTAAGGTACCCGTAACCCAAACCATGGTATTTTCAATACCTCATATGCATATGAAAACTGGGAAATGAATAAGAAAGGCTGCAGAAGAGTTGATGAATTTGAATTGGCGAAGAATCTTAGAAGTTTTATAAACAAGTACAGAAAAACAAACAAACAAACAAACAAACAAACAAACAAACAAAAAACCCATCTTGGAAAAAGTATACCTAGAATGCTTCTTAGAAGTGAGGCTGGTAAGATTTGGTGCTATGCCCTTAGTGCATGTTAGGAAGGAAGGCCAGCCCCTGCGTGGAAGACATTATTCTTGGTAAAGTAGAGGGTCGTAGAAAAATAGAAAGACCCTCAATGAGATGCACCAACTCAGTGACAACAAGGGGCTCAGATAAAACAATGATTGTCAGGATCGCATAGGACCAGGATTGTGTAGGATTTTTGTTGTACGAGGGGTTTGCTATGAGCCTGAATGGACTATATGACCCCTGAGAACATCAACAACTACAGAGTGATAGGTAATCTTCATGAGAAAGGCAGATGGATCTGAATGTAAAAAATAACACTTGAATTCCAATACATCATAAAATAGAGGTATCTGCAAAAGACATGGAGGCACTCCTGGTTCAAATATGGCACCTGTGCCAGATGGCATGGTCATGATTATGTTATTTCTAGGTTCTGATACCCGAGTCTTAGGCAATGGGAATAGAATATGTTGTCTCAGTTTACCAAAGATTCCCTGAGTCACAACCAGAACGTTGACTGGAAGTGGAAAGGTCACTCTTCCGTCTAATGATAATTTGACATACTTGAATTGATAGATTAATATATCATCCAACCAGTTCAATGCACATAGTTCAATGCCTAATAGATATTAAACATATTTCAATGACTTTAATACCTATTACATGTATTTCAAGTAAGTGAAAGTAAATAACACCAGGAAGAGTATCCCTTTAAAAGAATTTGATGTAAGACTCAAAAATAAAATGAGCTATTATCCTTCTCCGTAAAGTATAACTTGGAAAGTCTTCCTCTGACAGGGCAGGGAGAAGGGAAACGTGATGAAAGGCAACCAGATAAGATGGAAGGGAGTTTGGACTGTGAAGGTGTGGCTTCCAACTACATGGAGTCCATGTTGTCTGGCTGGGTTTAAGGCCTCTAGACCCACGGACTCTGAATCATGGTGGATTATTAGGGTGGCTCTTCTAGCCTTGCTCTTTGTAACTCCCATCAAACACCTGGGTAGGCCCATGCACACTGAATGTATTGCCTCCTTTCCTGCAATGCCTGGGTGAAACAAGGCGGGGCAGATGCCTATAAGATAGAGAAATGATTCAATTGTGAGTGAATAGAACAGGGTTAATTGTAACTATAAAATCTTGGAACACTAATGTGAGGATTGGTCAATCTTGCTATCTCACTGAGCATTAAATGGACCATCTCAGCAGGTGGACTTAGGAGGTCTCATTCTCATCATGGAAAAAAGGGTCAACATTGACATAAGTTTTTTGGACTTCAAGATTCCTACACATGGAATCTCTTTGGTCCTGGGACAGAAAGCTGTGTCACCAGAGAAGTGACAGAAGTGTGGTAGAGGATCATCACGTGGCAATTGAAGAATTAAGAGCCAGAGAATGAAACAGAGTGGTGGGCTTCCCAGCCTATGGGACTAGTAAAAATGAGTCCCTTGGGGCAGGAGGCTCAATTGTGGAACAGGATGCCTTTACAGTGTAGACACTTAATTGGAAGAGCTAAGTTTGCTGGCCTCTAGAACAAGAGCTGAGTTTTGTCAGGATTGAAGTTTATCTCAGAGTATCGTGCCTTTGGACATTTATTGGCAATGCTCAAAGAGCTCTACAACATTGCCCAAGCAGGTCAAGGGACTGTGTGGCTGAGAGGCCAAGAATCAAAGAAGAGGCTGCCATCTCTCGAGCACATTTCTGAATTGTGACTTGGCAACTTCTCAAATGCACCCTGTCATTGTGAATATTGTGTGTATGTTCTGTTCGGCCATTGTGATGAGATCAGACCCTCAGAGGCATGGAGTGCTGTGAGAGTGGTGGCTGGTGTCAAAATTGTAAGATGTTTGGGGGGCACAGGCCTGTTAGACCTGGCCCGTAGGGATCTGCCGTGGGCGAAGGCCTTTGAATCTCCTTCTCTCTTGCGAAGGCAGAGAATGTCCCCTGCTGTCCCACACCGTTCTAGCAATGTCCTATTGGGAGGTTTGCCACACGACAGCCTTTCTCTTCTTTACTTACATTCTGACTTTTCTGACTGGAGCTCTACAGCCTTCTGTTTCTAGCTGGTGTCACATATTATACAGAGTTAACTATAAATAAATCTTATATCTCATCAGTCAACTGGTCAAAACTCCCCAAGAGGCCATGGAGGTGGGTTTAGGACAAAAAAAAAGCAAACAACTATAGTAAGAGCACAAATATTGGAAAGCATGAGTCATGCAAATTCAGGATCTGTTCAATATTAATCCCAGGTGATCATTCTCCAGTTAATTATGGAGTATTATTGAACATGTTTATATTAATGGCTCATTTGAATTACTTTATTTGAATTATTTTTGATTCTTTCTATTTTGATTGTGTACTTACTCCATTGAGAATAAACATAGAATGGGGTCAAGAATCAAACACTTCCATTATGAGATGGAGTAAGATCATTTATCTTGAGCCATGTAAGCTCCCACTATGACTCATAGATCACAGAGGTGTTTGGGATATTCAGAGATTAGTACTCTTAAAACTTTAAATAATTTTTCATATAAAAACTGAAATAAAGATCAATACAGATTCACATGCAGTTATTGATGCATGTATGGATTGTGGTAAGAGTTGTATGAGCCCCTAATAAAACTATTAAAAAATAAATAAATAAAATAAACTAAAAAAATAAAAAAATAAATTTCATTATCATATATATATACACATACATACATACATACATACATAGATCCCATATACCACTTCCTGAGTTTAACCTAATAGTAGCATTTTACAAAACTATAGTAGAATGTCACAACCATAATTTTGTCATTGATACAGTCAAGATACAGAACATTTCCACTGCCGCCAATCCCAAACCAAACTCACTGCCATTGAGTCCTTGACGACCCCCTATGGATTTCCAAAACTGTAACTGTTTATGGGAGTAGGAAGCCCTGTCTTTCTCCCATGGAGCTTCTGGTTATTTTGAACTGCTGACCATGTGGATCGCAGCCCAAAGGGTAACCATTACACCACGAGGTCCTTCAAATTTCTCATCTATACCCATGCTTATTTCCCCTCACCGTCTCCTTCTGTCTTAAGCTCTCCTGGAAGCCACTAATCTCATAAATATTTCTATAACCTTGTTATTTCAAATATGTTTCATAAATGGAAGAATACAGTATATACTCTTGTGGTTGGATTTTATTTGCATTTGCCATAATTCTATAGAGATTAATCCAGTTTTAATAGTTTATGTCTTATTGCTGGATAAAATTTCATGGTATGATGCTTGACAATATGCTTAAGCATTCATTCACTAAAGTATGTCTACATTGTTTCATTTTTGGTTATTACAAATAAAGCTGCTATAAACACTCACGAACAGGTTTTTTGTGTGAACACAAGCAGCCAAACCCATAAAATTAATTTATCTTGAATAAATATCCACTGGTGCATCTTGTGAGTAATATGATAATGACATGTAGATTTTTTAAAAAGAAAAATATGAGCCATTTTCCAGAATGACTGTTCCATTTTACGTGCCTACCAGCAATGTATGATAGATCCAATTTCTCCACCAGTGTTTGGTATTTTTACTATTGTTTTTATTTGAGCTAATTTGATAAGAATGTAGTGATAGCTCATTGTCAACCATTGCTTTTTGATTTCTTAGGAGTCTGTGTATTTCCCTTTCCCCAGAGTAGTTACCATGGCAACTGAGTTAACATTGTTGGGGGAGGCTAAGAGGAAGATTTATAGTATGTAATTATTGTAACTCCATGTGTGTGCACATTTCACTATACTATTACACTTTGTCTTCTTCAGGCATCCTTTGACACCTGTTCAGCAGGTTTTTTACTTCATTTTCCCCATTTGCTCTAGCTAGGCTACATTCAAGAGCAAGTTTCAGAATCTCTTCTGAAAACCACTTTGATACTCTCTCATTTTCTCTCTCTCTTGTTTCTAATGACTTTGGTTTCTTTACGTACGCTGTCAGTGATGTCTTCCCGCAACTTGTCAGATCTTCAGCAATCTCAGTATTTTAAACATTAAATCTATCTTTGAGATGTTCTCTAAAGTCAGGTCACATTTACTTCAGGTCATATTTTGGTTCTTATAGACTTGTATTTAGTATTTATTTGCTTCACCTTCAACTTGAACTTGCATCTGAGCAACTGATAGTCTGTTCCACAGTCAGACTCTAGTTTTGCTTTTCTGATTGATGACATTGTGTCTCTTCATTATTTCTTCCCACAGATATAAGTCCATTTGATTTCTATGTATTCCATCTGGTGGGATACATGTGTATAGACATTATTTATGTTATTGAAATAGGTATCTGCAATGGTAAGTCCTTGGTATTAAAAAGTCTATCATTCTTTCTTCCATATTGTTTCCATCAATAAGGTCAACCTTTCCAACTACTGATCCCATTCTTTATTTCTAACCTTCAGAGTCCATTCACCAGTAATTATCAAAGTATCATTTCAGACTGTAGAAGTTGGTAAAAATACTTCAATTTTTCATCTTTAGCCTTAGTAGTTTTGCCTAAATTAGAATAATAGTATTAAAGATTTCTCTCTTTCTTTTTTTTTTTTTTTGGTATCATTGCTAGATTGTGTATCACAGTGACACTTTGCATCACAGATTAAAACTTTGCTGTGTCCTGGCTAAGCCTCACAATTGTTATCTTAGCGCCTCTTGCTGCAGCCACTGTGTCAATGCATCTTGAGGAGGCTCTTCCTCTTTTCTGATGACCCTCTCCCAATCATGATGCCCCTTTCCAGGGCCTGCTCTCTCCTGATAGCGTGTCCAAAATACGGGAGATGAAGTCTCCTCCTGATCAATTCTAAGGAGCATCTGGTTGCACTTCCCCTGAGATGGATTTGTTTGTTCTTCTTTCAGCCCCGAGTGTCCTTCCTACACTCTTCCTTGCGGGTGTATGTATATTATCATTTCACTGACAGCATTATGCTTGAGGGCAGATCTTGAACTGTTCTTTTGAACAGTGAATCTGACACCATTCCTCATCAATTTGTTATTCCTGGCATACTACATGTTTCTCAGATTAAAAATGACCAATACCGTCTATTACAGCTCAACAACACCTAGGATATCTATCTTTAGGCATTCGATTTCATTTTTGACAACTTCCCACTTTCCTAGATTTACTCTTTTTATATTCCATGTTCTGGTTACCAATAGATTGTAAAATCAGTTCTTCTAATTTTGAGTCACAATGCATCAACAAAAGAGGGCCCTGAATATTCTACTCTATTCATATAATTAAAGAGGTCATTGTATTTCCCAATTATGTTTTGAAGGACTTCCAACATAAAGAGTTCATCTTCAAGCACTGCTATTTTTAAAAATTATTTTATTGGGGGCTCGTACAATTCTTATCATAATCCATACAGACATCCATTGTGTCAAGCACATATGTACATTTGTTGCCATCATCATT
>NW_022103906.1:20586434-20588185 GCF_000313985.2 Echinops telfairi
GACTACTGTGGCCGTATAGTACGCAAGCACTGTTATTAACAATGTTTTCATTGACCAATGTTTTTCAGAAGTAGGTTTCTAGGCCCTCCTTCCAAAATTGTCTTAGTTTAAAAGCTTATTTGAAACCTGTCCATCATGGGTCTTTAAAATAAATACTAGTGGTATAGTTTCCAGGAGCACAGCATGATTTAAGTCATCCTAGTAGGGCAAACTGTCCGACAAGTGGCTATGGAATGTTCAAAGACCTAGAATTAGAAAATTAAAAAGGAAGAATATGATCAGTATTTCTCTAGCTGAAAGAACTGAAGAAAAATTCAAGCCTCAATATTGACGACTCTAAGGACAAAGTATTGATCAATGCAGGAGACATTAAAAGAGGTGCAAAGAATACTCAGGGGTGATAAGAATACATCTGAATACTTGTGATGGTTCACCAGTTTAGGAGGTAGCATATAATGAACCAAAGGTGTCGAAGGAAGAAGACTAAGCTTCACAGACAGCTATGGTTAAAAACAAAGCTCTAGGAATTGATCATATTCCATTTAAGATGTTTCAACAAATGAGTGCAGTGCTGAAGGTACTCCCTCATCTATGCCATGAATTTGGAAGACAGCTTTGTGGCCAACCGACTTCAAGAAATTGATATTCATGTCCTTCCCCAAAAAAGGTGACTCAACAGAATTCAGAAATTAATATGCAATTTCATTAATATTACCTAAATTCCATCATCATCCAGTCTAATTTGACTCAGTGATTGTATAGGACAGTGTAGAAACCATAGAGTTTCTGAGACTAAATCTTTATGGGAGTAGACAGCCTCATCCTGCCACTGAAGAGAAACTGTTGGGTTTGAACCATTAACCTCATGGTTGGTAGCCCAGTGTTTAACTCATTGCACCACAACTGGCAAGTAAAATTTTAAAATAATAATTAAAACAAAATGGTTGCCACAGTCCTTGTCAAGGAGTTTCCAGAATCTTTACTAGATTTGGGAGAGGACATGCAATGGAAGATATCATTGCTGATGACTAATGAATCTTGGATGAAAAGAGAGAATTCTAGAAAGATAATTGCTTGTGGTATATTGACTGTGCAAACATATTCAACTATATGGATCTTAATTATGGATAAAATTGTGAAGATGGGAGTTTCAGAACACTTGATGTGCTAATTTGGAAGCTGTGCATAGATCGGGAAGCACTCATTGCAACAGAAGAAGGAGATACTCTGTGGTTTAAACTCAGTAGAGTTATGTGTCATGGTTGTATCCTTTCCCCATGTGTGTTCAATCTGTATGCTGATCAAATAATCTGAGAAGCTGGACTATATGAAGCAGGACAGACATGATTTGCGTAAGGCTCATTAGCAATCTACAATATGCAGATGACATAAGCTTGCTTGCTGAAAGCCAAGGGGACTTTGAAGGATTTATTGCTTAAAATCAGAGACATCCTCATCTGGACTAATAGACAACATAATGATATTGGTAGAAAAGATTGAGCTTTTAAGGATTTCATTTTACGTACATTCACAATCAATGCTCTTTTAAAAAAATTACTTTTTACTGGGGGCTCTTACATCTCCCATCGCAATCCATACATTCATCCACCATGTCAAGCACATTTGTACAGTGCTGCCATCATCATTTTCAAAGCATTTTCTTTCTACCTGAACCCTTGATATCAGCTCCTCATTCCTCCCCTCCCAACCCCACCCTTCCTCCCTCCCTCATGAACCCTTGATAAGTTATA
>NW_022103906.1:20589104-20598608 GCF_000313985.2 Echinops telfairi
GGCCTACTAATGGGCTTTGGATCTCCACTCCGCACTCCCCCCATCATTCACTATGGTAAGATTTTTTATTCTGATGATGCCTTACACCTAATCCCTTTGACACCTCGTGGTTGCATAGGCTGGTGTGCTTCTTCCATGTGGGCTTTGTTGCTTCTGAGCTTGATGGCCGCTTGACTACCTTCAAGTCTTTAAGACCCCAGACGCTATACTTTTTGATAGCCGGGCACCATCAGCTTTCTTCGAAAAGGCCCTTTTTTAACCAGTGATAAAAAAAAATAACAAAAACAAAATGAAGATGTCACTCTGAGGACTAGAGTGTGCTGGATCCAAGCAGTTGTGCTTTTACTTGGCGCATGCATTTGAAAGCTGGACGATGAAGGATGAAGAACACAGAGTTGATGCCTTTGAATTATGATGTTGCCAAAGAGGATTGAATATACTATGGATGGTCAGAACCAAAGCAGCCTTTGGAGATGTGTGGAAGCCAGGATGGCAATACTTTGCCCCATGGACTTTGGACCTGTTATCCATGAGAGAGGAGTCGTTGGAGAAAGTCATGCTTGGTAAAGCTGAAGATCAGTGAAAAAGAGAAAGAATCTCAAGAAAATGGAGTGGCCACAGCCATAGGCTCAAACCTATCAGTTGTGCGAATGACACAGAACTGAGCAATATTTTGTTCTGCTGTCCACTGAGACTGTACGATGAGGAATAGATTAGAAATGACTGTGCTGTGGGGAGCGGCCATCAAGTCAGTTCCGGCTCGTAGCAACCCTGTGTACAACAATGACACTCTGCCCAGTCCTGTGCCATCCTCATAATTATCCTTATGTTTGGGCCCATTGTTGCAGCAACTGTGTCAATGCACCTTCCTCTCTTTTGCTCCTTCTCCACTTTACCATAACCCTCTCCAGGGACTGGTCCCTCCTGACAACATGTCCTAAGGACACACACACCGCCTAGCAATTCTTGTCTCTAAGGAACATTCTGATTGTATTCCTTCCAAGATAGATTTGTTGTTCTTTTGGCAGTGCATGAGACGTTCACTATTCTATGTCAACTCTATTGTTCAAATGCATAGACTTTTTTTGCTCTTCCTTATTCAATGTAAAACTTTCACATGCATGTGAGGTGACTGAACATACCATGGCTTGAGTCAGGCGTACTTTATTCCATCCACAAAGGAACATCCTTACTTTTAACACTTTAAAGAGGTCATGTGCAGCAGATTTACCCAACGTAATGTGTCATTTGATTTTTGAGTGCTGCTTCCATGAGCAATGGTTTCCACAATCAATCAGTCCCAGCAAGATGAAATCCTTGACACCTTCAATCTAATTTATAATATTGATAACACTGGTTATGCTTTCTTCTGTTATGTGTGTTGAAAATATTTCATGTGTATCTTATGCTTTTTTTTATGAAGTCAATTTCAGACATGAAAACTTTGATGGTCAAATTTATCAATTTTAGTGTATATATTGTTTTTATTATGTTGTTTAAGAAGATATTTCCTGTTTTAGTGTGAAAATATATTCTCAATATTTTCTCTAATTCCTTCAGCTTTCTGTTTTGTATGGATGACAGGAGAAGGTACCTAACTTAATTTTTTTACAAGTGAATAATTTTTATCAAAACTCTGTAATTAATTGTTAATACTTCCTTAAGGATTTAAAAAGTCAGTTCTGTAATATACTAGTGTTTCTACACATATGGGTTTTTCTGGGCTTCATACTCTATTTTGAAGATTTACTTACCTAGTTGTATGTATTATTTACCATAATATTATAGTGCATCTATATATTGTAGGGAAAATTACTCCCCTTTGTTCTTTCTTTTTTTTATAATTATCTCATCTGGCTATACACATTTATTTTCTCATATTACTTTTAGAATTAGTGTGTCAAATTGCATTAAAATTATTTGGGATTTTTATTGGAATTGAATTAACTTTATAGATTAATTGGGTAAGTTTGATATCTTTACAATATTTAATCTTATCATCCAATAACATAGATTCTTTTTATTCTTATCTCCTTTCATGCCTTTCAAAAAACTTTTACAGTATCCCCCATAAAGATATTGCATATTTCTTATAAAGTCATTCCTAGAGACTTTATGCTATTTGTTTCTTTTATTGTAAACAGTAAAAACTTTATAAGAAGTGCATTTATTATGGTCTATACTTCTGTACCTGAAATATTTCTTATTGGTTTAATTGTTAATGTTTATATGATCCTTAGATGGGAAAAACCTTCTAATTATGATAGTAAGGCAGAGACCATATATAAAAATTTTACTAGCTTTGTCTGCAGAAATAGAAAACCTCAGCAAGCCTTATAAAACCCTATAAACATAACTGAGAAACTGTAGCTATCAAAGATAATATATGAAAAATATAGGACAAAATATTCATATGAGTTATATGCAAAGGATTTTATAACAAAGGAAAAGCTGGTTACTCCAACAGGAAAATGGGCAAAGGTCGTGAATGAAATTTCCATATGCAGAAATAAATATAAATCTTCAATAAATGTCCAACAGGAGGTCAATCTCTTTAATAGGTAGGAAATGCCAATGAAAACAACTTTATGATTTGCCATCTATCAAATCAGCCAAGGCAAAAAGAGTATAGTTTTTATTGTCCTTCGCTTGGAGCAAGTAACGGCTTTGTATGCTGTAGACTACACCGTGATAGATGGTGTGATGTGCCCTCGAGCTGGCTCTGATGCACCGTCACTTGTGCACAGCAGAATGACGTAGTGCCACCTCCCGGGCCATCACCACACGTTTTGTTGTGTTGGAGCTCCTTGTTGTAATCACTGTGTTAATCGGTCTCATTGAGGGACTTTGCCTTTTTCTCTGACCCGCTACTTTACCAACCGTGATGTCTTTTTCCAGGGACGCATCGCTCCTGAAAACATGTGCACAGTGCCTGAAGATGAAGTCTAAGTGTCCTCGCTGCAAGCAGCAGCTTCCTGGACTTCTCCAAGACAGAGTTGTTGGTTTGTGTTTGCCAGTCGGTGGCACCTTCAGTATTCTTTGCCAATGTCATAATTCAAATACATCAGTTCTTCTATGGTTTTCCTTATTCATTATCCAGTTTTTGTTGCATCTGAAGCAATTTGAAAATACCATGGCTTGGGTAAGCTGTCTCTTAGTCCTCAAAATGAAAGTCTTGCTCTGCAGCAGATTTACCTAATGCAGAAATTGATTAATTTCTTAATTGCGGCTTCCATTAGTTTGATTGTGGATCCAAGTAAAATGAAATCTTTCACAACTTCAGCCTTTTCTCTATGTATTTAATAGTTCTGTTGTGAGGGTTTTTGTTTTCTTTACATTGAGTTTAATCCACACCGAGCTTGTGGTTTTCGATATTAGTCAGCAAGTTCTTCAAGAGCTCCTGGCTCTCAGAAAGCAAGGCTGTGCATTTGCATGTCATAGTTTAATAATAAACCTTATTACAATCCTGATGTATTCTGCATCATAATTCTTTGCTCAGCATATGGATTGAAGAAATATGGTGATAGGATAGAATCCTGACACATACCTTTCCTGATTTTAAACCTGGTAGTATTCTCCTGTTCTGTTCACACAACTGCTTCTTGATCCATGTACAAGTTCCTCATCAGCACAATGAAGTGTCCTGAAGTTCCCATGCTTCTCAAGGCTATCCATAATTTGTTATGATTCACACAGTTGAATGCATTTGTATAGTCAATGAAATACAAGTAAACATATTTCTGGTATTCTCTTCTTTTTGCCAAGAAACTTCTGATGTCTGCAGTGATATCCCTCAATCCACATCCTCTTCTGGGTGGGCTTGATTTTCTGGCAGCCCCTATCTAAGAACTACTGCAACAATTTTTAAATTGTCTTCAGCGAGTTTATACTTACATGTGAATTAATGATATTGTTCTATCTTTTCCCCATTCTGATGGACCACCTTTCCTTGAATGGGCATGAATATGGGCTCTCCAACTGACTTGGCCAGGTAGCTCTTCCAAAATTTTTGGGATACATGAGTGGGTGCTTCTAGTCTGCATAAATTTTTTTAAACACTTCAATTGGTATTCTGTCATCTCTTATAGCCTGTTATCTACCATATCTTTTGGTGTACCGTGTACTTTTTTCTTTCATATTTTTTGATCTTATGCTACCTCTTGAAATGGTTGAATGCCAAACAATTCCTTTTGGTACAGTGACTGTGTATTTCTTTCATCTTCTTTTGATATTTCCTGAATCATTCAATATTTTCATTAAAGAATTCTCTAATATTGCAACTTGAAGCAGTTTTCTTCAGCTCTCAGCTTGAGATATGTTAAGCATGTTCTTCCCTTACAGCTTTCTGATTTTAGGTCTTTATACATCTCATACTATTTTACTTCATCTGGTTGAGTGCTCTTTGAAATTTTGTATTTAGCCTTTTATTTAGTCATTTCTTCCATTTGCTTTAGCTATTCTATGTTCAGGAACAAGCTTCAGAATTTCCTCTGCCATCCAGTTTGGTCTTTTTTTTTGTCCTTTCTTTTTAATATCCATTTGCTTTCATCATGTATGATGCTCCTCATGTCATCTCACATCTCACCTGGTCTTCACTTAGTAGTGTTCGGTGCATCAAACCTGTTCTTGAGATGGTCCCTAAATTTAGATGGGCTATGTATACAAGGTTGCATTTGGGCTTTTGTGAACTAGTTTTTATTTTCAACTTCAATCTGAGCTTACATAGAAGCAATTGATCTTCTGTTCCACAGCCAGCTCCTGGCCTTATTTTTTGGGATGATGATATCGATTGAACTTCTATGCTGTCTCTTCCCACATCGTCAGTTTGATTCCCGTGTATTCTGTCTGCTGAGGCCCAGGTTTATAGTCATGGTTTATGCTGTTGACAAACTGTATTTGCAATGAATAAGGCATTGGTCTTTTAAAATGTTATCATGTAAGCTCCAGCTTTGCTTATGCCACCCATTACTAAAATTCTTATTCTTTGAGCCCATTCACCAGTAATTATCAAAGTATCTTGGCTGCATGCTTGCTCCATTCCAAATTGAAGAAGTTGGTAGAATTAAAAACATTGTAAATCATAGTCTTTCATGGTGGTTGTATAAATTTGACTAATGGTTGTATTAAGTGCACTTCCATTATCAAGAGATCATGTTATCACTGACAGCAGTATACTTTAAGATAGATTTCAAATGTTGATTTTGATGATGACTATGGTGCCATTTCTCTTAAATTTCTCATTCTAGCATAGTAAACCGTAAGACTGTCTACTTCAGCTGACTAATGCCAAATATATCATTTTATGTCCTATTGAATTTTGACTTCTAATTGATGACTTCCAATTTTACTAGATTCATACTTTGTGTATTCCATGGTCTGATTATTAATGGGTGTTTGCATCTGTTTCTTCTGGTTTTATATTTTTCCATACTAGGAAATAAAGATCTTAAAAACTTTCCTTCATCCACACTGTTAAGGCTGACTCTACTTTGAGGAGGCAGCTCTTCTTCAGTTGTATTTTGGGTGCCTTCAGCCTAAAGTGCACATCTTTTGGCACTAGATCATGTAAGGCTCCACTGCTGATCTTAAGTGGCAGACTTTCCAAAAGTGCACTCCTTCATTCTTCCTAGTCTTTTCTTAGTCTGGAAGTTTTGCTGAAATTTGTTCATTATGAGTGACCCTGTTGTTGTGTTAGGTGCCGTCAGGTGGCTCTCAACTGAGAGCGACCTTAGACACAACAGGATGAGACACTGCCCTGTCCTGTGCCATTGTCACAATTGTTCCTATGCTCCAGGCACTATGGAACTGAGGTGGACTGGAACTGGCAGTTTGAATTGGAAAAGCATATGGTTTACTCTGCTGGGAATGAAAAATTCAAGAGGAATGGTATTACATTCATAATCCATCCATTCAAGTGCATAAATTCTCTGATCTTCCTGATTCACTGCCCAACTTTGTGCTAGGTCCCATTAAGTCAGTCCAACCCATAGTGACCCTACACACAACCGAATGAAACACCACACAGTCCATCCTATGCCACCCTCACAGTTATTCCCATGCCTGAGCCCATGGTTGTACCCAGTGTCAATCTAGCTCATGGAGGGTCTTCCTCTTTTTTGTTGCATAACGTCCTTCTCCAAGGACTGCTCTCTCCTGACAGCATGTCCAAAGTATATAAGATGAAGTCTTGTCATTCTTGCTTGCAAGGAGCACTCTGTCATGCTTCTTCCAAGACAGATTTGTTTGTCCTTTTAGTAATCCCTGGTTCTTTCAATATTCCTCACCAGCACTACAATTCAAATTCATGAATGGAGGTATTTATGAAACACTGATGTCATAGATTTTGACATCACAGAAAAACAAGCCACCACAGTATGATCAGTAATTTTGGAAACTGCTTGTTTCAATAAAGATTTACACTGCCGACCTATGACCTTAAAGGAGACTATAATAAAGTATCTGTCTTATGTCAAAAGTGACTTTTTTGGGAATACGTGGAAGGTCTAGAGTCTGAGACATAGTTGTGGAAGCATACAAGACTATATGCTATTATACAACATGTATATTTTTTTTATCCAAGAACAAAAGACCCTCAGCCTTCACATTGATTCTGACTTATCGTGACCCCACACAGGGTTTCCAAGGCTGTAAAGTTATGGAAGCAGATAGCCTCATTTTTTGTCCCTGGATCAACTCGTGTATTTGAACCACCAACTTTGTGGTTAGCAGTCTAATACCTTCCAGACATAACACCAGGGCTGTATAGGCAATCATAGCAAGAATCATTGATATTCTAAATGTTTAATAGTTAATACTCTAACTGTATGAGAAGCATATTGTTTAAATAAATAATGTGCATCTATTTAATTGAATCCTGTTGTAGTCATAAAATATGAATAAATAATATTTCATGCAGAAAATGTTCATGATATAATGTAAATAGCGGGCTATAAAGTTCTAAGTGTAGTACACAAAATATTTTTAGGACGCATATATATACATGGAAATATATGTAGAAGGAGAATGATCAAAATGTTAATAGATGTAATTGCTATCTCATGTGATTATTTGTTATTCTAACTTCCTTCTTTTTCTCATTTATATTTCCTGTAAGATATATTATACCTCGTCCAAGAAAAATGTTATTTTCTTGTATGAGTTGTATTTTATAAAATAATAAATTACTGTTGAATGTGCTTTCTAAAGAGCATTAGTGACTCAGTGGTGAAAGCGTTCAGCTGCCAACCAAAGGGTCAGCTCCCACCGGCCAGCGACCTCATGGGAGGACTAAGTGTCAGTCTGCTTCTCTGAAGATTTATGGCCTCGGAAGCCCCGGGAAGCACTTCTACTTGGTCCTATTGTCCCATTAGGAGTCAGAATCGACTTGTTAGCAGTGGGTTTGTTTTGTGTGTGTGTACCACCTCCTTTCCATCCAGTTCTTTTCTGTGTGTGTATGTGACTCTTGAATTCTGTTCCTCTTGCAAATGGTGTATAATCCTGCCGGTATTTAATAGTCATCCAGTTGTCCTTTCCCTCTCAAGGTGACATTAATACACACATTTGAAAGCCAGGCTTTATCTTTGGCACAGGAAATAATATCCCTTGAAAGCATCTGTTGCAATTTAAAATGTGTCTTCCGATCATATCCTTCTCATTAATTATTACTCTCATAACTGAATAGGTGACATGAAATTTGAACACGTTCTAGTTCTAAGGACATTATGTCTTATGCATGGCAGGACAACAGCACTTTGACTCTGGGAAAATAAGTACTTTTCAGTTACTTCTGCTTTCAAACAGAAGTGTTCACAAAAATGTGAGCCCCATTGTATAGCAGTTTGATGAAAGAACCAACCATCGTATTTTGTTTGAATCAGGCTTTTATAAAAAGAAAGCCTGTCTTTACTATTTTATTATCCCCTTTTAAAATGTCCTTGCCCTTATTCTCAACCTAGTTGCTTATATTTTCCTTATTCCATGTTCTCATCAGTAGTACCTTGTGTTTCAGATCTTTCCCAACCTGCTTTTGGGAATTTACCCTTTTTACTCAACACAGTGAAGAATCTCAGTTCTATGATCCTTTGGATATCAACCTCATATAGTCTCTATATGCTGTCCTTCATGATTCATAATGTATTATCTAAATAATTGATAACACTTTCAAGAAAATCATGAAATTTATCCACCATCAGACCCCAAAGGACGGTGCTTTTTGAATTGTTTTGTACAAACATCATGGGCTCAGCTTCAGTCTGCTTCTTCCTCTTCTTTAGTGACCAACCATTCATAGAAACCTCAATCAGGAAGGACTGTGTGGGTCATGCAGGGAACTTGAGCCTTCTACCAGAGAGCCATAGACCTTTTAAATAAACAAGTGACTTGATGCTGTTTAGTATATACCGGAAAGACCTAGTTCCACGTAGTGAAAGGGAATGGAATTAGAGTATTGGTGGTGAGAAATGTGAGGAAATTGACTAGAAGGATAATGATGCCTTTATATTTAGGTGAAGATAGAGAAATGATGTAGATAAAAAAGGTTGATAAGAGACTTGAGAAATGGGTTGGCAAAGCATAGAAACCCAGCTGAGATTTACTTAGGCAAACATCATCATCATCATCATCTCATATTAACCAAATAAGGTGCTTGGCAACAGCAGAGGTAGAGCATGTAGCATGTCAGGGTCCTCTCTGCCTCATCTTTGCTTTCCTTTATTTCAGATCGGCTTTCTTTATGCACCCAAACCCCAAACCGAATCTACTGCTATAGAACTGATTCCATTTCACAAGGACCCGATATAGGGTTTCCAAGACTGTAAATCTTAATGGGAACAGAAGGCCCCACCTGTCTCTCTTGGAGTGGCTGGTGTGTTTGAAACACCTACCTTGTGGTTAGAAGCCCAATCTCAACTCATAGCACCACTAGGGCTCATATTATCAATAACCCCTGGTCCACATATTCCCAACTGCTTCTGAAGGGAAGTGGGTCCTTCCTTAAGCCTCATTTAGAAAAAGAAGCAAACAGACTTGGTTTGTTGCTGTTAGGTGCTGTGGAGTTGGCAACTCATACAACCCCATGCACAGCAGAATAAAACATCTGCAACTCCAAGAAACATTCAGGCCGTACTTCCAAATCAGATTTGTTCGTTCTTCTGCCAGTCTGTAGTACATTGACTATTATTCTCCAGCAGAGCCATCAATCATTCTTCACTTTTCTGTATTCACTGGCCAGCTTTTACATATGCATGAAGTGATCAAAAAGACCATGGGGTTGTGGTAGGTGCACTTCAGTCTTCAAGGAGACCTCTCTTTTTTTGCACATTTTAAATAAAGGGTCTTTTGCAGCAAATTTACCCAATGCAATATGACATTTGATTTGATGACGACTGCTTCCTTGTGTGCTGATTTTGAATCCAAGTGGAATAAAATAACTGACAGGTTTTCTCCATTTACCAGGATGCTGCTAATTGGTCCAGTCAGGAGGATTTTTGTTTTCATTAGGCTGAG
>NW_022103906.1:20598820-20618166 GCF_000313985.2 Echinops telfairi
CAGACACACACTTTTTAAATTTATTTTTTTTTTACCTTTTTAAATTTTAAACCACACACTATCCCCCTTTTCTGTTCAAGCAACTTCCTCTTGGACTATGTACAGGTTCAACAGGGGCACAATGAAATATTCTGAAATTCCTTTTTGTTGACTAGAGACACATATCCAGAGACACTCATATGCGTGTATAAGAGGGAGATTTATTTCAAAGAGTAATTGTATATTAAAAAAACACCCCAGTCCAGTCCAGATCTAGTCCATGAATCCAATATTAGCCCATATATCCGATACTAGTCCATACATTTTTCTTTAGATTCACTCAGCCATTCAATGATGCCAAATGCAGGAAGATCACAGGCCAGTGGGTTGAAAGTTTTGTGGCTGCAGTGGTGGTGGAAGCATTTCAGCACTGGGGTGGATCGCCTTGTGGCTCTTCCAGCTCCAGGGCTCTGGCTGCCATCAGCTTGGCTCCATCTGGCTTGTCAACAGGAATGTGTTGCAGACAGAGAGTGTGTCCCACCTCCAGGGAGGAAGAGAGGAGAAAACCCCCAAATCCTCTGAAGGCCACGCCCACACAGAGGCACCATTGGCTATGACCTGATTAACAGGCTAGACTCCACCTCTTCACTCAAGTTGACAGGAGATTATATAACTGCTACACCTTTCTTTACAATGTCATACATAACTTATTGTGATTTGATAATTTCCATATTCTGTTGGGTAGCCTTTCTGTGGAATATTTGGTCAGATCGCTGTCTTCCAAATATCTTGGCATACATAAGTGAGTGCTTCTTATGCTGCATAAGGTTGTTGAAACATTTTGATTGGTATTGGGTAAATTCCTGGAGCTGTGGTTTACACTGATACTGTCAATGCAGCTTAGGCTTTTTCATTCATGATCATGGGTTCTCGATAACATAATACCTCGTGAAATGGTTGAATGTCAAGCAATTGTTTTAGGTAAATGACTCTCAGTATTCCTTTCATCTTTTTTTTGATGCTTCCCGTGTCATTCAATATTTTGCTCATAGAATCCTTCCAATGGCAAAACTTGAGGCATGAATATTTTCCTCTGTTCTTTTAGTTTGTGAAATGCTGAGCATTTTTTCATTTTGTTGTCTAGCTTCAGGTTTTCTCACATTTCATTATAGTATAGTACTTCTTAAACTTTGTCTTTTTGAGCTCTCTGAAATATTCTTTTTTAAAATAATTTTATTAGGGACTCATACAACTCTTATCACAATCCATACATACATCAATTGTGTAAAGCACGTTTGTACATTCATTGCCCTCATCATTCTCAAAACATTTGCTCTCCACTTAAGCCCCTGGCATCAGGTCCTCATTTTTCCTCCCCTCCCTCATGAACCCTTGATAATTTATAAATTATTATTTTGTCATATCTTGCCCTGTCCGACGTCTCCCTTCACCCACTTTTCTGTTGTCCATCCCCCAGGGAGAAGGTCACATGTAGATCCTTGTAATCGGTTCCCCCTTTCCAACCTGCCCTCCCCCTACCCTTCCAGTATTGCCACTCACACCACTGGTCCTGAAGGGATCATCGCCCTGGATTCCCTGGAGCTCTCTGAAATATTCTGTTCAGTTCTTTTACATCATCATTTCTTCCATTCACTTCAGCTTCTCTCTGTTCAAGATCAAGTTTCAGAATCTCTTCTGACATGCTGTTTGGTCTCTTCTGTCCTGTCTTTTCAATGATCTTTCGATTTATACGTGGATGGTGTCTTTGAAATTGTCCCATAAGTCATTGGGTGTTTGGTCAGCACTGTTAAATGCATCACATCTATTCTTAAGGTGGTCTCCAAATCCAGGCTGTATACATATGTGGTCATATTTTGGCTCTCCTGAACTTGTGTTACTTCTCTTCAGCTTCACCTTTAGCTTGCATATGGACAATTGATGGCCTGCTCTATATTCAATACCTAGTCTTTTTTCTAATTGGCAATTGTGAGTTTCTCCATTGTATCTTCCTCCTGATTCAGTCAATTTGACTCTTACCTATCAACATTCTTGTGCATAGTTACCTTTGATGTTATTGGAAATGACAATCAATAAGTGATTGATCTTACAGAATTCTATCATGTGATTGCTAGTGTTTCTATTACCACAACTTCCAATTGTTTATCTTTTTTCTTTGTTTGCAACTTTTGCATCTCAACCATCAGTATTCATTCCAGGTATGCACTCCAATGATCAATGCATCAGAACTAGATAAATTTCATCCTGAAGTTGGCAAAAAAAGAAAAATCCTCATTTTGCTCATCTGTGACATTAGTGATTGCTGTCTGTGTATAGCAGTTGTATTAATTGTTTTTTGTAGGCAGATGGGTATTATGCTATCACTGCCAGTGCTGCATTTCATGAAGGATTCTGGCTTGTTTTTTGCAATGAGTAATGTAATGCCATCCCTCTTTGATTGGCCATTGCTGGCATAGACCATCCGGTTATCTGACTCAAGTGGCCAATACCAGTACCGTTCAGCTAACTAATGCCTAGGATACTTACACTTGGATGTTCCATTTCATTTTTGATGGCTTCCAATTTCCTTAGTGTCACACTTCACACATTCCGAGGTCCAAGGATTGACAGATATTTTCTGCTGTTTCTTCTTATTTGGAGTGCTTCCTCATCTTCCAATGAAGCCGTCAACGCTTGGATCCATATACATTATTAAGGTTGACTTTGAAGAAGAAGCTCTTTTTCATATGGCGTGCCTTCCAAAGTGGGTGTGTTTGGGGAGTCATATTCTGATACTGTATTAGACAATATTCTCTTTTTATTCATTGGTTTCAGTAGTTAGGTTTTCGTCCCTGGAATGCCTTGTCCTTATTCCTAATCTATCTTATTCTACAAGATCTCCTGAAATCTGTGGACCATAGGTGACATTTTGGTATTTGAAACACTAGTTACACAAACTTCAGCATGGCAGCAACATCTTGCCACCCCACTAGTACTGGAGTGTGAGAGGTGGCTAACGGAATTGTAGGGAAATATTTTGATTAGTCTAGCTTTAGCCATATGCCGGCTACTCCCTCATCACTCTTGTTAAATGAGGTGAAATTCTGTGATTGGCTAGTTTGGGTCCAGTGCTCACACTGTAGATAAATACTTCTGAGCATAGCACAGATGGATGTTTTTGTTTAGATCACCTGGCTAGTAGTATAGGTTGAGGAGCCATTTCCAAATGAAGGAAGCGCTCTGGGAGGGGAAAAGACTTGGGAGAGTCATGAAAGCTGGAACTGTCAGCTAGTAAGGGAAAATCACTATCCCAGTGTCGGGACCACTTCCCAATGTTGGGAAGCCTTGAGGGCTTAATTACAATGAAATAACATATTTGTTTAGGATTGCTAATGGACCCTCAAAGCAATGACAGCATTGAGGCATATAACAAGTAAATCATCCATGGGTGGCGCAAGTGTCTACTGCCTCAGGATTCAGCAGTATTCTGGAGAAAGTCCTGACCATCTGCCTCTGAAAGACCACAGTTATGGGGAAGTCAAAGTGCTACATAGAAAGTTTCAAAGCGCAGCTTGAGAAGACAAAGTAAAATATCATAATTTGTCTTGGAAGAAGATTGACCAGAGTGCTCTTTAGTGGTACCGATGGCAGGACTTAGTCTTACATACTCTGGACCTATGGTCAGGAGAGACGAGTTCCTGGAGAAGGACATCATGCTTAGTACAGTGGAGGGACAGCAAACAAGGAGGAAGAGCTTTGATGAGCTGCACTGACACAGTGGCTGAAACAATGGGCTCAGGTGTGGGAGTGATTGTGAGGAAGGCATTGGAGTGTGCAGTGTTTTGTTCTGTTGTGCATATGCACACGGTCGCTGTGGGTTAGAACTGACTCCATGGCACCTAACAGAACATGGGACAGCTGGACAGTGAATAAAGAAGATAGAGATTTTATGTACTGGCATGCATTGTCTATGAATATGACACGATTCCTCTAAATTTATCATTCCCAGCATGATTTTCCAATTCAAAATGCTGATTCCAGTCCATCTCAGTTCAGTAAGGGCTAGGATATAAATCTTCATTCATTCTATTTCATTTCCGATGACTTCAAAATTTCCTGGATGGATAGCCTGGAGGCATTCTATATTCTGATTATTAATAGATGTTAACAGCCAATGCTTCTCATTTTGAGTCATGATCCATTGCCAATGAAAATCCTAAAAGCTTTGCTTCATCCATGCCCCGAAGGGTGACTCTCCTTGGAGAAGGTAGCTCTTCCCTCGTTGGATTTTGGCGCCTTTCAACTGGAGGGGCTAATTTTCTGGCTTGATATTATACTATGTTCCCCTGTTATTGACAGAGTTTTTAGTGGTTTATACAAAAGGCTTAGGTAGTAGCGGATCTTTCAGCAGTGGAATGCCTAGCTTTCTTCATAGACTGTTCTTAGTCTGTAATCTCCGCAGAAACATGCTCATTATAGGAACCCTGCTGATATTTAAAATAGCTTCCAGTATCACAGCAACACAAAGTCACACCAGCAAACACACTGACAGGTGACTGAGGAAAGAAACCCTCTAAGGTACAAGTATCGGTCTCTTCCTCTCCCCAGCAAATAAAGGAAACAATTTGTTTGAAGGGCTAATGGACCTCACAAACCTCACCTGACACCAGATGAACTAGATGATGCCCAACCAGCTCTGAAAGAGATCACAATAGAAGGTTCTGGATAAAGTGGGGGGAAAAGCAGAACAAAACTCAGCATCATAAGAAAGACCAGACTCATGGATCAGATAGAGACAGTGGATCTCCTGAGTCACCCTTCAGCCTCAAACTGAACCCACCCTCTGGTTCTATGTTCAGTCAAACTTTAGATAGGCTATAAGGGGAACAATAACACCACAAAAGTATACACTCCTTAGAACAATCAACCATTTGAAGTTTAAAAAGGTCACATTTGTTCAGGGATAAAATCCAGAAGGCACAAAGGGGGAGAAAAGAAGGATGAATGGAAATGGGAAAAGAAAGAGGAATTAGAAAGAGCCCCGGTACACACATTGAAGGGACTGCGTTTAATGAATGAAAGAAAGAAACCCGTATGGAGCTCTGTTCAATGTCGATTCACTTGAGATCTTCCTGAGTGAAAGCTGGCTCATTGGCCCCTAGTTCTAGTAATGGATAGACGGAAACATATACAGCTGGATACCTGTGTGATTAAATTGTGTATGGTCCACTGCCATCTTGATTCCGCCGCATAGGGACTCTATAGGTCCTGTAGAAATACTCTGTGGGATTTCTGAGACTGTAAATCTGTATGGAAGTCAAGTCTCATCTTTCTCTCTGGGAGCAGCTTGTGGTTTGAACTGCCCACCCTGAATTTAGCAGCCCAATATTACAGGGCGTCTTTTAAAGAAAGTATAGTTAATAGAGTCTTGGGGTAGGAGTAACGAGAGTTTGCTATATGTTTGAAAATCATCCATAATACAATTTTGAAAAAAAAAAAGAAAAAGAAAAAGAAGTGGGCCTAATGGCTTAACATTGGTCAGTGGAAGACTTCTTCTTTCATTCCTGAGTCTTCTGAAACATAAACTCAGTAGTCTTTGATAAGGAGCCCTGGTGGCATATTGGTCACGCATTGGGCTGTAACTGCAAGGTCAGCAGTTTGAAACCATGTGCCGCTCTGCGGGAGAAAAACAGGGTTTTCTACTCCCCTTAAGGGTTACAGTATCCAAAACTCAAAGACACAGTTTCACCCTGTCCTATAGGATCGCTGTGAGTTGGCCAATTGCAGTGAAGTTTTTTTTGTTTTTTTTGAGTGAGTGGTCTTTGACAGCTGCCTCACTATTTATTATGACAAGATGCTTTGAGTTTTTCTTGTTTACTTTCTGCCACAATCTGGTCTAATTCTCCAGGCAATCTGAATTTCATTCCGTGGTAAATGATATTTCAAATCAATATTCTTGGTGCTAGAGATACTCCTTGAAAATGGGATAATCTTTTTCTATGTGCTTTTCTGATAACAGAACTAGGATGTAGAAAGGTAAGTAGGTAGATAGATAGGCAGATAGATAGATGCATGCTAGTATTCCTTTTTGAAATTAATACTGAAGAAATTTTACTTAACTTGTAATATATTATTTTTATATCTCTAAGAATCTGGGTTTTCAAAGCACAGAAGTGGATAGAATTCTGTTCCAAAGATCTTCTGCTCTGTCCACTTTATGCAAACAACAGTCTCAGAAAGAGACAATGCAAAGAATGAATTATGATTACTGAAACCAATTATATATTTTTGCATTTGCTTCCCCTGTTCCTCACATTTTTAAGATTATCATTTATCAGCATTGTCAGAGTTTATAGCCATTATACATTATAATTTCTCCCTCCTAACTGTTAGTTCTAACGCTAAATATGTGTTCAATGCTCCTTACTGTTCTTACGCAGTCTCCTCAGTCGATTTTGTTATCTGAATTTCATTCTCTAATAGATTTCTCAGGAAGGGCTTATAAGAACAATATTTTCTGAATGTTTGCATGTTAATTACAGTTTGTGCCCTTTACAACCAAAAGTTAGTCTTCTCGGGTCTAAAATGCTTAGGTCATATTTTCTTTCCTTTAATATCTTAAATATATTATTTCATTTTCTTCTGACCAAAAAAGATTGTTACTGAAAATCTGATAAAAATCTACTTTGTCTCTTAAGTATTACATGCTATTTCTTCCAGATGCCTCTTTAAAGCCCACTCATGTTAATAGAATGGGTCTTGGTGTTGGCCATTCTGAATTCATATTTTCAAGTACATGGTATGCTCTTTTAATTTCAGCACCAGTAAGAATAGGAAATATGACAGGTTGAACCTCATAAAATGTATTTCAACTAGGAGTTTATAGTGGGATAAAATATCCGTTGGACACCTTTGGAGTCAAGGAACCAAGATATTATTCTAAAAATCAGCAAAAGAAATGAAAAAAGCTTTTATCTTGCCTCTTCTAGATGAGCATTGCATACAAGGCAAGGAAATATCTATTCACAACAATTTTTCCAGCTAGTAAGTGAAAATAAAAAGACTGGATTAGAGCAATTCCGTTTGTGTAAGTGCAAGCTTATTTTAGATCCAAAATATCGTATGCTGCCCTTGAGCATGGCTGTATCTACTAAATGTGTAGTCAGCAGCTATCCTAAATGATTAGATATTGAGGTGAGGGAGAAAGGACACGACATTTGCAGGTAAAAATAAATCAATAAATAAAACACATACCGATATCCCTTCCTTCATGGGACCATGCTATCCAAATAAGCTTGACATTCTTTTTGGAAACTATTCACAAAGCGTTTGAGTTTAGAAGTAACCCATCAACCACGCAGTCAATGTCAACACATGTCAAGCTAACACCTGATATATGGATTCCCAGGCATGACAGTGATGTGAAGAGACAAAAGGTGATTAAAATGGCAGAAATGTGCAAATTAACATTCCTCACCTCGGATACGAATAGCTGGACTTTCCCAGGTGTTTGCTCTGTGCTTGTTGTTAGGCCCTGTTGCGTTTATTCCAACTCCTAGCTGGTCTGTGTACAACGGAATGACACACTGCCGAGTCCTGCACCGTCCCCACAATGTCAGAGCCCCTATGACCCTGTCTCCTTCCGGCTCTTCCTTTCTGGTTTTGCTTCCTCTTTACTTTACCAAGCGGATGTCATTCTCCAGGGACTTATCATGCTCGATACCATGTCCAAAGACAAAGTCTCCCCATCCTCACTTATAAGGGGCGTTCTGACTGGACTCCTTCCATGCAAGCTCGTTTATGCTTCATCGGTCCATAGTACAATATTTTCCACCAACACTCTAATTCAAAGGCAGCATTTACGTACACCAAAAGATGTCACCAAAAGAGTGAAAATAGGATGTAAAAACTGGAAAAATGTATGGCAACAATATATCGGACAAAGGTCTCATCTCTAAAATTTATAGAAAACATGACTCCTAGGCAGAAAAAAGCAGGTACTTCTTTTTTAAGGAGAAGATGACATAAACAGACACTTCACCCAAGAAGACGTTCAGATGGGCAGCACATTTGTGAAGAACTGCTATGATCATTCGCCTTTCTGTTGTTGGTGTCACCGAGCGGAGTCCAACTCAGCCCTGTGTCAGCCCGTCTCACCGAGGGTCTTGCTTAATGTGCTAACCCTCCACTCTACCAATAGAGAGATGCAAGTCCAAACAACACCGAGCATCAGGTGATGGGGTAGGTGTGCTACTTTGGCCACTAGTTTGGCAGCACTGGGGTGCTCCTTGCTGGTCTCTAGGTGGGTAGTCACTGGTGGGAGTTAGGGTGCAGATTTCTGCTTCTGAGTCACATAATGTAGCTGGGATTGGGGCACGTAGGTGTTACCTACTGCCTCTCATTGATCCCAAGCGGGTGGCAGCACTTGCTGGCTAGGTGGGGCCGAAGGGGGTAGGGGTGGTCGATATAGCTGAGTCGAGGGGAAAGGAAGTTTATCTCCTGCCTGGTGGGGCAGAAATGGTCCATCTCCCACAGGGAGCCAGGGGGTGGAAATGAGTAAAGGAATTGATAAAAAGAAGTGAGGCGGAGCGGGAAGAGGAAAAAATAATCCGATTGAGAAGAAAGCAGTAGGAAAGAAGGAGGAAATGAAAAGAAGTTGGTGCGGCAGCAGTCACGTGCACCACACCGCTAAGACAACACAGACACAGGGGTCCCATTTGCTGTTTGTGACTGTCAAGCGATGAATGTGGCTACAGGTCCCTGCTCACCCTCTCCCACAGAGGTGACAGGAGCCTGGTATGTGGTCTGCGCATCCATATGTGCCTGGTAGCTGAGGGGGCTTGTGGCTGAAATGCATGTGCCCAGACTGGAAAAAGCAGTGGACATTGGGCGCTCAGTCTGCACACCACATAGGTGAGCCCTTAACGGTGGAAGCTGAGGTGAGTGGGCCCCGGCCCAGAGGAATGTGCCTTGACCACCACAGAGGGGCTGCACGGCTGGTGTGTGTTTTGCAGGCCAGTGGCATGATCTGCTTGTGACGCAGGGCAGTCATGCCCCCTGGGGGCAGGAGAGGCAGCCTGCGTGACCCAGGAGGGTGAGGGGTAACTGGGAAGGGGGAGATAATCACTGGCCTCACCCCTGTCACTGGGAAGGGTGTGTGTCTGTAGTGGGTGGTAGTGGGTAAGGATGGGCGGGCAGGGAGGCGGGCAGGAGAAGGCATGTCTCTGGGTGCCATTCACTGGTGTGGTGCCAGGGCTCTTCTGAGCAAGTGTCGTCGATTAATTGGTCTCTGCTCTGCCTACATCAAGTGGGGAGTAGAGTAAGAGGCCCTGGAGTCCAGCATCTCTTGTTGCCACCTCACCACTGCCCTGTCCATGTGGCCCTCCCCCTCACGCCTGACTCACGTTCTACGCACGTGACTTCATTCCAGATTGGTGTCTATTGGGACTGTCTGATGAGGAGTTTGGTGAAGGTCTCTTCTCTTCATTCATATCCGTTGCTTTCTGTGGCTCCCTGGGCTCTGTCTCTCTCTCTGATCAGTGTTTAAATTCCGTGTCTTTTTTCAATGGGTGTTCACTCCAATTATTTGCCCTTTTATTTGATATTCAGAATTCCCGATTCTCATCTCTACCTGCCCCATCAGGGTCTCAGGTCTTTCTTGACTACAGACAAAGTGCCATCACCAGGATGTCATCTTCTCTTCTCCCCCGCCATAGGGTTTTCATCTGTTTGTATGATTTTTTTGGGTCTTTCTTCCCAGGTGCCTCTGAGTATACTCTAAGCTCCAACTTTTGGGTTTCCTAGCAGCCCAGCATATTGCATATTGCCCAGCTGATTGCATCACCAGCGTTTTTTTAATTTATCTTCTTCTTTTTCAATTCACTTCACAGTAAATTGTAGGGACCTGGGTCTTTCCTGCTAAGTGCTTGAACATGGAAGTGTCCATTTCTAATACGGAAATCTTGACAGGAAACGCAAAGGTGGCCTTCATGACAGAGAGCGATTAGGGCAGCTGGAAAGGAACTAATTTGATTTAAGTGTTGTCTGAGGCTAATCATGGGAGTATGAACCCCCACCCCCAATATGAGACATTCGTGCTCACATGCCTATGGTTTTCTTTTTACCTCGTTACTATTGGATCCTTTGTATAATTGAGTAAGGCATTGTTGATATTCCTTTTGTAACCTAGGATCGGGTAGCTGCTTTTATTGTAGGTTTATTGCAATGGAAGGAAACATACAAGTTAATAGTTGAGATCGATTGTGTTCATTTAGGTAAAAATCACCTGGTTTGTCTTTCCCATTGCACATACTCGGCGCTTCCCCAATTGTATATGTCTGCTGCTTTTTCACTTCAGGAGCTTGAGACATGTGACTCCCTTTGTCCGGCTGGACTGCTCTGTCTCAGAATATCCTTCGTTCTATTCAGTCCTGCTGGAAAGCACGTGTGTTTATACACATTTGTGTGTATAGCAGTTACTTACTGTATTAGTCTGGGTACTTTGGAGAAACAAATCCACAGCAACTCACGTATAAGAGAGAGTTTTATGCAAAGAAAATGTGCATCACGAAAACATCCCAACCCAATGCTGCCCAAGCCCACAAGTCCAACATTAACCCACACCCAACACCAGTCCACAAAGTCCTTCACCTCACAAAACAGAGGCAATAATGCCGACTGCAGGAGGAAAGCTGAGTCAGTGAACGAATAAGCATCTCAGCACTGGCAGGGGTCTCCACATGGCTGCTCCAGCACCCAGGGCTGCATCGGGATAGATCCATGCGGCTTCTCCTTGGGGATGTCTTGTAGGAAATCCATCTTGCAAGCTGAAGCAGGGAACTGCTAAGGCAGCTGCACCCAATGCAACCATCACAAAACAAGAGACCCGAGAACTAGAAAGGCGAGGCTCACCACCCATTTATCCCTCCGCCTTTCAACCAGCACCACATGTGATTATCAGCCAGGCTGGCACAATTAACTAACTCACTTACATTATGAATGATATGGTATGTACATATTGTTTATGATGCATAACACAGACACGAAACAAACAAACGAACCCTCCCTGGAGGGTGCACACGATGAATGTGGTGGCTTGTATCCACCCAGAAGAACCGTGGAAGAAAGTGTTGCTCATGGGCTTCTGAGAAATCGACCCCTGGGACCCCTTGGAAGCACTGTTCTACTCTGACACACGTGGGGCCACGTGGGGCAGCGTTGACATGGTGACAACTGCCCGTGTATTTCCGTACACACCTACACTCACCGCACAAATCAGCGGCCAGTCTGACCACGCTATTGTCCACAGCTGCCATGCTGAAGGGCAATATCAATAAACTGTGTTCCATGTGTTTCCTTATAGGCATACGTTCCTTCTATTTTGTCGTGGCTTTCACCGAGTATTTGGAATAGTGTCTTCTCAATAATTCAGTGAAAAGGGTGGGGGAAGTCTGAGTTACCAGCTTACTTTATAAATTAAGTGCAATTGAGGGGAAGAATTAGACATTTAAATTTGCAGGAGCCACATGAGATCGATTATGCTAATCTGTGCAGTCTGACAAACTCTCCTGTGTCTCTTAGTCCCATTTTAACTCTTTCATTCAGAGGAAGGCACCAGTGTCTTGGGAATCATAGCATGCTACTGATATTTTTTAAAGTTTCAATGTTCTAGTTATTGAAAAGAACAGTATTATCTACTGTTCAGGATAAAAGCTGTGCAGTTACCTTAAACAAGTCTTCAGCTCGATTATCTCTGTCATTCTCTTGTGGAATGCAGAGTATTTTGAATTAGTCATTTTAATGGAAACATTTTGGTTATAATTATGCTACATATACATTTTGAAGGCAGTAGTTTCCAGAGCAAATGATAGTAAATCAATTTAGTCCCTTGACTAATTTTTATAAGGAACAGTTAAATCATTTCCAATTTTTCATTTCTATTCTATAAAATTAATTTCAAGATTAATTATTTTCAATTTGAATTTTAAGACGAATGCATGATTTATAGAGCAAATGCTCCTTACCCTGGCTTTCTGCCACTGGTGTTTTCTCTAGTGGCCAACAATTCCTCTTAGTACATTCCTCTTTGCTTGATTTTTACAGATATATGTTCCTCAAGAATATGTGATCATATGATCAGTTTTTAATGTTTTAAAAATTCAAACACTGATATGGCATTGATTTTGTGTCATGTTTCTAGTAATGTTCACCAGGAATGGGTCATGAGATTAGAAACACATTAGCTAATTTAAGGTGAACGTGGGAGGAATTTTGTGACAGTGAGGGAGAAAAGCACACCCACAGATATAGAGAAGATTAGGAGAGCGAGATACGGAAAGAGAGGCAAGAACTGGGCAGAGTGAGGAAAAAGGATGTCTATTCCCTGCTAGCAGTGAATATGATCACAGGGTGTATGCATAGCATGGTTAAAACATCTTTGGAGGTGAGTGTTTTAACGTTTAGCCTGTAGATGCAAATCATTATTCTGCAAAGACCATCTTTGCGTAAAACTCCTTCATCCCTAACATCTTGGAATCAACGAAGGAAGAGCTGTGTGCTCAGAGGCACACATGTATCTGCACCAGAGGGATTTTTCCTGTTCTTGAGAAACAAGAGAAGGACCATAGCTGCACAGCGCATAATGCAGAAAACAACAACAACGACATAGTCGTTACTTGAAAGCCATTGCAAGTGGATCTTATAGTTGCGTATAATTTTCCTTACTTCTTTGGGGGTAGGGAGAGGATAGAATAAGTATATTCTTAAATTCCATAGACTACTTTTCATGGAGTGCATTTTTACATGACCCCATGTTGGACCCAGCTGCATTAGGTTAAGAAAGTCACACGAAATGAGATGGCACAGAGAATGGCCATGCCATTGTTGGCCAGCCACTTACTGAGTCATGGTAAGCAATTGATTTCTCCTCTTAAGGCTCTGATTTCCTCATGTGTCGTAAAGGGTCGCTCAGAATCAGTATTGGCTCGATGACAGTGAGTTTTCATTTTAATAGATTTTCTCCTAGCTCTGGTAATACCAGGTCTGCTGTGTTTGGGATGTTCGCATATGTTGTGGGGGTACTGTAATGAGGAGAGCTATGTATCGACACAGTTTTGCCTCTCCACTTACAATCTGATGACAGGGACACTTTCACGATTGAGTAGCTTCTATCCCTTTGACCATGATTGCCCCCTTTGTGGGTCAGTGGCAGGGGTTTGCCTTAGGCTGACCCTTATTTAATGGGAATTGAATGTAATCACATTTGCTCACTGACAAAAGTGAATTTACCAATAATTTATATGATGGGATTCTAAAGAGAATTTAGAGTTATTTAAAACAATTCTCTGTGTTTTTCTAATAAGAAACAAAAAGACCAAATTCCCAAAGAAATGAAAATTTCAAACAGATTTTATGTATTTGTTGGATAGAATCATATCCTCTACTATTGGCCTGGTCCTCCTCTGGGAAGGGTGTTTTGGGGAGTGGTTTCTCTTTGTGGCTGTTGACTGTTTTGCATAACCTAATAAGAGTGCTTGGTAATATAATTATAAATCAATAAGCTTGAATGGGTTTTAAAAGATTTGTAAGAGTTAATTTTCATGAATACTGGATGGATTTATAATCTTTCGGCTAATAATAATATTTCCCTTGCCGGGTCTTTAAAATCCAGTTATATAAAATTCCTGTAATCAAGAGTATGAAATACTAATGTAATCTATATTCAGGAGTCCTTACCCCTGGCTCTGAGTGGAGAAGGACTTAAGGTAGACCAATAGGGTAAATAGGCATTTATTTGCATGCTAGAATTTTCTAACAGGTAGCCCGTCCTTTGCCCCCAACAAAAAACAACCCCCAAACTCACTGTCATTGAGTCGATGCTGACTCATCGTGACCCTTTACGCCAGGATCGAACTGCCTCTGTGAGTATCCTCAGATAGTTTCCTCTTTCTCCCACAGAGAAGCTGGTGGTATGGAACTGGGGACCTTTCCGATTGCAGCCCAGTTTGTAATGGCTACTCCACCAGCGTTTCCTGCTAAGATATAGATATCATGGATTTGCTATTGGTTATATGTAAATTTCCATGCTAAATATTTAATACATCGTATTATGAAACCCACGGAATAGCTATCATTTAGATTTAATTGTATAGAAGATCAGTGAGAAAATGAACCTTCCACTCCATAAACAACTTGCCCTCTTTACATAACTAATAAATAGTCGAGTTTGACTTTCAAGCATTGGACATTGTTCTTGCTTAAGAGTATTATTCTGAATGTAGATTGAAAATTGCCTGAGAGCTTACAACATACACACACAAAGCACAAAGTCAAAATAAAACAAACAAAAATCTATAAGACCCAAGCCAACTACTTCAATAATAGCTACAATAAAAAAGGCCTATTAAATCAGAATTTTTGGAAGAAGAAGCATCTTTATTTTCAAGAACTCCACTCCTAAGTGTGGTGGGCAGTAGTGGCTGAAAGGTGAGGATGGGCCAGTATGAACCTCCTAGGCAGCCTGTAGCGTTGGAAAAACCCTAGACTGTCACCATCAGTACAAACTGGAACTCTCAGTGGCCTTCAGGAAATATGATGTTTGTCTTCCCGTGGTGGACAATTACCAGCTGGATGTGCACAAACTGCAAGCCAGCCTTTGTAATCGGAAGGCATGAGAAACCTTTTTTATTTTTTAATATTTGGTTTTATTGGAAGAATTACAGCTACTCTCTGTCTGCCACAAATAGAAAGATAAGGAGCAGAAACTCAAGCATAGGAATTATGTGCGGGAAGGACAGGCTCTTCCCAAGTCGGGTGACTTGGAAGCACCGTAGAGGAGAAGCATCAGAGGCTCCAGGGAGGCCGGTTGTCAATGCAGCGAGATGCGGGCGGCAGCATCCTGCAGATGTACACGGGAGGGAATGAAAGCCAGATGCTGCGTCTATCAGTGGGTGCGGGAGCGGGGAGGGAGCCTTAAAAAGATGTGTATACATAACTCTTTTTTAAGAAGGGGTTTAACTAGGGAAGTTTGTGATATATGAATATTATATCAAGAAATTGATTAAAAACTTGACTTATGGTTACCATGGGTGAAGGAAGAAGAGTTTTTGCTTAGGGGACCTGGAGCTCATTTTAATGGCTGCGGAACAATTGGAGGAGGGGTATCAATAATGGTTGTATAACATGGAGAGTATAATCAATGGCACTGAATTTTAGGTGTAGAAGTTGTTGAATTGATGAATGCTTTTTTGGTGTATATTTCTGCCAAAATTTGAAAAAATAAACAAAAAAAACTACATGAATAACGAGTATGGGGACAAAGAAAATGTTCTAAAATTGATTGTCATAACTGTACAACTCTTCTTGATATGCTTGAAGTATTAAATTGTCTGACATGTGGATGGCATATTAATAAAACTGTTTGTTAAAAGAGAAAGAAAGAAACGGTATCTGTCCTCCCAGTAACCAAAGCCCAGGCGTGGGTTGTATCTGCTTCTCAGAATCATGCTTGAATAAGAGCAGTGAAAAACTGGACATTTTGAGAGAGGCAAAGAACACTGGAGAATTGAAAGTTATGTTATAAATTAATAAACAAATTTGCACTGACCCTTATCGTATGGTAATGAGCAGCATGTTATATTGAAGTAACATTAAAATGTAAAGTAATAATTTAAAGATGCCACATGGAAGAGGGACAAGTAAATTCTGTTTGACCCCAAGAACATAGTTAAAACCTATGGGCAGAAGAAGACATATTTTAGGTAGACCCTGAAAGCCAGAAGGAGCCAGATGAGTTCAAAGATGAACATGCGCATGCAGACTTGGGCTACATTATTGTCGAGTACATTTTGATTGCAGTTTCAAAGTAGGTAACCTTCCTGTCTTCCTAAGGAACTCTGACAAACACTGGAAGGAGACTGTTGAGTCCCAGGAAGTTCAGACGTGGATCAGGAGCGTGCTGCTTCCTGTCTGGGTGGCTCATATATCTATGAACACAAATTAAAGAATCATACATGCAGAATGGCTTAGGCTGGGTGCACTAGAGAAGCAAAATGTATGTAAGCATTCTCTGATTTTGCCTCTCTATATAAATGCATAAAGAAAGTGGCGCACACAGTTTAGGTGTGTTTTTGTTGTTGTTAGGTGCCGTCGCATTGGTTCAAATCCATCTCTATGCTGAGAAACATCACTGGAGAAGCTGGCTTGTATGAAGAAGAATGTGGCATCAGGATTGGAAGAAAGTTTATTAACAATCCAGGGATATGTAGATGATACAACCTGGCTTGCTGAAACTAAAGCGGACTTGAAGCACTTGCTGATGAAGCTCAAGGATTGTAGCCTTCAGTATGCATTGCAACTCAATGTTAAGAAGTCCAAGATCTCACAACTGGATCAAGAGGTAACATTATGCTAAACAGAGAAAAAAATTGAATTTGCCAAGGATTTTGTCTTGCATGGATCCACAATCAATGCTTATGAAAGCTGCGGTCAAGAGATCAAAAGACACATTGCACTGGGTAAATCTGCTGCACACCACCTCTTTAGCATGTTGAAAAGCAAGGATCTTAATTTGAAATTAAGGTGTGCCTGACCAAAGCCATGGTATTTTCAATGGTCTCATTTGCATGTGAAAGTTGAGCTTTGAGTAAGGAAGACCAAAGAAGAATCGATGCATTTGAATTATGGTGCTGGAAAGAATACTGAAAGTACCGCGGACTGCTGAAAGGACAAACCGATCCTTTGTCTCACGTCCTCTGGACATGTCAGGAGAGGCCAGTTCCTGCAAAAGGACATCCTGCCTGGTAAAGTAGTGGGGCATTGGAGAAGAAGAATACCTTTGATAAGAGAGATTGACATACGACTTTCCTCTCATTCTTAAATGCTTCTCCACCCCACCCCCACTCCCACTATCACGATCCCAACTTTACCTTACAAATCCGGCTAGACCAGAGGATGTACACTGGTACAGGTAGGAACTGGAAACACAGGGAATCCAGGGTGGATGATCCCTTGAGGACCAGTGGTGTGAGTGGTGATACTGGGAGGGTGGAGAGAGAGTGGGTTGGAAATAGGGAACCGATTACAAGGAACTATATATAACCTCCTCCCTGGGGGAGGGACAATAGAAAAGTGGGTGAAGGGAGACATCGGACAGTGTAAGACATGACAAAATAATAATAATTTATAAATTATCAAGGGTTTGTGGGGGGCGGGTGCTGGGAGGGAGGGGAAAAATGAGGAGGCGATACCAAGGGCTCAAGTAGAAAGCAAATATTTTGAGAAGGATGAGGGCAACAAATGTACAAATGTGCTCGACACAACGTATGCATGTATGGATTGTGATGAGTTGTATGGGCCCCCAATAAACTGATTAAAAAAAAAGATTGACAGCGGTTGCCACAATGGGCTCAAATATGAGGACAATTGTGAGGATGACCCAGGGCCAGGGAGGGTTGTGTCCTGTTGTCCACAGTGTCTTTCTGAGTCAGAACCAACTCAGTAGGTCATGGAGCATCGTTAGGCCTCGCTAATTTGAACAAGATGCGTAGGGAAATGGACAGGCTCCCACAAGCCAGGATCAGTACACAGGGAGAATACAGTCAGTGGTCCATAGCAACACCTTGCCTCAGCCAGGACCCCAGTCTCTTTATGGCCCTCAGCCTCTCAGCCACAGAGTCACTTGGGCTTTGTGTCCCTGGGTCAGGAAGCCCACCCACTGTGCTGCCTCACAGTCTCATCATCACTCCATGGTTCATCTGCCCTCTCATTGTTTCCTTGACTGGCTGCTTTGCTCTGTGCCGTTGTCTCTGTGCCAAAGCCTCTGGTCCCTCTGGTCATGGCCTTCATCACTTCAGACAGGGTTCTTCAAAGCGGTCCACTTCTGATAGTGCTGGGACTTCTTTTTGTTCCCCACGTGGCTCTTATATACTGAGGAATGGTTTGATGGGGTGTGTTGTTTCTCTCCCAGCTGACCCTAAGGCCAAGGAAACAAAGGGTAGTGGCTTGGGTCACAGCCTCTCCTAAAGTGGAGACTTAATCCCACTTTAGTCTTGTCCATTAGCATATCAGAATGGAAATGTAGCCACAGGCATAGAGGTCAGAATTGTAATACATCGCATAAAGGACTTGGTTAGAAGGGCCATATTAACTGACTGCTTCTCACTACTACGCACATTATTGTTCCTATTATCTTTCAAATAGTCTAAGGATTCAGGGTCTTTGTTTCATGAATACCTATCACCAGGATTATAAATATTGATTTAAGAGAAACTGTCTGAGCCAATTATGCTTGTGACAATTTAAAAAAATAGATCTATAACCCAAATGACTCTAAATTTTCTTGGAAATCCTGTCTCTTTAAGACACTGTAGTTTTTACAAGTTGAAGCCTGGCATTACTTCAGGCAGGCTTCATCGGTCTGGGGAGTAAGTTGGAGACCCTATGTAGGAGCACCATGAGTTGGAACTCACTCACTGGGAGGGATGTTGGCTTTAGTCAATAGGTTGCATTTATTATCTATCTCCCCTTTTATCTTCTTTTCTAATTAATTTTAAGCCTTCCATTTAATTCAAGTAAAGGCTAGAAAACGGTGCAAATGTGGATTGAGTTTATATGATTTTCTCCATTATCATTTCCATTTCCAATTATAGTGGAGGTAATTTTCTTAATCAATAATTCATTGCTTAGTAGTTTTCTCTACTTAGTAATTTCCTCAATCAATAAGATTATGCATAAAAGTTCTTAGTCATCCTAAAAGGACATTGAGCAGCTATGAAAATACTTTGGTCTGGAATAATGTTTTCTTCTCAGGAACTATTTAGAATTTTATGCCTCAATTGTTAGATAGTCTGATTTTTCATTGGATGAGGATGATGGACTTATTCAAACTTTATTATTTTCCATCTTAATGGTTAAAGCAGAAGTCTATGGGGAAAAATTCTTTTAATTTTTATTCTTTAATTCTATTATATTTTTACCAAATGTCAGGTTACCATCTTGGTGTGGGAAGGATAAATGTTAATGTGAAATTAACATTTGTGAAATTAACATAATGTGAAATTAACTGCTAGTAGCAGTGCAGAATCATAAGACAATTAATGGTCATTAATTAATGGTGACCATAAGACCATTTATGCTAATATTACTTTCATTGTTTTCCCTAACTTTATGATCTTCCTTTTGTTCTTTTTCTCTACTTATTTATGGATTTAGTACTTGAAAAATTCTTAAATATTATCTTGTCAGAATCTGTTTCCTCTTTATAGAAAAGAAAGTGAGACAATTTTTAGAAGATTTGAAGACATGACCAGATAATGAGAAGTAAGCATTTCTCAAATCGTGTTGCTTAACAAGCCCTGACTTAGGTAAAGATC
>NW_022103906.1:20620469-20622241 GCF_000313985.2 Echinops telfairi
AGTGAGATTTTCTGCCTTTTAAAATCTGAAAGAGGCTTTTGTAGCAGATTTGCCCAATGCAATATATTGTTTAATTTCTTGACTGCTCTTTTCACAGATCTTTATAGCTGATTCCAGTAGAATGAAATCATTGACAGTTTCTTCTTCATTTATTACAATATTATTTTTAACCAGACTTATTATGAGGCTTATCCTTATTATTCACGTCCAGGAATACTCCATATTGAAAACTGTAATCTTTTACCTTAATCTGTAACTGCTTCAAGTAATATTTGTTTCTAAAGATTTTAACAGTTTTATTGACATGTAATTCACATATCAAAAAGTTCAATAGTTTAAACATAATAAAAAAGCTGTGCAATCATCATTTTTAGAGCATTTTCGTCTTTCTTGTATTCATTATTATTTTTGGCAAACGAGATTGTATTGTCTGCATATCACACCATTCCTCCAATCCCAGTGCTACATTCTTCTTCATATGGTTCAGTTTATTGAATTATTTGCTCTGCATACAGAATAAACGAATAAACTAAAGGAATATGACCCTGTGACACCTGTTTCCAATTTTGATGATTGAGAGTTTCAGTGTTGTGTGAGAGTTACCACACAATACTGGCAATCATGGCCCAGGTAAGTTGACAAATCTGTGGTGCGGGGCGGCCCACAATCCCATCCACGGTAGTGTTCATCCCCTTGGGATTTCTAACTCCAAACCCTTGCATGTTTCATCATAATTCTTGAACTTATTTTTTCAGGCTTTCCTTGGAAACCTTTTAGATTTTTTTACTTCATTTCTTCCATTCCATTCACGTTAGCTACTCTGCGCGAACAGCCCATTTTCCAAGTCTCTTCTGACGTTCTTCATGTTGGTCTTCCTCTTTTTTGCAGCCTTTTTAATACCCTTTCACTGTTTTCCTGCACAGTGTTTTCCCATAACTCTTCTCGGCTTTCCTCATTAGCATTCAGCGTGTCAAGTTTGGAGATGGTCTCCACATTTAGGCAGGATATGTTCATGTGTGGTCTCATGGGTCTGCTGTGATTTTCCTCAGTTTCAATTTGAATGTGCACATAAGGGAATCCCAGGGGAGAGGGGAGTGCGAACTATTATAGTGCCTAACAAACAGAAAGTTTGGAAGTTAGACTTCACCTAGATGCAGCTCAGAGGAATAGCTTGTGGTCTACTTAGAAACAAAAACTCTGCCATTAAAAACCTCAGAAATCACAGCTCAACGCTGACAAAAAAGGGGTCGCCATGAGTCGGTGTTGACTCAGTCAGCCGTTTTCTTTCTTCAAGCTTACTACTCCTTAGAACATCATGCTGGATGACTTAGTTAAGCCTTTGTTCCCTCCATCCAAAAAAAATAAAAAGATATCAATTAGAAAGAAATCAAACTGTACGTACAGACTACATAACTGTAGGAAATCCCAAGGAATTCAACAGCAAAAACAACAACAAAATCTCCAGCAATTAAGAAGACAACCAGTCAAATTATTTTTAAGATATGCAAAATTAATTCCTTTCCTACGTAGCTGCAACTGAAAAAATTGTAATTGGACATTAGAAGCAAAGCCAAAGACAATGTTCTGTGCTGTGGCTGTCGCTAGGTCCCATGGAGTGTGTTACTGCTCTGTCCTCACAATCGTCCTGTTTCAACCAGTGGTGGCAGCCACCTTGTCAACCCATCTCTTTGAAGGTCTCTCTCCTTTTCACGTATTCTCTAGCAAGCTGAGATCTGTCTTTGGGAACTGTCCTTCCTGATGATAACATGTAC
>NW_022103906.1:20623462-20624509 GCF_000313985.2 Echinops telfairi
ATTTATGGTTCATACCAAGATAGAGTAAAAAAACTAATTTTTCGTGTGGAGATCTCGGTTTATACCTTCCCTAACATGACCTTTCCTCCACTCCACTTACAGTTTGTATTTACTCGCCTATATTTTATTCTAGCATTTAAAAAATTTTAATTCTTGCAGTCACCTAGTTTTTAAGTTTAATCTTTCTTATATGCAAGGTGTGGTTGAAAAAAATCTAATTCGACTATTTCTCCTTTTTGGTCCAACTGTTAGCCAATGTCACTTATATTTTAGATTCACAAATGCATTGTGCAGTCATATATTTGTTTTTCAAACTCTGGTCCATTGATTTATTTTTATGCATCTGCATATTATTAAGTTTTAGACCTTGTTTTGATATTTGATAGGCCAAGACCCTCCCTTTTTATTCCTTCTTTGAATTTTCTGCTTCCTGACATCTTCACTGTGCGGATGAATTTATAATCTCCTCCTCAACCCACATGGGCCACGCTGGCACTGGATGGATAGCATGATTGGGAGAAATGGTTACATTTTGTTTTGTGAGGGAAGGGCGAGCAAAGAACAAAACACTAAGGAGGTTCAGGCGAGCCGATCCTCTGGGGTGCAAGACACGTATTCGGAGCCTTTGTGTATAAGCGTTCCAAAGACTGAGTGTATAAGGGTGCAGATATTGCCATATGTTTCAACCAACTCAGACATTTACCAGAGATTAGGCTAGAGGTTTTGTAAAGTTGTCTGTGGGAATGGTTTGCAATCACATGTAAGACAATCATTTCCCTCCAAACTTATGTACATCTCTGACATAAACTAATGCTCTCAATTTATTTTGTTATTTCTTAAGTTTTCTAATAGTATAAAGTATTTTAAAAGTATAAAGTATTGGGGACTCTTATAACTCTTATAACAATCCATACATCAATTGTATCAAGCACATTTATACATATGCTGTCGTCATCAATTTCAAAATATTTTCTTTCTGTTAAAGTCCTTGGTATCAGCTCCTCTTCTTTCCCTTCCCTCCTCCACCCTCCCACCCTCACGGACCCC
>NW_022103906.1:20624609-20625951 GCF_000313985.2 Echinops telfairi
TATGGTTCATACCAAGATAGAGTAAAAAAACTAATTTTTCGTGTGGAGATCTCGGTTTATACCTTCCCTAACATGACCTTTCCTCCACTCCATTTACAGTTTGTACTTACTCTCCTATATTTTATTCTAGCATTTAAAAAATTTTAATTCTTGCAGTCACCTAATTTTTAAGTTTAATTGTTCTTATATACAAGGTGTGGTAGAAAAAATCTAATTCAACTATTTCTCCTTTTTTGTCCAACTTATCCAATGTCACTTATATTTTAGATTCACAAATGCATCATGCAGCCATATATTTGTTTTTCCAACTCTGGTCCATTGATTTATTTTTAAGCATCTACATATTATTAAGTTTTAGACCTTGTTTTGATATTTGATAGGCCAAGACCCTCCCTTTTTATTCCTTCTTTGAATTTCTGCTTCCTGACATCTTCACTGTGCGGATGAATTTATAATCTCCCCCTCAACCCGCATGGGCCACGCTGGCACTGGATGGACAGCACGATTGGGAGAAATGGTTACATTTTGTTTTGTGAGGGAAGGGCAAGCAAAGAACAAAACACTAAGGAGTTTCAGGCGAGCCGATCCTCTGGGGTGCAAGACACGTACTCGGAGCCTTTGTGTATAAGCGTTCCAAAGACTGAGTGTATAAGGGTGCAGATATTGCCATATGTTTCAATGAACTCAGACATTTACCAGAGATTAGGCTAGAGGTTTTGTAAAGTTGTCTGTGGGAATGGTTTGCAATCACATGTAAGACAAACATTTCCCTCCAAACTTATGTACATCTCTGACATAAACTAATGCTCTCAATTTATTTGGTTATTTCTTAAATTTTTTAAATGTATAAATCATTTTGTTGGGGACTCATAGCTCTTATAACAATCCATACATCAATTGTATCAAGCACATTTATGCATATGCTGTCATCATCAATTTCAAAATATTTTCTGTCTGTTTAAGCCCTTGTTATCAACTCCTCTTTTTTCCCTTCCCTCCTCCACCCTCCCACCCTCACGGACCCCTCTCCAATGTTTTTCACAGCACAGTTCACAATTGCAAAGATATGGAAACAGCCTAGCTTGCCATCAACTGATGAATGGATTAAAAAATTCTGGTATATACATACAAGGGAGTACTATGCAGCCCCTAAAAGCACTGATGAATGAGCAAGGCACATTGTTTCATGGGAAGAGTTGGAGGAAATTATGCTACACTTAGTAAGTCAAGCACAAAAGGACAAGTACAACATGTGTCCACTGAGGTAAGCTTGAAAAGCACAAGGGTCCTAGGGGAAAACCCACCAAGGGCGAGGGCCCGCACCACAGCAGGGACAGAACCA
>NW_022103906.1:20626732-20663613 GCF_000313985.2 Echinops telfairi
TGAGATTTTCTTGAGTAAAGACATCTTCAGTTGAATTAGGCCTTATTTTTCAAAAAGGTTGGTAATGAACTACCGATCCATTCTTTATGGACCTACAAAAATTAAGACATTAAGTACGAAACCCCAAAGTATCACAACTCCTACCTCGGTCTACACTGGTGGTGATGTTGTTGCCACCGCTACAGGAACTTTAAGGAAGGTTGCACCATGGGTTATAGGTCGACGTTCCTTCTTATAATATTTTTTTTCCTTTTTGCCTTCCACTGAGAATATGTGTGCATGTGTGTGTGTGTGTGTGTGTGTGTGTGTGTGTGTGAGAGAGAGAGAGAGAGAGAGAGGAACAGGACAACATTTCCTCTGGCAGCATGCGGAGCTGCAGTGTTGCTGCAGAAGCTCCTTTCTGATGGCTAAGGACAAGGAGCTATTTATAGGCTGGCTCGGAAATTTCCTTAGTAACAAGGTGGAAGGCCTCTATTTCTGCTGGAAATAGCCCCAGACAGCCCATGGCCTTGCCCCTGATGCCTCTAACTGTGGAATTCTTCTAAAGTTTTCATAGATTCCGTATTCTTTTCTTTCACATGAACACATAGTACATGCTTGGGGATCGTTCATGAATATGTACCAAGCAAATTGTGTGCTATATTTTGTTTTGACGATCATGTGTTCTTCTGAAGGGCAGATAGTTCATTTGACTGCTAAGCTTCATACTGCAATGACTAATGTCCATGTTTAAGTTCTTCAGCTTTTAAGATTTATAGCCTGGATATTGTGGTTGACATTTCTGGGCAATGGCCAGAACCCTAACATTCGCTTTTAAGCGGTTTCTTTTCTCTCTTCTAGATCGGTGCTCATTTTCCTTCCCTCGAGCTTGACCATCTGTCTTCCTACTTTGCTTCCATAGAACCACAGACTAAGGACCTAAGGGTGAAACAGCACATGTCATTACGGGGTTTAGTTTTCGGAAGTCCCCTCTCGTCTGGGCAAGTACAGAATGGCTTCTGCAAAGCGGTCTATATCGGGTTACCATCTGGACTTGGTACCTCATCTTGTTAGAAAACAGCTAATAAGGTCAACCTCATGGAATCAGACCCCATACGATCCGGCTTAATTTGCAAAGGAAGAACTATCTTCCGTGCCGTGCCGTAGTCTGCAGCTGCTAATGCAGGTGGACCTCAGAAGGTGACGGACTAGAAGGAGATGGCTCTGAATTGGAAAGGAGCCCACACAGAAGGCGCTGGCAAGTGGTGGGTTGATGCCAACCCTTCATCATTGTTACAGAAAACCTCAAAGCATATGTTCTGCTGCTGGGCTCTCAGCAGGATTCTGATCTCAATGAACTCTGTGCTTTAAGCTTAGAACAGATAAGACTTGCGCAGTGACGTGGTTCAGATCTCTACGGTCTTACCGAGGAAGTTAGAACCCACATTTGAGTCTAGTTATCTATATCCTCTATGTCTTTCTGCTTTTCAAATTACTTTTCTAATTACAGCCCTGTAAATTGGATCTCCATGGAGTTAAAAATGTTACTGATGAGGATTAAGGGACCGGCATAATTACACCTGCTGAAGTGAGCTACCACATGTTCTTGGGAATACAGTAGAGGCTAGATGAATCAAATGTCAGAAGATTTTAAATATAAAAGTTGGAAACCTTGCTCATTTGGCTTTTATAATACTAGTGAAATATGTGCAGGTTGATTTAGAATATGCAAAACCACTTCTGTGTCCTTTATCTCATTTGGTCCATCTAATATAAAACTGTCTTAGCAGGTATTAGTACATAGTTCAGATGAGAAAAATTAAGTGTAGCTACGTTGCTTGACTTTTCCTAAATCACACAATTAATAATGTCTTCTGACCCTGGCCTTGGGTATTTTCCATGATATCACACTTTTTGCTGCTTGACTTGAATCTGCAGAAATGTTTCAACAGAAGTTTGATTGCAATGTTGAAATGGTTTCTTTTAAATTTTGATTTATTTATTTATTTTAAATCATTTTACTGGGGGCCCATACAACTCTTATCACAATCCATACATCTATCCATTGTGTCAAGCACATTTGTACATTTGTTGCCATCATCATTTTCAAAGTATTTTCTTTCTACTTGAGACTTTGGTATCAGCTTCTTATTTTTTCCCCTCCCACCTACACTCTCCTTCCTTCAGGAATCCTTGATAATTTATAAATTATTATTATTTTTCATGTCTTACACTGACAGATGTCTCCCTTCACCCACTTTTCTGTTGGCCATCCCCCTGGGTGGGGGTTATAGGTAGATCATTGTGATCAGTCCCCTCTTCTCTTCCCCCACCTTTCCCTTACCCTCCTGGTATGGTTACTCTCAATATTGGTTCTGAGGGTGTTATCTGTCCTGGATTCCCTGTGTTTCCAGCTCTTATATGTACCCATACATACAACTTCTCTTTGATGCCATTAATTTCCATTGAACCAGCTCCTATACCAGGGTGTCCCCATGCAGTGGAAAGAAACACTGTCTGGTCTTGAACCCTGGTAGTGAACACAAACTCCTGGTAGACAGTGGATTGGATGGCTGCAGCATAGGGTTTTCATTTTATCTATACCATCTTAGTTTGGAAGCTGTGTTCCAAGTTAGTCATCATCATAACCACACCCAAGCCTCCAATGATAGTTGAGTGATGGCTGTGCATTGGATACATTGGTATGGAATTGAACTTGGGTCTCCTACATAAAAAATGAGAATACTTCTATAAACCCAAGCTATCCTGGAAGACACAGTAGAAATGCCTCAAAAAGCTTGCAAGACTGCAAATCTCTATGGGAGCAAACAGTTTCAAATTTCTCTCATGGAGTGGTTGGTGGGCTTGAACCAGCAGTCTTGTGGTTAGCAGCCCAATGCTTACTCCACAGCACTACCAGCATTCTTTCCTAACTGCTATAGCATCAGCTTGAGGGTAGTGAGTGAGAACCCCCATTGCATACCAAATTGAATTGATTTAGTGTGGGTGTGGCCTCAGAAGGTGATGGACTAGATGGCTCTGAATTTATGCAGATCCCTGCTAAGGAGAGCATTTAACATGGTGGTTGAAAAAAAATTGAGAATTTTTGAGTGACCTGGTTTTAAATCCCAACTCTGCCTTAGTTCATTCCTCAAACAATTCTCCTACATGATGAAATACCTGCTTAGCAGTTGTTCTGAAATTAATTTGCCAAATTGTGTCCTAGCCTCATTCAGAACCAAAATGCAAACATAAGACAATTATTAATGGGATGTCAATTTAGAGTCCTGGGAGGAGGACCCTGTAGGATCGTCTTAGCTTTTTCGCCCCTCAAGACTGTATTTCAAGCGTGTGACATTTCTGTTCTAATTAAAGACTCATTTTGTATCCAAGGGGCCTCATTTACATTTTGCTGCTTTGCAGGCCCTTGCATTATCTTATTTTATTTTTTACAATATTACATAATGCATTATGTCTTGATGCAATTTAATGCCTCCTGCTGACTATTTAAAATTACTAAGCAGAAGGTCAGGCCAGATCAGTGAACAGCTATTAAAATGCAGAGGCAGCAACACAAACAGTAGATAATTAGTACTAAAAGAAAGCCTGTGCAGTGATGGTGAGGAAAGAACACACAAGGTGTTTTATTAATTATGTGCCTGCATCATCCATTTGTATTGCAGGCTGTGGATTTAAATCCCACATCCATGTGGGTTTGGGGGTCTGTTTGCTTTGCTTCTGGTGAAGTATCTTGTACCTGTAGAACAGGGTATAACATATATGCTTGAACTTAAAGAATGATTACCAAGCAAACCATGCAGATGACGTAGACATTTATTATGCACCCTGTCCCAGTCATGTTCTAATCCTTCCACAGCAGACACCACACCAAACAAAGAGCTGTCATCACTGGCTTTTGTTTGTACCTGTCGATCTGTCTCATCTACAGTTACTCCTGTAAATCTTTACAGGAATTGGTATTTCAGACTGATTTGCTTTCGCTTAGTTTTGAAATTTATACAAGTGACCCATCCAGTTGTTTGTTTGTGACTTTGTTTCTTTCATTCAATAGCGGTGGTGACTGTATCGCAGTTTATGTATTTTTTATAGGTTTATGGTATAACATTAATTAATGATTAATAATTTGTTTACTGACTCTACTTTGAGGCACCTTGGATTTTTTTCTGTTTTGGAAGTGGTTGGAATAATGTTGCTATGCAGGTTATTGTACCTGGCGATGGACTAGAGTTTCCCCACAGTGTACACTTAGGGGTAGAATGGTAAACCATAGAGCATGCATGTCTTCAACTTGACCACATGATGCTAACCTATTTCCAAAGTATTTGTATCAATTTTCATTCTCATGAGATTTCTTACTGTTCCACATTCTCACAAACGGTTTTAAATGATCAGATATTGTATGTGTTTCAAGCTTATGAATTTAATTGTTATTTTAACTTGTGCTTTAATGCTTAATAATGAGCTGAGCCTGTCTTCTATTTTTAATGCCCATTTCAATTTGTGAAGTATCTATCCAAATATTTTGCCAATTATATTTTTAAATGTACTGCTCATCTTTCATTTATTGGTTTGTCTTCATTTTTCTTTTGGTATCTTTGGATATAGAAACATTATTATTTTAAATATTAATGTAACCAAAGTTATTAATAATTTCTTTTATTGTAAAGGCATTTAATGTATTAAGAAATTCTCTTTTGCAGATGCAGTTTGGTGAAATTTAGCACCCTATCATTTGTTTTCCCTTATGATCTATCAAAATTTGCCCTACTTTTGAATATTTTCTGCTTTCTTTTCCATTGAAGTTTTTATATGTTTTACTTTGTTATTCTTGTTAGCTTAAAAAATATATTTTTCTGTATATGAAATCCAGGATAGGTAAATTTTATAGAGACAGTAAATGGATTATAGTTTCTTTGGGGTATAGCAGGGAAGATTTGGGGGTGCTACTGGAGAACTAATACTGATGAGTACAAGAATAAAGAAAAAGTTCTAAAACTGTGGTGTCAATTGTCTAACTCTTCTTAATATGATTGAACTACTGAATTACATGTGAGTTATATGCCTATAAAACTGTTGGGGAAAAAAGAAGTCACATTCATATATAGATGTAGATAGATATATTGATAAACTAAACTTTTAATTTTGTCTTTAACTTATAGACTTTTAATGTACCTTGAAATGCTTTTTGTTCATAGTATGTAGAGATATATATTTTTCTATGTGAGCATATAATTGTCCTAGAACCAAGTATTGAAAAGTTTTATTTATTCCCTACCAATTTGCAATGACACTGCCGCTGTTACATATAACATGTCCCTAAGAGGGTGTGAGAGGTGGTGGAATAATTTCTGGGCTATTTGTTCTATACTATTGATTTAATTTTATATTCCTCTTTCAGTTCCACACTGTATTAATTAAAATAGCTTTAAAAGTTGTTTTCTGGTACACCATGTGGTTTTCTTTCATTCTTTATAAAGACTGTCTTGGCTATAATGAGCTTTTGGATTTTATATAACTTTAAAAATCACCTTGCCGGGTTACACATACACAAACATGCACAGTGCACAAACATTATGGAATATTGCTTAGATTGCATTAAATCAGTTGAGGGAAAACTGCTATTTTGCTCAGTAAACATGGTAAATATCCATATCTACTTTGAAGTTCATAAATGTCTGTTAATACTTTAAATTTTTTCCTATAAGGAATTTACTTTCCGTTATATTTATTCTTAAGTTCTTTATATTTTATGCTAATTCAATTAATTTTTTATTTTCTGCTGATGGTATACAAAATGTAATTATCATACACCCAAACCCATTGACATCTAGTTGATTTCAACTTATAGAAATATTACATAGGATTTCTGAAGTTATATATCTTTACAGGAATTGGTATTTAATTATTATTTTTCCATTGGGAAAGCCGCGATAAACTCTTTTTCATCTTATTATTTACAGATTATTTTATTTTAAAATATGTGATCATATTCTATTCAAATAATTCCAATTTTGCCTTTTCTATACCAATTCTTTGATCTTTTCTCCCCTTAATATACTGAAAAGTTTGAAAATCATGAAAAACAAAGTTAATAGACTTGAAGAAAGCTGTCATTTTGTGATGCTTCTGAATTCAGAGAGAATCATTTGATTAATTCATTGATACATTTATTTAATCATTCAAGAATATTTATTGAGCAACATTATGTGCTAGGTATGATCGAAGGTGTTTGGAATAAAGAAGTGAATGAATAGACTGAGAATTATGGATTTTTGTGAGTTTATGCTCTATTGAACAGAGAAAGAGAATAACAATTAACACGATAAATAACTAAAGCATATATTATGTGAAATACTACTCCAGTCTATATAGTATGGGTGGCTGATTGGGAGGATGCCTGATTTTAGTAGAATCAAGTGCAAGTCAAGATTCCACAGAAAGTCAAGAAGGTGATTGGCTTGGTGATTACTGAGGCCAGTAACCCTGCCAATTGGGCGATATGATCTGGCCGGCATTCTGTTTGAGAGATGGAAAAAGCTGCAGTGTTAGCTTTATGGCAAGTTCATATAGAAGAATTACAACACAAACCATGGAATTATGTAATGAGAGATGCATATCTCTTTTAATAAAGAGCACTTGAAGTTTTACTGAGCCGGATAGAGGTGGAATGCTTGGTTCTATGGTAGACTTGATCATGTCTCCACAGCTTTCCCTTATGAACTGAGCTCTGTCATCCTCACCGAATCATGAGGTTGAAAGATGTTTGCAGCAGTCTTCACATGATGTAAATGCCGCGCCTGCAATTGAGGCTGGGTACCAGTGCTCTGTATCCGTTGGTAGCCCAGGCTCTAATGTAACCCATCACATTTGCAGTCATACACTTCCACCAACTCACGCCGATGGCCATAACGTGGGGGAGGAGTTCCACATGCTAGCTGAAGGAAGAGGAAATATTTTAAGCTTAGTTTACAGGTGGGTTATCTTTGTTTGTAGGTGCAAGCTTAAAATAGATGACAGCATGGTACTGAGAGGGAGTAAGAAAAGAAACCCGTTCTAATAGGCTGAGCTGTGAGTGGTGCAGCTCTTTATCTATTTTGGTTAAGGTAAGAATATATACCAATTCCTAGGTGGTAGTCAAGGTCTGCATGGCTGGTCAGAATCAGATGCTAAGGCAGTGGCATGTGAATGAAGATATGGGACATGGCTAAAAGTATTGGGATTTTGTGTCATATGCTAGAGACCGCTAAATTGCATAAATCGTGAAAGAGGCACTGGTAACACAGTAGACAAAGTGATTTGCCCAGTTGATATTAGACAGACTTCCATGCCAGTGCCTCTGGAACTGCTACAATGAATAGAGTGGCTATGGTAGCAGACATGAGGATGATGTGTGACATTAATAATATGAATACCAGGTCTCCCACACCCACCTCCCCACCAATTTGGATTGCTTGTTGTTCTTGGTAGGGTATGATCAAGGGGAATGTAACAAAGAGGAAGTGCTGAAATCCTGGTGGGGACTGAGCATGCTAGTGGGACAGGAGGAGAATCAAGGGGAATAGAGGAAAGAGCTGGGAGGAAATGGGCATTTATAGAGGTCTAGATAAAGACATGTATATATGCAAATATATTTATATGAGGATGGGGAAATAGATCTATGAGCCTGTATTTATAGGTTTAGTATTAAGGTAGCAGAAGGACATTGGGTCTCCACTCAAGTACTCCCTCAATGCAAGAATACTTTCTTCTATGAAATTGGCATTCTATGATGCTCACCTTCCTGACACAACCACTGAAGACAAACCGGGTGAATAAGCAAATGTGGTGAAGAAAGCTGATGGTGCCCAGCTATCAAAAGATATAGCGTTTGGGGTCTTAAAAGCTTGAAGGTAATATTCCTCAAGGAGACTAACTGAGCATTTGCTGCCAAGCCAATCTAATTGACGTCCTTTCATTTTGTATCTGCAGTTAATTCTCCAAGGGTTAGGTGCATATTCAGTGTCTGGGTTTGCCTTTCTTCTTGAAGACCACAGTCATCACTCCTGTCCAGCAACTTAAAGAATGCCTGCCTTCCACATTGCAGTCATTGAAACAGTGGTGGAACAATTTGGAGAGGGATAACAATAGTTGTACTGCACGAAGAGGATAATCAATGGCACTGAATTATACATCTAGAAGATGATGAATTGGTGAATGTTTTGTTGTGTATATTTTTGCTAAAATGGGAAAAAGTCACATGAATAACAACAAATATGGGAAAATTGGGGGAAAAAAAGAATGCCTTGCAGAACTTACAGAACCAGAGACATGAAACATGAAAACTTCAAATTTAATCAGGGATCTATATCTTAGTGAAGGCGTTCCTGAAGTGTGACATGATGTGGGATCCACTGATCACATCGTCTACCACAGTATGCCAAAAAATATGAGCTCATCAAACTCTGGATCCCTGAACAGGAGAACTGGAGTTCTTGCTCTGGAGCAAGACTCGGCACAAATAAGGAGCAATCGTTCAGGTGAAATACATGCAGTACCCAAGAGTCCTTGATATCAAGCTGTGTTCCCAGCAGTAAGAAAGCATGATTCTGAGAGCCAACGCGTCATGGTGGGATTGGCCCCACTTATCATCAACGACCTATTGAGAAAAGTTCATTTCCAATTTCTGTAACTATGAGATCTGTAAAGTTAGACGTCGTGGCCCCACAAAATAGGGCATACTTCATCTTATTGCACTACATTCTAAAATTGCCACCAGCTCATTTTTCAGTTGTTTATTTAAAGACCAGCAGATGGGAAGAGAAGTCACCTTGGCAGTGATAATTGACCTTGAACAGCTGGAAGAGGTGACTCTGCTTTTACACAGTGGGGTCAGGGAGCAATATGCTTAGTGCTCAAATGATTCACTTGGGGCCTCTTTACGGATTTGGAACCTGTCAGACATGCATGTTCCATTTTCTCACAATTGAGAGAAAGATGAGGTTTTCTACCCCTGTAGAGTTACAGTGTTGGAAACCTATAGAGGCAGTTCATCTCTGTCTTAATAGGACTGCTGTGCATCAGAATCAACTCCATGGCAGTGAACTTGGTTTGAGTTTTGGTGTGAGCCAATTATGTGAAGTACATTTCTCTATTTACAAGTGTGTATCTATATATACTTCACTGGTTTCAATCAGAACCTAGACTAAAACGAGGCTAATATAGTCCCACTGGTTAGAAGACACCCTTAAGAGAATTCTACATGAATTCCCATGTACTTTATCATCTTTCTACACTGGATATTAGGAACTCAAAACTCTTCCGCACCCTCTATGAACACCAGAATTATTTTTCTTATTACTTTCTGGTGGTTCTTTTGCTGTCCCATACAGCTTTCTGTCATTCATACACAGATTGATGCACAGTCAAAAATGTGGAAATGGCTCCAAAGATTGCAGATGGCAGCTCAATGTACAACCACCCTGCCCCAGAGCTCCTAATGGACAAAAAGCCACTGTAAACAAAACACCCTTTGCAGACTGTCTCTCTGCTGGGGCAGGGCAATCTATAAGCAGATTTACCCTGGGACAGGAAGGTTCACTAAAGAAGAACATTTGGGATTTCCTTCAAGTTTTTGAGCAGGCTTCTAACCCCCCACAAAAAACCCAACCATTTTATTGGGAGCTAATACAGATATTAATTCGTTCCATAGTTCAATCACATCAAGCAGTATTGTACAAATGCTACCACAATCAGTTTCAAAATATTCTCTTCCTTCTTGAACTCCTTGGCATCAGTTCCCCTTTAACACTCTACCACTACCCACTGTACCCCCCAGGAAACTTTATTCCATTTGCTGTCTCAAAAGATTAATAAATCCTGGATTTTATATACGGATTGAATGTGCCTTTCTTAGCTCAACACTGCTGGGCCTTTAAATGCCTTAATTTCCGAAAGAATTCCTGTCCTTGGGATTTGTCACCCATCAATGTCTCTGTCACCCTTCTTGCCTCAGGCTGCTCTGGGATCCTTAATCCATCTTACTATGTGCTATTCACTGTGTGCCACTCACCACCCCACCCCTAGTGTCCTTCAAGGTGGATAATGATAGAAACTGCTACACATGATAATAATCCCAGATCATTAAGTTGATTTGATAGGCCCCACATAAGCAGGCGATACCATCCACCAGCATAACCTTCAGGGACGTGGGACCATGACATGACCCAACCATGTAGGTGTGATATCCCAGGCTAATTTCATCAGTTCCCCAAGTCTCTGTGATGAGACCCACCTTGAAAGGTCTAATATGTTCTGTCATTCACAACATCTTCTACTTTTCTAGCTACTGATCTCAATAATCCATTACAATGGCTATGGGCAACTCACAGACATGCTTTATGATTAAAGGGTATAGATTAAGGAAGTTAGCAGGTTGCAATGTAGGTTAATGCCAACTCACAGGGACCCTACAGAACAGGGGAGAACTACCCCTGTGAGTTTGAGAAACTGTCACTCTTCACAGAGTTGGAAGCCCAATAAGTAACCACTATGCCACCGGCCTTCCTATCAGATCCCTCTGGTGATCGCGTTGGCTGATGACAGTGCTGTGGAAAGAGTTCTGGCACTTATCAGTGTGATCTATTTTTAAGTGTCTGTTGTACTTAGGGTATATTAAGGTTCTTAATTTGTGAGTTTATAGTTTATATCAAATTGGGGAAAAAATGTCGATACCATCTAAGAGAAATTCAGCCTTTCCCCCGAGGAATTCAATTATATATCAAACCACTTGCTATTGCTTCACTGCCCACTGAGTTTTTCCTTTTGAGGTCTTTTTTCTTATTGTTCTTCAGTTTGGATAGTTGCTATTTCTGTGCCTTTGAATTCTTTGAGGTTTTCTTAGGCAGTGTCAAATTGGCTCTTAATCCTTTTTCGTGCACTTTCATTTTAGGGTATATATTTTTCATGAATGGATAGTATCCTATCATAATCAGTTCTCTTGATACTTATGAGTACGCATTAGAGCTTAAATTCAAAGCACTTGGTTTATAGAAGGTTACTGTGTAAGGTGCACCTGACCCCAGCCATAGCTCTTTTGATCACTTCATGTACTTGGGAAAGTTAGACCATGAGTAAAGACTGAAGAAGAATTTGACACTGCACTGAACTAAAGATTCCTGTACCCTGTTCCCCCCTTTTTTCTAATCTTGCAATTCTATTAGGATTCCTGATGAATGGTTGCTATTTCCCTTTAAAAGTTAGGAATGACCCATCTCCATCTGAAATGCAGAACTCAGCTAAGTGTACCGGTAGTTGGAATGATTGTACTTGTGTCGAGGTAGGGGTAGAATCCCACCTGTCAATCTGGTGATGCCTCCTTGGGAGTGTGGCCTTTTTATAACACAGATGCTGGGATTCCCTCTTCCCCTCTTGCCCGTTTCCTTCTTACTTCCTTGGATTCTGTGTCAGCCTCCAGGGATGGGTCCATATGGGCTGCCAACCTGAGAGCTGTTGCTGCCTTCCACGTTCCCACTGACCTTGAACCCGTGCGACTCTGCACCCACTGGCCTGTCAGCTCCTGCTTCCCATTTCATCTGGCTTCATCACTGGCCTTCAGAGATGAGTCTGAAGAGGACTCAGGATAGCATCTGACCCAGGGACTTGGATGTCTTCTTGATATAAAGTTCTTTCTGATACATGTGTGTGCCATTAATTTTGTTTCTCTAGACAACACAGCCCCAAACAATTGTGAACTCATCTCTTCAAGCGAAAGGAACGATCTGAGACCCAGACAGCCTATCCCATTGGATAAACAGCTCTAGAAAACACCGTCCTCCATGCCCTGGTAATAAAACATCTCTTTCTCTCTTTTTTCCAAGCCATTTTATTAGAAGCTAATCCGGACAATTCCATAGTTTAATCAAATCAAGCAGTATTGTGCAATTGTTACCAAAAATCAGTTTCAAAACACTTTCTTCCTTCTTGAACTCCTTGATATCAGCTTCCCCTTCTCCCCCTCCTGCCTCCCCCATTGTGCCCAGAGGAACCCTTGTTTTAGTTGTTGTCTCTAATATAGGCTCATCTCTCTTGGATTTCATATACTGAAAAACATAGGAAAACACATAACAAATATTCCAGAATTTGTTGACAAAATACAACAGAGATAAACCCCAATATGAAAAAAACCCCCAGAAAATATTAAAAACCAGATAAACTCCAAGTATATCAGAGGGCGATCAAGTGAGAAGATTTTAACCATTCAAGTAAGATTTATCATTTTAATCTACTACAGCTGTCTCTCCAACACTCTGTCTGATAAACAGGTTGTTCTCATCCCCCAATTCTGGTGAAAGGGAATTCACTGGAAGCTTATTCCCTGTGTAGATCCTGAGAATGTATTTTGAGCTTCCACCTGTAAGACATCTCTTAACCTGTTATTTGAGGAAGCATATTTTGATGGACAAGGTCCACTCTGTTTTCCTTGGTCACTAGCTCTCAATGAGTACTCTTACTCTTCCTTCTGCTCCTGTCTCATTGAAGGTATACACCTTTGTGTGTACAAATTGATGCACTTGAACGATAGCATTGAGTATTGAAAGTAGGGTGAAATACCAGAAGAACAAACAAGTGTATCTTGGAAGAAGTGCAGCGAAAATGCTCTGTAAATGAGAGGATGGTGAGACTTCATTTCACATACTTTGGGTATATTGTCACGAAAGATTAGTACCTGGAAAAGGACATCAGGCTTGGTACAGTAGATCAGTGAAAAAGGGATGACCGTCCACATGATGGATTGACAGTGGCTACAAAAATAGTCTTCAGCATAACACGGATGGATAGGACCAGGCAGAGCTTCATTTTGTTGTACAAAGGGTTGCTATGAGTCACAATCAACTTGACACAAACAGCTGTTTGTAACAACAGCTGTTTGTAACAACAGCTGTTTACAGTGGAAGTCCAAACCCCATTTGGAGCCTTGACATGCATTTAGTCTCTACTGAGTTCATTCTGACCGTTAACCAGCAATGTAAAGAGCTTTGTCCTCAGGCAGGTGTTTAAAAGTAGACTCTCCTGACCATCCCAATATTACCAATAGAGCAAGCCCTTACTAGAAACTGGGGTGCTGAGGCCACATGGTCATGAGTCATACCCTGACCCCAGAACCAATAATGTACAGTTTCCTCATCTGTAGTCCGTTATATAGCCCAACCACGGTCCTTTTCTAGACTGTATCCTGCCTGTGAGAGTAATGATGGGATCTGCCTCCACTCGTGATTTTGTGATGATTTATTTCTCATGTTCTAAATTCAGCCATGTCCTTCGGATAGCATTATGGCCTCATACTGATGGTCTCTTTCTTTCAGATAATTTGTCTTTGCCTGCTTAAGACTTAATGAAGGGATCTCTATAAAATATATTTGAATTTGTGTCATCCTCCCAGAACTAGTGTATGGGACTTATTTATAAAAATTTTTTGTTTCTCATCTTCAGTCTATTCCATCAGAAAAATAATTCTGAATCTGTTTCGGTTGACTTATTTTACTCCTGATTATATGTCAAATTTCTTGCCTTCAATGTACATAGTAAGTTTTGATTGGCTTCTGATTATTTTATATGGTTAAATTCTGGATTTGTAATGTTCTTTTAAAGAATCTTGGCCTTTTATTATTATTATTATTTTTGCAAGTAGTGAAATTACTTGTGCATTAGTGTGTTATGTTTGAATATTTTCAACCTCTTTTATGTTAGGCCTCGCAACCAAAATGACAAAACCCATGGCCTTTGGGTAGACCATGACTCATAGCAATCCTAGAAAGGGTTTCCAAGACTTTGTAAATTTTGATGGGAGCAGACAGCCTCATCTTTCACTCATGGAGCAGTGGGTGGGTTTAAACCACCCACTCTGCAGTTGGCAGTCCAACACTTACTAGCCTCTGCCACCAAGTCTCTTTAGTCTCACTGATAGCACCCCTGTACAGGGTTTCTGAGCATGCACATCTCTACAGGAGCAGACAGCCTCATCTTTCTCCTTCAGAACAACTGGTGACTTTGAACTAACAAGTTTGTGGTGGGCAGTGAAATGCTTACTCAATGACACCAGCAGGGCTAGAGCAGTCTTTATTTTAACACGAATTTAGCTCTATCTTTTCTCTTTTACTTAAAAATAATTTTGAATTGTTATTTCAGTGAAAGTTTACAGAATTGGCTTTCCTTTCAACAATTCACACATATTTTGTTTCATGACATCGATTGCAATTCCCATAATGTAAATACACACTTCCCACTGCCTCCCTGTGTTTCCTGTTGCCACTTTTCTTTTCTTTTTTATGTTTGGACATTCTGTGGTCTCTACTGAATGTAGAGATCTTTCCACTCATGCTATAGGGAACTCAAGTGATTGTTGCTCCTGGGTCACCTCTGGGCATTGGAAGTCTTACAGCTTCTTCGGGAAAACTCTTCTCTCAACAGTTTTTCCCCCCGCTCATCTTTGTGAAGTTTCTTCCTAAACATCTGCAGATTAATCTTCAGCCAAAGACTCTAAGCCAAATGAACAAACCCATGTCACTGAGTTTATTACAACTTGCAGTAACTCTATAGGGCAGATAAGAGTCATCCCATAGAGTTTCTGAGACTCTAAAGCTTTTTCCTAGTTATTGTCATTTTCACCTTTTTTACCCCATGCAAATTGATGATTTCAGAAAAATGGTTTATTTACCTTAGTGGCTAAAATGTTAAACTAAAGTTGATGAATATATAAGTAGTTGAATATGCATTAAGATGAATATGCATCTTAATATTATTGCCCCATTTCTTGCTTATTGAATTCTTTTTGTTTGCTTCCCATAATGTTAGTTCTTCTGTTTAGTGCACTGTCATTTTTGAAGTTTGTAATTTTTCTTATTTGTCATCACTTAAATAGTAGCTAAAATGTCAGTGAACACCACAGTTTAATGTTACATTCCAAGCTGTCCAGCTGTGCACCAGTGCCTGAACAGCAGGTCGTTTCTAGGTTACCACATTTCCACTGATTAAGCTGGTAAGGAGAACATCACCCTAAATGGCATTAGACCGTTTACTACTTGTGACATAGCAGGCTCCATGTGTCCCACACAGTCTCGTTGTCTCTGTGATCAGTATGAGTAATGTTGAATGGGAACAACTCAAAGGGTGATACAGAGTGAATCTGGGTCACAATTGAGCAACAGTGGATTTATGAAACCCCTAGTATGAAAAGACTACTAGAAAATCTACAATTCCCCCATCATCCTTATTGCTCAGAATATGAAGAATCAACTCCAAGGAGAAGAAAGAGGCTGGAATAACTTTATATCACCATTCATAAATTGGTCAATAAAGGCCTTTGTCCGAGAAACACAGAGCATGTTGAGATGATAGGTCCAGAGAGAATAAACCTGTAAATCTTGCCTTCTCTTATTATAATACAAATAATTGTTGTGTAGTTTGAGGACAAATTCATGTGTTGTTAAAATTATTCTTGAATTTATATTAAATAATGCAAACATGTCACATAAAGAAATTTGTATAGAGTCGTATATATGTATAAATGTTGTCAAGTATATAGACAGTGTTCTCTAGAGAAACAAGATCAGGACAATTATGATTTATATATATTTATATAGATAGATATATACAACATAAGAAATAAACAGCTAATTAATCTATAGAGCAGTACAAATGGCTCAGTGTAACTCACTTCCATGAGATAGCTAATACACTGGCATTCCTTCACGTCTTGAAGGCTGCTGGATGCAAGTCAAGGAAGCAGACAGCTGAGTCCTTTGTAGAGCAATTCAGGCAATCCAGCCACAGGCAGCAAATAGCAAGGCAGGTCACTAACAGTCAGCCAGATTATAGGGTCTGACAATTCCCAGCTCAAGTGATGTATACTTAAGTAGCATGGTGAAGCAAATCTTGAAGGAACCCAAACTACAGTGACACAATCCACCAGTTGGGTGTCCTACAGGTAGTGTAGGTCTCAAGTTGAGGCAGAGAACCAGCTAAGGCAGTTGCTCACTGGTCCGATCATCAAAGAGCAAGAGACAAGAAAGGCGAGGCTCGCCAAGCCATTTATCTCTCTGTCCTTCTATTAATCCCACATGTGTTCATTGGCCAGGTTGGTACAATAAACCTACCTGTCACACCAAGGATTTTGTCTTGTTTAGCGTCACAATGAATATTCAAGGAAACAGCAGTCAGATTTGAGGACAAAAGTCATCTTAAGGTGATTATTTTAGTTGATTTTTGAGGCCTAACTTTGACATCAAATTTTCCTGTTTGGGCTTTGAGTTAGTCAAGAGATCAAATCAGACATTGCAATGGGTGAATCTGCTGCACAAGACCTCTTCAACGGTTTGAAAATCAAGGATATTTCTTTGAGAAGTAGGCTATGCTGACCCAAGATAGAGCATTTGCAATTGCTTAATAAGCCTGTGAAAGTGGCACAATGAATAAAGAAGACCCAAGAAGAGTCAATGGGTTTGTTTTATGGTGCTGGCAAAGAATATTGAAAGTACCATGGACTTCCCAAAAACCCACCCAACAAGTCTGTATTGGATGAGGTAGATCTGGAATGCTCCCTAGAGGAAAGGATGGCAAAACTTTATCATAAGTACTTTGGACATATTGTCAGGAGAGACCAGTCCCTGAAGAAATACATCGCTTGGTAAAGTGGAAGGGCAGTGAAACAGAGGAAGCCCTTCAATGGGATAGACTGACACAGTGGTTACAACAATGGCTCAGACATAGGAATGGTTGTGAGGATGGAGAAGGACAGGGTGGTGTTTCCTTCTGTTGTGCATAGGTTCACTATGGGTGATAGCTGGCGCCTTACAACAACAACACTGAGAAAGCTGGCTGAGTCAAATTGACACATACCTATCACAGATGGACATCTGCTTTAACTTCTTTGGTCTTTGATTTCTGAAGTTAAATTTTGTACCAGATAGGCTTCATAGAAAACACTTTAAGCCTTTACCATATTGGATGGATTTCTGTCACACTATTTCATTACAAAGTACTAAAGAAGTGATCATTACAGCATGATTTTGACGATAAACATCATCTTAAGGTGATTGTCTTAGTTGGTTTTTGAGGTCTAACCTGGGCATCAAATTTTCTTGTTTGGGCTTCACATTAGAACAGATTGACTAGAGAAACAAACACAGTGACACTTATCTTTGTGTAAAAAAGAGCTTTATATCAAGAAGTAATTATATGAGAGAGTACTCCCCTCAAAACAGATTTTTTTCAAAGCTATGTATTGAATTTTGTTTTTTCAAAACAACTTTTATCACTTTCGAAGCACTCTCCATTACACTTAATACATTTGTCAAATCTGCGATTCTATTCTTGGAAGTATTTTTCAAACTCATCTGTTTGGATGGCTGACATTTCTTTTCTGCACCTCTTCTACATCATCACATCACTCTCCTTTCATGTCTCTCTTTATTCAAGGAAACAAAAAGAAGTGGCACAGAGAGAGGTCAGGTCAGTTAGATGTGTGGGACAAGAGAGGCATGCTGTTTTTTGCCCCAAACTGGAGCCCTGGAATGGCTCCATAAGAGGGGCATTGTCGTAGTGGAAAAACCAGTCCTCCATCTGCCACAAATCAGGCCTTTATGGTTGTACACTGTTACAAAATATTTTCAGAAACTAAATAGAAAGCTAGATGGACTGTTTGACCTAGGGGAAGAACTCTAAACTCACTATTTCCCTCACATCCAAAAAACAAACGAGCACTGGTTTTTTGGGGCGGGGAGCACGTCATATATCAAGAAGACATCCCAGCCTAGTGTAACTCAAGTCCACAAGTATGTTACTAGTTCCTAAGTCCCTCTTCAGACTCACACAGTCACATGCAATGATGCAGAATGCAGGGAGACCACAGGCTGGTGATTGCATAGCTGTGTGGCTCCAAGTTCGGTGGAACATTGTTGTGGTGGCAAAACCAGTCCCCCATCGGCCACAAATCAGGCCTTTTGGTTATGCACTATTACACAATCTTTTCAGAACCTCTAAATAGAAAGCTTGACTAATAATCCCACCTGATGGAATGAACTCCAAATGCATTATCCCCGTTAAAAAACACACAAATGAGCACCAGTTTTTTTTGGGTACCCCTTATTATTGTTTTGTTTAAAAACCTTATATGGCTAAAGAGTTGTGTAAAAATGTCAAGTTGACAGGGGTGGTCTGTAACAGTTATATAATCTCATGTCAACTTTAAATATTGGAGTGGAGTCTAGCCTATCAATCAGGTCATAGCCAAGGAGGCCTCTGCATTCATGGCCTTATCCAGAGGATTCTGGGAACTGACCTGACCTTGTCCCGTGCCACATTTTTTTGGTTGTTTCTACAAATGAACAGGGACATGAAAGGACAGCGATTTGACAAAGTAGAAGAGGTGAAGGAAAAAACGAAGGAGGTGCTGTCAGCCATCAAACATATGAGTTTGAAAAATGTTTCCAAGAATAGAATCATAGATTTGACAAATGTATTAAGTATAATGGAGAGTACTTTGAAGGTGATATGGTTGTTTGTAAATAAATTTAAATACATAGCTTTAAAAAAAAGCCCTGGCTTTTTTGGGGGTACCCCCCTTGTAGATATTATTAATGATGTTGGTATACTAACCAATTAATTTGACTTTAAAACTATTATCATGGCATTCATATCACTATAAATTTGGTGCTAAGGGCATAAAAATGGAAATTTGTGACACGTTCAGTAACAGTAAAATGTTTAACTCAAGACAATAATAAAAGAAATGCCATGATGCATACTAGTGAAAGACTTGCTAGGTGATACTTTTGTAAAAGCGCAGAAGTGTAATGACTGACTTCCAGTGAACGGTCTCATGAGCTGTTTGTAGAGATGTGTCTAGATGGACTTAGCATGGATGGGAAAGATGGGCACTGATGGGTGTGCCATTGTTAATGAGACTATGTTGTTGTTGTTAGGTGCTGTCTACTCATAGAGTTCTTACTCATAGAGATCCACGGTACAACAGAATTAAATACTAACCCGTCCTGTACCATCCTCACATTTCTCCTTCTGCTTGAGCCCATTGTTGTAATGTCAGTCCTTCTTGTCCAGGGGCTTCCTCTGTTTCCTGGAAGCAGAGTCCCAATGAAGCCCCAGCAAGGGGGAATGCCAAGTGGCAGAGAGGAAGGGAAGTCCCCATGTCCCCTCTTATACAAAGGCCACCCTGCCAAGGATGTGTCATCAGGCTACCACTTAATTGACAGGTGGACTCCACCCCTACACATTCACGTGCCATAAAATATAGCCGCCACAGATTTCTTCTCCATGCTCTGGGGATCCTTCTTGAACACCCTAGGGACCTTCCCTCATGGGAACATGGATCAGTCAAAAGGGTCATCTTAGGGTGTACCTAGGATGGAGTTCTGGTTAAGGAGCACCTGAAGACAGCTTAGGTGTACAAAACATCTCCATTATGCAATATTGGTAATAAATAGAGACTAAGTTACACAGAAACAAAATTTGCCTGCTGAGACTGTCCCCAATATCAGATCTATTCTTATGGCTTATGCTGCTAGGTAATAGATCAGAACATTTTTAACTAAAACGGGCTTCATTCAATCTCCAGACAAAGACATGGGAGAATTTTTCTTCTTTTAAAAAAAAAATCATTTTATTAGGGGCTCATACAACTCTTATCACCATCCATCCATACATCCATTGTGTCAAGCATAGTTGTACATTAGTTGCCATCGTCATTCTCAAAACATTTGCTTTCTACTTGAGCCCTTGGTATCAGCTCCTCATTCCCTCACTCCCTTCCTGTCCCTCTTTCCCTCACGAACCCTTGATAATTTATAATTTTTTATCATTTTTTCATGTCTTACACTGACCGACTTCTCCCTTCACCCACTTTTCTGTTGTCCACCCCTCAGGGAGGGGGTTATATGTAGATCCTTGTGATCGGTTCTCCCTACCCCACCTTCCCCTTCTCCTCCTGGTATGGCTACTCTCATTATTGGTCCTGAGGGGTTTATCTGTCCTGGATTTCCTGTTTCCAGTTCCTATCTATACCAGTGTACTTCCTCTGGTCTAGCCGGATTTGTAAGGTAGAATTGGGATCATGAGGAAAATGGTATGTTTCATCATTGCTATACTGCACCCTGACTGGCTCATCTCCTTCCCACGACCCTTCTGTAAGGGAATGTCCAGTTGCCTACAGATGGGCTTTGTGTCTTCACTCCACACTCCCCTCATATACAATGATATGATTTTTTTGTTCTTTGATGCCTGATACCTGATCCTATTGACACCTTGTGATCACACAGGCTGGTGTGCTTCTTCCATGTGGGCTTTGTTGCTTCTCAGCTAGATGGCCACTTGTTTATCTTCAAGCCTTTAACACCCCAGATGCTATATCTTTTGATAACCGGGCACCATCAGCTTTCTTCACCACATTTGCTTATGCACCCATTTGTCTTCAGCGATTTTGTCAGGAAGGTGAGCATCATGGAATGTCAGGTTATTAGAACATAGTGTTCTTGCTTTGAGGGAGTACTTCGAAGCCCAATGTCCATTTGATATCTTAATACTTAACATATCAATATATGTACATAGATCTATTTCCTTATTGTTATATAAAATATATATTTACATATGTACATGTCTCTATTTAGACCTCTATAAATGCCCACTTGCCTCCTAGTTCTTTCCTCTATTTCCTTTTACTTTCCTCTTGTTGACATGGGAGAATTCTAATGTCAGTTAGATCAATAGTATTGAACCAGAGAGAATCTGTGCATTCTCTTTTGAAAGTAAATATCAGGGCAGGCCTGAGCTAGCCCCCTCAAAAACAAAGCATAGATATTTAAATTAAACAAAAATTAGTAATGCAGTCTGATAATTATAAATATTGTTTTTAAAAAGGAGCTTATGGGTTTAAATATGGGGGGAGCTAGAAGGGAGACAATCCCCAAACAAATAGGAAAGAAAACAAACAATTTAAGTAGAATGTGCAGAATTGTGAGTAGGGTAGGAGGGGCATTACAATAAATGCATACTACACCTTAAATATAAATATATAGAAAATTTGAATATATATATATACTTTGAATATATCTTGATGATGTCATTAGTTGCATTTTGAATTTCTTTATAACTTTTGATGTTTTATGCACTTTCTTTAGCAAATAAACATTTTATTTATAACCTGAAATGGCTATATATATGGAAACAACATATATATAGGAAAAAGTAAATATTAATTCACAGGCCTTTAAAGCTAGGTTAAAAAAAAAGCTCAACTGTATTATTCATAGGAGATTGGTTAAAATTCATTAACTCAGAGGGATTAAGTGTAAAAAAGTTGTAGAAAATAAATGAAGTCAATGCAACTTAAAAAAGCAGATTAGCAGTAATATAATAGCAACATCAAATTTTGAAAGAAAATTCATTAAAGGGCATATATGAATTTTTAACAAAATTCATAAGCATACCATAATAGTCTTGGACCTTGTATTTTCAGCAATATATCAATAGAATATTTACATAAAGCAGATTCTTTGTGTACATATATCTACAAAGAAATAAAATGGAAGATATGACATGCTGGAGATTTTAATATACCTGTTTTATTTTTGATGGGATGACTGTGAAAAATGTAGTGATAAAGGCTCCTAGTTTTAGATTTAAAAATCCATGCATAGGATTTTTATTCAACCACAATTTTTATTCCTTTAAATGTCACTTGACCTGGCTGTCAAATTCGGTTAGTATGCATGCACTTACTGCCATTGAGTCAATGCCAACTCATAGCGACAAGAGAACTTCAAAAGTTTGTGAATAAAATGAATAGATAATAGAAAAATTTCATGACCCTTTGAAGTCACTTTATATGTTGTTCCATTGCACAGCTCTTACAAGGGTAAGTAAGATGACTTTAGGTGGATCAGAGGGTGGATGGTGCTATGTTGAAGAAAAGGCCAACAGAAGACTTGGGACTTGAAGGATGTATAGAATCATTCCATGACCAGAGGAGAAGGAAAGGAGCATTTCCCTTAGAGCAGTGCTTCCCAAAGTGGACAATCCTGCCCCCAAGGGTCGTTGAAATGATCCGTGGGCACAAAAAGAGACACTTCAACGTTATCCTTGATTCTGAGATATAGAATAAACGTTTTTAATTTCCAGGGAAGCCCTGGATGCATTTTATAAAGGTTGTGGTGTGCCCAATAAATTTGGGAACCTGTTGTTGAGAGTAGGAGAAAGTGTGAAAGGTATACACTCTGTACTATAGAACCCTGACAAGCAGGATATTTTTGTTGTATTTTTTTCTAAATTATTATTTCATAGAGGGAATAACAGTGTTGGTATAAGTTAAAACAATGATTGTTGGGGGAAAACTGTGTTAGAAGGATTGTGTGAGAGCATCTATAGTGGTTAGGAAGCTTCAAGTTCTTAAGAGACTTAGAAGAAACTAGAGTTTGTATACTGTCTTTAACATCCAAGACTTGTCTCTCTTTGAACACATAACTCAAACTGTAAAATGGGTTTACTAGTAATTTCTGAAATGTAAGTAATAGTAAATATTGCATTATAGATTGCTTAAAACATTAAATGGAATAGCATATTAAACAAGCTCAAAACAAATCTTGATACATGTCATTTAGCTACATTATTCTTCTTCTTTACTGAGGCATTGGTTACTTTGTAGGCGAATCCTTCCTTTCCATGTGGGAGACTGAGGTTCACTTCCCAGCTAATGTACCTGGCGCACAGATGTCACCCATTTATCGCTGGAGGTTTGGGTGTTGCTGTGAGGTGGAAAGGGTTTCAACAGAGTGTCCACACAAAGTAAATAGGGAAGAAAAGTCTGACAATCTACTTCTGCAGACCACCCAGTTAAAACTCAATGGATCACCGCGGTCTGGTCTGCAACCAGATCTGAGGATGACACAGACAGGCACCCTTCTATCCAGTTGTGGATAGCATGACTATGAGTTGGGGGTTCACCAGATGGCAGCTAAGAACAGCTACTCTTACTCCCACAAGCACCTATAACCCTATTTTGTAGGTAAAAGGATTCTGAGCGAGATACCAGACTAATTTGAATTGTATGATAAGTGAATTATATGCCAATAAAACAATTTCAAAATAACTGACAAACTAATCACAGGGAACTGAAATAGAAGAATCACTTAGAAGTCAGTTTTCTTTATATTTACTCAAATGAAAATGGGACCAATCTGATATTTTATTTTAATTTGCTCATTTTCTATCACAACGGTGTCATTGAAAATGAATGGCATAGTGATCTAGTGATTCTGAAGATCTTTAAAAGGTCAGCAAATAGGTTACAACTTTTTTTTGACATATCGGTACCCCAGCTTTTATCAATACACTTTTTTGAAAGGTCTCCTCAACTAATCCAAACCATCAGCATTATTTTTAGGATTGTGACAAATATTTTAATTTTGTGTTCTTTATTCAAGGTTTCAAACTGCTTCATTCTGGTACTATCTCTATTGAGTATTTGCATTTCCACTCCAAATATACTGATTCAGTGTCTACATTTGAATGAGATTTGCATGTATACCTAAGAATCACTTGCAGATATATCTGGATCACCTGGAAATCTTGTTAAAATGTAGATTCTGAATCATTTAATCCTGGGTGGAAATGAAAATTCCAAGGAGAGGTCAAATAGGAACAAAATTGTTTGAAGCCCTGCCTTACCTTTGATGAAGAATAGATAAACCCAATCTGCCTTTCTGGCTGCAAAGTAATCAATATTACAGGAGAAAATGAAGAGCACGTAAGCCAAGCTTCCTGAATAAATGTTCACAAGCGACACAGAAATGGTGTTTCCCTTCCTTCCTGCCTTCCTTCCTTCCTCCCTTCCTTCCTTCTAAGATAGCATTAGAAATGTTACCTTAAGGATTTGAATATTTTATATAGCAACAAAAATGATCCAGCAAGAAGAATAGATTCAAAATTACAGGGAAGGAGGAAGAATATAAGATCATTGCTGAGGTGAACAAATATGTCTTAGGTTGGATTTTCTAGAAATGGAAGCCAATGGCACACACACACACACACACACACACACACACGCACACATCTGCATATAGATGTAGGTTTTGATCAAGGGAATGGCTCACATTGTTTTGAAGTTGGGCACATTCCAAGTCCTTGGGTCAGCTATTGGATTGGAGGTTTCCTTGACTTTCATAGCTTTAGGGGCTGATGAACCTGAGATGACAAGTCAGATGACAGGCTTCTGGTTGCATAGATAAATGAATCTAAAGTTGGCAGGTAACATGGAAGGCTGCTGATGACTCCCAGAATCAGCTGGTAATATATCAGGCTACTGGCTCTAGTTCAAAGAACTAAAGGTTGGATGAAGAGCCAATGTAGGATACAGACCCAGCAAAAGCAAGTCAGCTTTGCCACGGCATCCACTTATATTGGAAGCAGGTCCAATTCCTGAAGGAACTTCCTTTCCATTGACTGGCTGTGATTATATTATGGTGATTTAGTGTGGGGGGCTGGCTACCCTACAAAGCCCCCCACAATTTAGTAGGTCTTAAATGCTAAACAAGTAAGATTCATGGCTCAGCAAAGCTGACACAAAACTTTTAACTATCCCCAAAGATAAAATTCTTTGTTTTAGGCCCCCCTTCCCCCTGGATCATATAATTTAGTAGGCAGTCTTTGTGTACTATCCATGGAATTGAAATGTTAACAAAAAAAATTTTTTTTTAAATTGGCTATAAGTTCTTGAATGCCTGTCAATGCTTCCTTACCTCCTGTAACTTCAGGGATTAGCAGACATCTGGAATCCCACAATAAGATAATTCGCTTATTCAATCAGAACACTAATGATTAATACATAGGTATCAAATTTCAGTCTTTACCTTATGCTAAGAAAAAGACCTGGTAACCACAGGGTGAGCAATTCAAACCGACCCAGTGCTCGAGGTAGAAAGATGATCTCTTGCTAGTGTTTCTTAGCCAACTTTCTTCATTATTTTATTAAACTAGTTGCAATTCCTTGAAGGGTTCATGATTTCTCCTTCAATCTCACTCTCCCTGCCTATCTTACTAGGTCCTGCTGAATCTCTCTTCTTTTCCTTACTTCTCATGGATGGGCTAACTGTTCCTTATACATTGGATATTAGCTCAGATATTACAAACTACTGATAAACATTTCTTTATCTTGCTGTACAAGGCTGGATTATGGTTTCTTAATATGTGCTCCCATACAACCCTATACTTCTCCATTTTTAATTACTTACCACACTAAATATTTTAATTATTTATTTGCATTTTCATAACAAAATTGTGAGCTCATTGAAGACAAATGCTGTTGCCACTCTGTCAGCAGTACTTAGAATAATTCCAGGTGCATAAGAAGTGCTCATAAATATTCTGGAAGAGAAGGAGTGGGCTATGAGAGTGAATATTGAAAGGTCATTAAACTTTGAGTAATTGTATTTTCAGAGAAGATGGCAGTAAGTATATTCTGTTTACGTTTCCAACTGTGCTTAATTTCTTGAATGCTAAGTTTATCACAGAATTAAATATATCAATTATGTAAATAAAATACATTATAAAATACATGAATATTCTGTATTTGAGGCTATTTATAATTTGAAAGGAATAAAACTTTATAAATTTCAATATATCTAAAACCAAACTTTTAATTTTTCTCTCCCTGTGTGTCCTCTGGGTCTGTGTCCTCTGACTCATATGATCTTCATGCAGGTCCACAAGCCATGCACTGTCGTCTTCTCTCTTTATCATTGAACTATCTCCATCTCCAGGTGCCCTGGTGGCATAATGGGGTAAGTGTTGGGTTATTAACCCCAAGGTCAGTACCAGAAACTCCAAGGGAGAAAGTTGAGACTGGATGCTCCCATGAATATTTACAGCCTCAGAAACTCAATGAAGTTGTTTTACTTGGTCCCATAGGGTTGCTATGAGCCTGATTTCACTCGCTGGCAATGGGTGGGTGAGTAGCTCCAAGTCTTGTGAATCTTATTGTCCAATTATTTTTCCTCCACTACAACACTTGTGTACCTATTTGACTCTTTGTTTGAAACTGTTTATCTCTAATTTTTACCTAACTCTCATTCATTATTCCGTGCTCAGGTCAATATTTCAGTTTCCCTTAGAGGTTTCACTGATTCTCAAGTTCTGAACAAGTTTCTCTGGTATATGCATCAACAAATATTTCCATTTTTTGCGGAGAATTTTGTAGGCAAACATATGTTATCATGAATATTTTACTTGGTTAATTTTTCTTGCTTACACTATGCCTTGAATAAGGTTTCCAATGGCTAATTCCGCTGATGTGGCCATTCAGTTACCTTTTCAGAGAAACTGGACTATGTGAAAAATAATGCAGCATCAGGATTGGAGGAAGGCTTATTAACAACCTGAGACACTCAGATGACAAACCTTTGCCTGCTGAGAGTGAGGAGGATTTGAAGTACTTGCTGATGAAGATCAAATATTGCAGCCTTCAGCATGGATTACAAATCAATGTACAGAGATAAAAATCCTCACAACTGGACTGGTTGGTAACATCATGATCAATGGAGAAAGGGTTGAAGTTGTCAAGGATTCTGTCTTGCTTGGATCTATAATCAATGCTCATGGAAGCAGCCATTAAGAGATCAAAAGATGTGTTGCATTAGGTAAATCTGCTGCACAAGACCTCTTTAAAGTGGAGAAAAGCAAAAATGTTACTTTGAAGACAAAGGTGAGCCTGACCCAAGTCTGTTTTTTTGCATTGCCTCCTTTGCATGTGAAAGCTGGATATTGAATAAGGAAGACTGAAGAAGAATTGACATATTTGTATTATAGTGCTGTTAAAAAATATTGAAAGTACCATGGACTGCCAAAAGAACCAGTAATCCTGTCTTGGAAGAAGTATGGCTAGAGTGCTCCTTCAAGGCAAGGAGGGTGAGACTTTGTCTTACGAACTTTGGACATGTTGTCAGAACAGACCAGTCCCTGGAGAAGGACATCATGTTTGGTAAGTTGAGGGGCAGTGAAAAAAGTGAAGGCCCTCAACGAGATGGATTGACACCGGGCTGCAGTAATGGGCTCAAACATAAGAACAACTTTGTGGATGGCACAGCAACGGGCAGTGTTTCCTTCTGTTATACCTGGTATCCTATGAGTCAGAGCTCACGTGATGGTGCCTAACAACAACAGCAACAACAACACTATGCTACAAGCTCTTCAAAAATAGAGACGACTTCAGCTCAACAATAGATTATCGATGCCTATAGTTTTGGGTAGATGTTGGTTGCTCAATATACGAGAGGGCCTCAAAAAGCTTGGACAAAAACTTTCATTTTTTTTCTAATTACATTTCTACAAAATTTTGAAGCCTTCTTGTATATTTGTTGACTCCATGAACCACAGCTATAACCTTAGACTAACAGTAAGCAACGCATGCACAGGGCATTGCTGCAGTAGTGAACACGGCTCCTTGAGCTGAAACATGAATCAGTCAAAGCCTCCTTGAGGAACTGACTCGTTATCAAAACACCTCAGCCCAAGCATACGTAAGCATGCATTTATTTCTCCAGTAACTGATGTCCAGGGTCCTAGTCTACCTTCCCCTTAATAACCTCTTTTGAGAATCTATTATGTTTTAGATATGTTCATTTAGAATCACGTCAACTCCAGTATTTAAAGCCCCAGTATTATATTTATCTGAAATAATGCGATAAAAATTATTCAAACCTCACTTCTCTCTAATCTCCACCACCTGACTCAAAGTGGGTTAAGCTTTTCTCTCTTGTCTTGATGGTCTTAAGAATGGTGTCGTGCAAACACATGCATTCTTCCTACTTTGCGCATTCTTTGAGTAAAAATCTTAGCTGACTTTATAATCATAAAGTACATGGTAAAGCCAGGCCATTCCATGGTTAGGTGCCCATTGTCACACTTTCCTTGTTGTCAAATATTTTCTTGACAATTCTGTGTGGTATCCTATGTTTATAGATGTGACGTTCCCAAAAGTCTGAGAGAAGTGATTTTGGCAGATGCCTTGTGAACAAGGAAGGTAAACGTATTTCCGTAGAAATAATGAATTGGTAAGAACTAATCATTGAAAAATTAAAGCATACCGGGTCCAATATATTTTACCCACAATTTTGTGGCTGGCTGATGTACCTAAGAAAATAATTTCTGAGGTGCCACACTAGATACACAGAAGCAGTCTAGCTGCTTGGAGAGAGAGGGGGCGCATACTGTTAGGTCTCTATCACTGCTTCCCTATCCCCTCTATCATGAGCTGATAGCATAGCAAGAGAGGCTGTTGCACAGCCTCAGATTCAATCTACCTGGTTCGTGAATACTTCTTGGTGATGGACACTCCTAGAAGGCGTTAATGGAAAACAAAAGGTCTGTGCTTTAGCATCCCCACAATTCCATTTACACACTCTAATCTAGCCCTCCTTGTATTGGACCTTTAGATCATATGTCCTTCAGAATCATGAATACAGGCAATTGGCTATGCCCTCCCATCTCTGACAGGGTTGATGTGTATCCACCTCACAGACCACCTATCCCTGTATAAGAAATAAACTATCAAGTATATATTTGTAGGTTTGACTGCTAGAATGATTTCCTTTCACTATTAATATTTAGGATTACCTTTGAATGGTATTGCGATGAAGTAGCGATCCATTTTTGCGTATGGAATCCACACATTTCATTGACGTATTGTGAACCAGGTCCAAGTTCTTTTCTTCTTCATAACTTGGTCATAAAGATACTCCAGAAAGCCAGAGATATGCGATGAGAGGGACTCATGGATACAGCACAGGAAAATGACCTGCAAGCCATATAATTTGTTGTTGCTTTCTAGATATTTTCAGGCCCAACGGAACACATACTATTTTGATCCTATGATCGATTGTTTATGTTTTCTGTAATAGATGCTATATGTTTCCTAGTTTATGACTTGGTGGGGTTGATAATGCTCACAATGGGCAGCTCCAGTAACCCATTCACTTTGTGTTTCATGATCCCCAATGCAGATTCTATTAGAATCAATAGCATTCCAAGAACTATTTTTCAAATGGAGAGGATCCTCTTCTGCAGATGGCATGGCTTTGTTCCAGAAAACTAGAAGCATATGCTGTGATTCTCCAACTGGGATTTGTTTGAATCTCCATGGAGTATGCTTACCCATCACACCCCATCGTGATTATTCCAGCACCGCACGATCTGCTCAGATGGCCTCATTTGAAGGATAGATTGGACGGAAACTTGGATGTCAGCAAAGCCTTCCTTTGCCCTGGTCTTGTCAGAAATGGCACACTTCAATATCACTTACTAAATGGGTGAGGAAAATATTTCAGAAGTATCATGCCTTTCTGTTCAAATCCAAAGAGTTGTTATCACCTTTTATTTCTCTTTTTGAGTGGTGGAAGCTTCCAGGTAAAATACCTTGCACTTTATTTTAAAGAAGATGTTCAGGCATGTTCGGTATTACTGAACTCTGCCCTGCCCTCAACCTCACCAATGTGGGATGAGACTAAATATCCGTGGGATTTAGAAGTTTATCTTCTGTCTTCTGATGCACCCCCGTTTCATTAGGACAGCTTGCTTCTTCCTGCTCTCAGGTCCACATCAAATGATGCCGTCAGTGTGATCAGCACTATGTTTTGATTTTTTCCTCTCAAAAGTCTTGGTAATATCAAGGCCCCTGAATACCGTATGAATATAGAGAGCAGCATAAGTAACACAGCCCAGGGGCAGGAAAAAATGTATATTGCTGTCTTTGTAATAGAATAAAACTATTTTTGATTCTTTCTACTGATAAGAATTGGGCAGGAATATCAAATCTGCCCACTGGAGGACAGAGATCATGTTGATTCAGTATGGCAACTGTAACTGAGTTTGCCTCCTGGTTAGATTACCTTTGTGGAAATCATATACAGCGGGTCATCACCGAAGCTATGTGTTTATACACTGAGGACTACACTGTATCTTACAAGTCATTGCATCGTTCACTAATTTATTTCATCCTAGGGCGCTTTTCACTTATTTTCCCAGTGGGAAGGTCCTTCCCATCATCATAATCTTTATTTTCATATCAGAAAAGCAATGTCAGTGTTATGACAACTGAAAATAGATGATAATTTATGTATCCCAATTATTCACTAGGAGATTGGCCAAAAAATAATCATAGACCAATAGACTAATAACAACCTTCCACCAACACATTAAGTGGTTTATGATCAGCTACCACGTGAAAGGTTGATCGTTGGAATGCATTTAGCTGCAACACAAAAAGGAGAATCTGGATATCGCTGCTTTCATAAAGATGATCGCCAAGACGCTTCTACAGAGCAGTTACATTCTGTCATGAGTTAAAACAAACTCTATGGTAAAAGATGCATATATGTACACATGTATATACACCTAGAAACAAAGGCGCATGATGACAGGTAAGGTTTTAAGGTTCTCTAGGACCTGACAGCTCAGAATTGTTTTGAAGTCCTTGAAAGATCTGGGTATTCAGCTTTTGGCAATGTGTAATGGCTGCAGCTTCCTTTGGGCCCATTCCAAGGAGTATTTAATGTATATACCTATAGCATGTTTCTGCAAAAACAGTTGTCAGTTGGCTCCGTTTCATCCCTCTCTCCTATTGGTCAAAGCATGTCCCATGAATGATTAATGCCCCCACCCTTCCATGTTACATCAACTGGCCTCTGTTAGTAGTTACTGGAAAGGTTAAATAGCTATAGTCCCACTCTGTATTTGTAAGAGGGAATTGGCTTAGGAGCTCCTAGACCTGCAGTGATGGAAGGAGTCACACCAGTTTCCTGCTGCATAACTAGAGGTACAGAACACATCCTTTTTAGGGCAATTTTGGACAGAAAGCAAGGTGGGATCTGGAGTGGTACTTAAACTGGCTCCAGTCTACCATTCACATGGGTTTTCACGCTTCTCCTTTATTGATTGTCCTGCTTTTCTTTCTAACACCATCTGATTGTACTATTGTTAGTAGAGTTGTCTTTCTCATGGGGCCTACATGAGGGCTATTAATGCACTCCATTGGGCTTTCTCTATTGCATAAGTCTATAATGTGAAAGATGAGGCTCTGGCTCAGCCTCTTCTATACAACATTTTGAATCACCATCATTAAAAAGGGGAATTTGCTAGTGGAGCCTCCTTACCAATGAAATATTCACAAAACAGCTCAAGCCCAGCTCCTTTCCTGGGTGTTCACTCAACCAAAAGGAAGCACTCACGTCTTGTCACATGAAATGGCAGACTTTAACCTCAGTCCTTGATTAAAACAGTTCACTTAACCACAGACCTCTCTTTTGTCTATACCACCTCTGTCCAATGCTCCTTTTACCTGTGTAGGTAGCATAGGGAGAGGTGTAAAAGGTGCTGGATAATTCAACATATAAAGAAGAAACAAGACTTTCTTTCTTCAAGCACTCTTCTCGATTGAGTGTCTAGGTCACTGCCTGTTTTTGTTTCTGTGGAGGATGAAGGGAAGTGCTTCTTTCTATGAATAATGTTCTCCTAAAAAGTTCTCCCTTTTTCCTTTGATCATCTTCTTATGTTGAGTAGGAGTGGGAAGACCCTCTCTGTGATGCTGCCTCTAACTATAGCTTCCTGGTAAATGACTAGACCCTGATGCTGGTAGATCTTGACCGTGAAATTCTTTCGTCATAATTCTAAGACAATAGAAGAATTATCTTCATCATCTTGAATGCTGAACACACGCTCTTTTGGCCTGTTTATGATAAGTCTCCAATGTTTTACTTCATATTTTAAAAAGTTATGTAATGGCTAGGGGCACTAATTCAAAAGGATATCATATTTATATTCCAAGTTAAAGAATTCAGCTATAAGTGACTTTTCAGAAGATGAGATAAAGAATGACTGGATTCAATTTTAAGTATGCTATTGAAGACATTTAACCAGAAACTCAAACAATTTTGGTTTCAAGAATGAACCTTAAGATTTTTATGGTTCCTCAACACGTTGAAGATATTCTTTGAGCACAGAATTAATCTTTCTGAAGGTCCAAGTGATGTCCAAGAACTCCTTCTGCACTATGACTAATTGGTGGGTGCATATTACCACTTTCTGTTTTGAAGAAGCAGCAAACCTTTCTGATTCTCCTACCATGACTGAGATTTTCTTTTCTTTCAGGTATCTGTGACCAAATAGAACCTTTATCCACAGTTCAGGATAATCAAAGTTTACCATATCAGATTACTAGAAACTTATTGACTTCCCTGAACTGAAACATTCTTTTTCAGTGCCCTCCTCGCCCCCACAGGTCAATCAAAAAGGAAGAGAGGAGATTGAACTAAAGAATAAATATTCAATATTCAATAGTACTAGACTAGTTCCACGAGACCTTTACCTTCTGTCTAGGTTTGAGAAAGTGTCTCACCATCTTGACATGAAGGAGCTACTTTGCATTTATTTATATTAGCTCTGGCGATTTCAAGTTGTGACTGATTGTTTGGATCAATCCTGAGATAGCTGTGAGCTCTTCTAAGTAGGGTTCTACATTTTGGATGCATGCCAACAATGTAAGCAGGTTAAGGTCTCAAAATACACTGGATTGTTGATCTAATGTTAGAAAAGTTGGGGGCATTCCTCAGACCCAAAGGGAAAATTTTAAAATCTAACAATGGCAAGCATATATCGATCTTTTACTAAATGCTTGGCACTAAACACTTCACACACATTATATTGATTAATCTTCAGCATCATCCCTGTATGATAAATCCTCTTATCCTCTTCATTGTATAGTTTTGTATATGTATGTGAAAGCTGAGTAATGAATAAAGAACGGATACCTTTGAATTATGGTATCAGCAAGGAATATTAAATACATCTTGAACCTCCAGGAGAACAGACAAATCTGTCTTGAAAGAAGTGCAACTAGAATGTTGCTTAGAATGGAAGCTGGTGGGACTTCAGCCCATGTAAGTTGGACAGTGATGAGGAGGGGCCAGGCTTTGGAGAAGGATATTATGTTTGGTACAGTAGAGGGTCAGTGAAAATGAGGAAGGCCCCCCAACAAGATGTATGGCTACAGTGCCTTCAAGTGTGCTCAAACACAGCACAAATTGTGAGAACAGTGCAGAACTGGACAGTGCTTTGTTCTATTCATAGATTCACTATGAATGGGAACCCGCACAGGAGCACCTGACAGCAATAAAGACATCATTGGAGAAATTGAGTCTGAGCTAGTGCAAAGGATGCCATGTAACTTACATGAAAGTGTGTATTTAAAAATTTTAAAGCATGTGCTTTATAAGTTTTGTTTTTGCCAACCACTCAAGTTTCCCTCATATTTTCATAATTGCATTTTGCTATTTTTTACATGCTGCTACTTTCAATTAACATTAAGAAGACATAATTAAACAGCAAAATAATCAGACGTAGCATAACCGAATGATTTCATTTAAGACAATCTGATAAGGTTTTCGCATTCAACTGTCAAGCTAATGTGCCGTAATTGTCAACTTGAATGGATAGAAACAAACACTTCTGATGGTTATTTTCTGATTGGTTGTAGACCATGGTTTATATGTCTGTTATACAACCTGACCAAAGGTAGCATTTCCAGATTAATTTTGTACACCTAAATAATAGATCAAAGAAGAAAAGAATGGACAAAAAAGAACAGAACCATATCATTAACTTATAACACAGGAGGATGAGTTATTGAGGTCAAAATTTACAACTGGGAATATTATGATACATGCATGGGATATGCACAGGCACATTATGCCACACTGTTTTACTTAATTTCATCACTTCTATCTGTCATATATGTAAGCATGTTATTTAAATGTGGACATATTATTAGTAAAGGATGTGGTAGATGCAGCACTAAGACTAATTTACTTTTGTTTGATGCTGAAGTTTGTGCTTCATAACCATACTACTGTACTGCCTCTCAGATGATTGATAAAGGTGACTTTGGCTTGGGCTCTTCCCTGAGGTCATTTTAATCTATTACCGCTACAGATCTGGGGCTGTATTAGCTCTTATAGAACCTAATCACACCAGGAGTCACCTGTTGGGACATTGGATAAGCATCTAACTCCAGGATGATATTTAGCTCTCTGTAGAGAACTCTGTAGAGCCAGCTGGATTTGTATCTATGTTCTTGGGAGGCTCAGTACCTATGAATACATGTGGGAATATTAAAAACTGAGGTGCAAGGTGAGAGTAATGCTGACTCTGAAGGTTGTTACCTATCAAGGAGCCTGGGCTCTGAAGCTCAGTGGTTTGACAGTTCTGTAACTAAATGATTTGGCAGTTATATAAAGGTGGACTAACTCTATCTTCACATAAAGAATGGATCTTTGGAACCTAAGTCAAAAAGGAGTGGATTTATTTTGTTAAACTCTTCTATTATATGGTCCTGGAATGCTTATAGTAGCTGAGAGTCGCCAATAAGACATGACAAACCTTCCTTTTCAATTTGTTGTTCCTGCCATAGGAAACTAGGATTTCCCACTTCAAAAGATCAATCCATTTAAGCTTACTCATCTCTAGGATATTGATCTTCATGCACTCCCGTTCATTTTTGAATGACTTCTAATTTTCCTCGATTCATACTTTGTACATCCCGTGAACCTATTGTTTATGAATGTTTATAGTGGTTTCCTCTCAATTTGAGTTGTGCCACATCAACTAACGAAAATCCTGGAAGTTTGCTTCATTCATGCCATGAAAGATGCCTCTCCTTTGAGGAGGCCCAGTTTCCTCCATTTATTTTGAGTGCCTTCTGATCCGAGGGCCTTGTCTCCCAACGCTACCTTAGACGACCCTTCACTACTGCTCAAAATGTTTTCAGTGGCTAATTCTTCAGAAGTGGACGGGCTATTCTTTCTTTCTAGCTTGTCTTAGCCTGGAAGCTCTGCTGAAACCTCTGTAGCTTGAGAAAGACTGCTGCTGTTGAAATAGCATCGTTTCATAGCAACGCGCAAACCAGCGCAGTACAAGTGGACACACGAGTAATAGATAACCAACAGACAGTACTGGACTATGCAAATTTGTCCTTATCTGAGCTCCTTATTTTGTGTTCCCATTTCACATTTATTTTCTAAACAGACATTCTCCAGATAGTAACCCCCAAAATGAAAGTATTGTTTATAAATTCTATAAACAAGATTAAAATTTGTATCCTAGTAAATTCTCCCTTAACCTACAGCTCTCAACAAACTACCCAGCAATGCATCTTCTCTGGGATTATATATGGACCTTTATGAGTTGAGTTAGTTAAAGTTTATTGTGCCAACCTGGGCGATAAACACATGTGGGGTTAATTGAAGGGAGGAGGGATAAATGGCTCGGTGAGCCTCGCCTTTCGAGTTCTTGGGTCTCTTGCTTTCTGATGGTCGCACCAGGGTGTAGCTGCCTTAGCTAGTTCCCTGCTTCAGCTGGCAAGGCTCACTTCCTGCAAGACATCCCCAAGGAGAAGCTGTATGAACCTACCCAGATGCAGCCCTGGGTGCTAGAGCACCTGTGTACAGACCCCTGCCAGCACTGAGATGTTTACACCTTCACTGACTTGGCTTTCCTCCTGCAGTCAGCATCATTGCGTGTGTTTTGTGAAATGGAGGAGGACTTTGTGGATTGGTGTTGGACATATGGGTTAAAGTTGGTCTTGTGGGCTTGGGCAGCACTGGGTTGGGATGTTTTCTTGATGTGCACTTAACCTTTATATAAAACTCTCTCCTATACATATGAGTTTCTGTGGATTTGTCTAAAGTACCCATACTAACACAGAGTTCAAGATAGAAAACTTAAGCCTAGGACCACAATCCTTTGAAGATTCTGCTGCTGTTTATGTAGTTTTGGTAGGCCCATGTAGGTGCAGAATAAGCCAATGAAAACAGAAACTGAGAAACAAAGTGTTGTGTCAGAAAAGAATGAAAGCTAATGTATGAGTCCGGGTAGACTAGAGAAACAAATTAATGGACACTCATATGTGAATAAGAAAGCAGTTTATATACAAGAGCAATTGAATATTGAGAAAACATCCCAGCCCAGTCCAGATCAAGTCTGGTATTAGCCAATATGTCCAATACCGATCTATAACGTTCTCTTCAGACTCACAAAACACATGTAATGTCAGGAAGATCACAGGCCAGTGGGTGGGAAGTCTTATGAATCCACTAGTGTTGTAAGCATCTCAGCGCTGGCAGGGGTCTCCACGTGGCTTCTTTAGCACCCAAAGCTGCCGCAGGGTAGGTCCACGTGGCTTCTCCTCAGGGATGTCTCGCAGGGAGTCAGCCTTGTCAGTAGAGCATCTCCAAGGGAGTGAGTAGAGAGAAAGAGCCAAGTGTCTCCTACTTCCAAGTAGAAAAAATTCAGAGTTCCTAGAATTCTCAGGAGAAGGTCATGCCCTTGGTGGTGAGATGGGTGTGGGAGGCCTGGTAGGGCATGATCAAGGGTAATGTAACAAAGAGGAATTGCTGACACCCTGGTGGGGACTGAACATGATAGTGGGACAGGAGGAAAGTCAAGGGAAATAGAGGAAAGAGCTGGGAGGCAAAGGGTTTTTATAGAGGTCTAGATAAAGGCATGTACATATGAAAATATATTTATATATGAGGATGGGGAAATAGATCTAGGTGCATATATTTATAGGTCTAATATTAAGGTAGCAGAAGGACATTGGGCCTCCACTCAAGTACTTGCAAGGTAGAAATGCAAGAATACTTTCTTCTCTTAAATTGGCATTCTATGATGCTCACCTTCCCGACACAACCGCTGAAAGCAAAGTGGGTAAATAAGCAAATGTGGTGAAGAAAGCTGATGGTGCCCAGCTATTAAAAGATATAGCATCTGGGGTCTTAAAAGCTTGAAGGTAAACAAGC
>NW_022103906.1:20664399-20666518 GCF_000313985.2 Echinops telfairi
CAGTGGCCTAATTAGCTATGATCCGAATTGACAGACTACACTCCACTCCTTCACTCTTAATCCTCTCAAGTCCCAAATTGACACCAGATTATGTGACTACCACACTCATTTCTTGCTCATGATCTTGTGGATCAGCAAGGCTCAGGTCATTGTAGATGTTTAGGAATCCAGGAGGGCAGGACTGCTACCAGTTTGAATGTCATTCATCTAGGAAAGACACAAGGCACGGCATATTCGACACTGATTTCTACAGTTTCCAATAGAAATGATACTCTAATGACACTTCATATGGCTGCAGGTAATACTGAGGAATATTGTTCTACAATGTACCTGGGAGAACCAACAGGAATACTTGAAGAACAGCAGCAACAGTTCAAGATAATTTTGTACCTAGATTGTTGATTCAGTTTCTATTACAGTGTTAATTTCATAATATTGATAGGAAAAATGGGCAATATTACATTTTGGATACAACCCTGATAAGTCAGAGTCATTGGTGAACTACATAATCTTCTTTGAAGCTCTGGGCTAAGGCCCTTACCGGGAGGATTCTGACAAACGTGGTCTTTCCAGGTTTATGGGTCTCTTTGGGAGGAGAAGAGGGAAGGCAGAAGGAATGAAAGCTCAGGTGACATCATACGAAAGGGATCATTTCTTCCTATCATTGAATGTAGAAACACTAGAAGCTTCCTTCTTACTGCTGCACATTTGCATGGCTGAAAGCCTCATCAAAATACAGATTTAACAAATCCAGTTACCATTGTGTTATTTCTGGTCCCTGGTAACTTTGTGACTGTCAGAGTAGAATTGTGCCCCAAAGGACTTTTTCTTTTCTTTTGATTTTATCTTCTTGTGGCAACAATATAAATAACACACTAGACAACATCTCAGTAATTCCTACAGGTACAACTTTGATTGCATTCTCCAAGTTGTGCAATCTTTCTCACTATCCTCTTCCAAGTCATTTCACCCCATGATCACACAGCCTCAACGCCCCTAAGCAAAAACTTCTAATCATAGTAACTCCTAATAATCTTTTGTTTCTACACATTTGCTAATTTTAAGTGTGGTCACATGTTCTTTTGCAGCTGACCCATTTCTCTCAGAATTATGTTTTCATTGATCAGGACTTCATTTCTTTTGAGGCTGAGCAGTCCCCATTTCTGTGTGCACACTCTGCAATGTGTTCATCCTTTCATGAACATTTTGCCTGTTTCCATCTTACAGCTCCTACGGAAATTGAGGCACTCTATAGTTTAGTACGTGATTTTGTGTTCCTGCTTTGTCTTCTTCTGAGTATGTATTTAGAATTATGATTGCAGAGCATTATGGTAGTTGTATGATCAACTTTGTGAGGACTGCCAAACGGTTGTCTACAGTGGTTGTGCCAGCAACTGTCGAGGGTCCAGTTTCTCCACAACTTTGCCCTCATTTAAATTATCTATGTATCTATGTATGTATGTATGTATGTATGTATGTATGTATGTATGTATGTATCTATCTATCTATCTATCTATCTATCTATCTATCTATCTATCTATCATCATCATCTATCTACCATCTATATATATCATTGACATTCTAATAGAGGTATAGCAGTAGCTCAGTGTAGTTTTGATTTACAACTTTACAGTTGTTCATGGTGGATTATTTGGATGGGAAATTTCTTATGTGCTTACTAGCTTCAGAACAACCTTCTGACATAGGCACATTAATTATTCCTTTTCATGTATGCGGTAAATGAGGCTCAGAGAAATGTTTGCCTACCATTATACAGTTCCTGTCAGACTAGACCCGGGCTCAATAGGGTTTTCAGTGGTTGGGTTTTTAGAAGTCCATTGATAGGTCTCTCTTTTCAGGAGCCTCTGGGTTAACTTGAACCCTCACTCTTTCTGTTAGTGGTTGAATGTGTTAACTGTTTGCACTACACAGGAACTCCTTGACCATGATCATGTAGCCAATAACCAGTGGAGAAGTCTCTGGGAGATGTAAACACGACTAGCTGTACATTTTCCCATTTGACTCCGTACCCCCGCCCCCCCCATTCTGACACTGATCCTTCCACTTGAGCTCATTGTTGCAGCCAGTGTCAATCCATCTCGCTGCCCCTCGACTTTAC
>NW_022103906.1:20666618-20670287 GCF_000313985.2 Echinops telfairi
CCGCCCCCGCCTCAGGCACCTTAGAAGACAGGTCTGCTGATCTGCTTTCAAAAGGATGCATCCTTGAAAATCCTAAGTAGTTGCTCACTTTGCACACCTAGGTCATCATGAGTTGGAATCGATTAATGACAGCTAAAAACAGCAATAGTCGCTAGTGATATTGTGCAGCTTTTATCCACTTGTTGGGCACTTGACTCTCTTCTTAAGCTCCATAGGGTTTGAAGGACTGATTTTTCAGAAGGAGATCACTTGGCCTTTCTTCTGAGGTACCTGTGAAGGGACTTGAACCTCCAGCATTTCCGTGAGAAGCTCAGCACGGTGCCCATTTGTACCACCCCTAGACCCCTAAGTAGAAGTTTTACAGCATCTCCAAGTAGTAGTTACTGTCCTAGCTGGAGGGGTGCATTGAGAGAAAAGTAATCAGAGGGGAAAGGACTATCCAAAAAGTTCAGAATCTAAAGTAATATGACACAAAGGAGATTTTAAAACTCCTTCCTGTAACTTTAAAAATGTCTAAAACGCAGGGAGGGAAAGGGGCCTTTGTACTTTCAATTTTTTTCTTATAGATCTAATATTGCACTACAAGATAAAGTTTATTTTTTTAAATGGCTGCTAATTTCAAGGTCAGTGGTTCAAATTCTCCAGCTTCCCTGGTAGAAAGAAGAGGTTGTCTGCTCCTGTAAAAGTTACCATCATGGAAACCCGACACGTGACCATGGAGAGTTGGGATTGACTCAATAGCCATGGGAGTTTTAGTTGGTAAAATATGGTCTATGAAAAAATATTCTCATCTTTCTCTCCTCGGTGTTAAAGTAAGTGGTGAGTGTGGTGTTTGAACTTCTCTACAGGACAACAATGACCTGAGGGAAAAACTCAAGTTTGTCTATTGTCTTTGCATGAAGAGAAGACTATCCCGGGAACGGAAGAAGTTTCTCGGGAAACTTATTTCCCATTTTGTCTTTTTGACCTTACCACTGTTTGTTTTAAACTGCAGCTGCTTCATTTTCTTTGAACATTATTGATCTCTCCAGGGTCTCTAGCATGGCTTGACTTTTCTAAGTGATCTATTACTGAGCTGCTGCAATATTGTCTAGTGTGGGGGGGGAAGGGGGATCCCTAATACCCATCCTTAATACTCAGCATTTATGTCCTCTGTGGTCCTCAGGATTTCATCTCTGTTAAAGCCTGGTCTGTTTAGACAGATTTTGTCTGTCAGGTGAAACCTATTATGCTCAATAAACTGGTAAACGGTGGATCACAGCTTGACTGCTCATTTGCAACTTTCTTAATGAAACAGCACTTCTAGAATTCCCGAGAGAAGCTTTTCACTTGAAGAGGGACGCCTAGACCTCAAACTCGGACCCCATGTTATCTAATGTCTGATTTACTAGCAAACTTACTTCCCATTAGTCTTAAAGGGTTGCAGACTTTGGTTAAGGAATAGTAAGTAGCACACCAATTTGAAGGCATAGCAATCTCTGAACTGTTAAGTCCTTGCGGCAGGCTGGCCCTTGCAGGGTTGGTGCTGGAAATCCACCAGCCACTCCATGAGGGAAGCTGAGGCTGTCAGCTTCCATAAACATTTATAGTCTTGGAAACCCTATACAGGTAAACTGCACTTGGAATCAGCTGGCTGGCTGTGGGTTTGGGTGTGTCTGTTTGTTTGTTTAGACTTCATTGTAATTTATAGAGCTCCAGATTCTGACCGAGTTTAGGATTCTGTCCAGTGTCATGCTTTAACGCCCTCTGGCACCCCTGAAGGAGGCCTGGTTGTGTAGCAGTTACTTGTGGGCTGCGAGCCACAAGAGTTGGCTGTTCAAAAGCACCAGCAGCTCCTCGGGAGAAAGACTGAGCTTTCTACTCCTGTATGCATTTACAGTTGCCCAAACCCACAGTTGCTATGAGTCAGCATGAACTCCGTAGCAATGAGTTTGGTTTGGGTTTGGCAGCTCCTGTACTTTACTACTAAGGCTAATTCAAAGCATGAACCTACTCAGGTGCCCCAGAAGAGAGGGTTTAGGAGATACTTTTGAAAGGTCCTGGCCAATAAGACCTCATGGAGCTCAATTCTACATTGACATACATGGTGGAAAAGGACCATGTTTCAGAATCAACTCATGGAAACGATTTTTCCTTTTGTGTTCCAGGATAATTAAAAAGTTAATTCATTTTAACCCAACAGGGTAACAATGAGCATGTGTGGGAAATAAATTCAAAGTTAGTTCTTCACGATACGGGCGGCATTGTAGCTCTGCTCCTCGTGTGTTGGTGGGACCTGGGTTTGCTCCTTACCAACTGGATATGAAAAAGTGATGGGATGTCATGCTCATGATTATACTATTTTATCTATGACTCTGGCTTGCAAGCAGACTCCTGGTCACATTTTTCTATCTTTGAAGAAGCAAAATGCCAGGAATTCTTCAGCTGCAAGGAACTGAACACTGAAAACAACCACGTGAACAGAAAACTGATGCTTCCCTGGTCTTGCCCCTAGCTGGGAACTTGCCTGGCCGGCACCTTGTGGTACTCGCAGCCTTGTGGTACTCTCAGAAGAGCGCCCAGTTCAGCTACGCTTGCTTTCTGACCCATAATAACTGTGAGGTAACGTGTGTTGTCTCACGCCACTAAATCTGTGATGGCTTCTTGCACAGCCATGAAAACTTGATACAGCCCCTGAATGCTGAGGAAGACGCTTAGCTTAATGGGACCGTACATGTATCTGCTCTGGAACATTTTTTCTTTGCCATGAGCAGGAAACACTTGAGGGATTCTTCTGAGCCCTAAAATAGAAATCTATATTGCTTCCAGGAACAATTTCTATGCCTACCCTCATTATTCTTACCTGAGTGAGGAATACAGAATTAGAGGTCAAACACTTCAAATCCAAGCAGTTCTTTGAGGCTGCCATTCTGAAAATGCCCTGCTCCTAGCCTTTGTGGTGCGTGTGGGAATAATATACTTTTTGAGTGGAACATCAAGGAATTGTTAATCATTAGAGGTCTTATTTGTCCCGAGAATATCATTATTCTTAGGTGACTCCTCCACTGGGCAGGGGTGCTGATATTCACTTGAAAGGCAGCTGATCAGGTGAGGCTTTCTCCCACTCCGACAGGGCCAGGCTGTCAAGTTCAACATACCCAGCTATGGTAGTTATATAATCATTTGTCAATTTGAGGATTAAGAATGAAGGGGTGGAGTCTAGTCTGTCAACCAGATCATAGCCAATGAGGCCTCTGTGTGGGCATGGCCTTCTCCTGAGGATTCTGAGAATACTGTATTTCCTCCATGGAGGTGGGAGACACACTCTCTCTCTACTCCCTCCATGACAGATGCTCTATTGACAAGACACATGGCTCTATGCCCTGGAAGCTGCAGAAGCCACATGGACCAACCCTGATGCAACCAGACGTTTGGAGCCAGAGAAGCCACCTAGAGACCCCTGCTAGTGCTCAGATGCTTACACCGCCACTGGATTCAAAGATTTTCTACCCACTGACCTGTGATCCTCCTGCATTCTGCATAATTCTTTGTGTTTCGTGAGTTTGAGGAGGACTTTGTAGATCGTTGGTGGACATGTGGGCTAAGTTGAACTTATGGGCTTGGACAACACTGGGTTGGGATGCTTCCTGAATGTACACTTACCCTTTATATAAAACTCTCTCTTATACA
>NW_022103906.1:20670387-20679629 GCF_000313985.2 Echinops telfairi
TCAATTGCTCTTGTATATAAACCTCTTTCTTATTCACATATGAGTCTATGAATTTGTTTTGCTAGTCTACCCGGACTAACACACTGGCAATGTCTCTGTATTTATTCTGAATGATACTAATTTCTTTCAAGGAGATGTTTTATGTCTTACAATTGTTTTCACATCCTAGTATACCACATATTTAATATTGCCTTGTCCTCTAAGGGTTTTAACATTCTATAGTTTTAAAACTCCCACTTCTTCCAGAAGTTCCTCTTCTCCCCATGACAACAGCCATCATAGAATGAGAACTTGGTAGACATAATGACTCACTGACAGAGTCCCTCTTCCCTTTACATCATCGCTACTGCTCAAACAGTCAGGGCAGAAGAGGGAAGGAGGGGAAAGATAGAGGTTATCAAAGTGGAGGTGATTAGAGGGGAGGAATCATGGCTGATAGGTTTAGAGATCTATTTTCACTGCATGTTATTGACTGCACAACTGAGAGAGCCTTCACAAACAGGGGTTGGTTATTTTACTTTGACAAGGGTTAATTCAGTTGTGCAGTCATGCCATCAAATACCCAGCATTTTCCACTTTCCTGCTCTGTCCTTGTTAGGTTGTGGAAGGCAATTCCCCTCATGGTCACAGTATGGCTGCCACAACTCCAAGCATTGATTACAGCCTCCTAAAGAAGATCCTGAGGGAGAATGATGGGCTTTCTACTCCGAGAAAGAGTTAAAGTCTCCACAACTCCAAGCATTGATTACAGCCTCCTAAAGAAGATCCCGAGGGAGAATGATGGGCTTTCTACTCCGAGAAAGAGTTAAAGTCTCCAAAACTCACAGGGGCAGTTCTACCCTGTCCTGTGGGGTCACTATGAGTCAGCATCAACTTGATGGCAGCGAGAGAAGATCCTCAATAGCTCCTCCTTTCAAGGAGTAAGGACAGTATCCTCAGTCATCCTGCATCTCATTTGCTTGGGTGACTGACTTAGTATGTCCATAGTTAATAAACTAAACACAAGGGGAAAGGATGCACCCTAGTCAGTATTGATGCCTTGGGTTAGACAGTAGTTATCTAGAGCTCAGAGGGAGGCTGATGAGTCAAACAAAACTGGGATTCTTCCATCAAGAAAACCCAGGGACAAGGGAAGAGTAAGTGATCTAAAATTGATGGAGAGCAGGGCATAGGATGCTGGGGGCGTGGGAGGTGTGGGAGTGGGGGCCTCAATCAAGGGCAATGTAGCCAAGTGGAGTGACCATAACCCAAATGAAGGCTGAACATGATAGTGGGACAGGAGAAAAGTAAAAGGAAACAGAGGAAAGAAGTGGGAGGCATAGGATAGTTATAGAGGTCTAAATACAGGCATGTATATATATAAATACATTTATATACAATGACAGGAGAATAGAGCTATGAACATATATTTATAAAGTATTGCAGTAGCAGATGGACATTGGGCCTCCTCAAGTACTCCCTTAATGGAAAAACAATTTGTTCTACTAACACAGCAATCTGTGATGTTCACTGTCCCTGACACGTTTGCTGAAGACAAATGGGTGCATAAGCAAATGTGGTGAAGAAAGCTGATGGTGCTCAGCTATCAAAAAATATAGCATCTGGGGTCTTAAAGGCTTGAAGAAAAACAAGTGGGCATCTAGCTGAGAAGCAACAAAGCCCATATGGAAGAAGCACACCAGCCTGGTGATCATTAGGTGTCCATGGGATCAGGTATCAGGCATCAAAGACCCAAAACAAAACAAACAAAAAGCATATGGATGGGAATGAGGGGGAGGGCAGCATGGAGAACCAAGCCCAACAGTAGTCAATTGGAAATCTCCCTGTCAGATTGGCCACAAGGAAGAGAAGAGTCAGTGAGGGTGCAGTACAGCACTGATTATACACATAACCTTCATCTAGTTCTTTAATGCTCCTCCCTCCCCCACTGCCATGACCCCAATTTTATCTTACCAATCTGGCTAGACCAGAACATGTGAACTGGTACAGATAAGAGCTCAATACAGGGAATCCAGAGCAGATAAACCCCTCAGGACCAATAAGGGAGCAGCAGTGATCGTAGGAGGGTTAGGGTGGGGTGTGGGGGAAGTAAGGGGGAATGGATCACATGATTGATGTATGGGCCCCTTTCAGGGGGATGGACAGCAGACAAGTGGGTGAGATGAGACAGCAGTTAGTGTAAGACATGAAAAAAAGGGTAATTTATAAGTTATCACGGGGACATGGAGGAGTGAGGGAGGGGGAAAACTACGGAGCTGATGCCAGGGGCTCAACTAGAAGGAAAAGGTTCTGAAAAGAGGATGACCAGATATGTAAAAATATGTTTGACAAAATGAATACATGTATGGATTGTGATAAGAGCCCCAATTAAATTAAATTAAATTCAAAAAGAAATATGGGGAAGAAAAGGCATGCTCCTTGGCAGCCAGCAACGGCTGCCTTAGAATTAAGATGCAAAAGGTCATAGCAGTTCCCTTTGATTGTGTGGGAAGTTAGTGGCAGCCTCTTGCCTCCTTAGCACCACACTTTCCCCCCCCTGTGCTTCTGTCTCTTCCTCTAGCAAAGGGCTTGGGAAAGTTAATTGTGTGGGCTCTATGGTGATGTGCATGATCACCAGCTCTGGAAACATAAAGAAGAAGTAGAAAACCTGCTCAGGGATGACTTTCATGTGGGAAAATAGAGCAATAACCTAAATAACCATAGCTCAACCTCACAGATGCTACTGCCTGGATACAGGGCAGTCTGCTGACTGATGACATATCTCTGCTGGGGCGATTTCCTCTCCCCACCTCTGACCAGCTGCTGCCTCTTGCCTCGCCCTTCTCCTCCTGTTTGCTGGCTCTGATATATGTCCCCTGCAGGAATGCGGAGAGAATAAAAGTTCCCTCCTGGGGTTTTGCACTGCAGAGCAGCCATGCAGCCCTCTTGCCCCAGTATCTCTGCAGCGCTGACACAGGCAGTTCGCTCTGTTCCACAGAGATGCTGGCACCAGGAGCCTGCTCTCTGGACAAAACTCTGGAAGATCCTGGCTGCTCTGAGCTCCAGAATCGTTCATCAGAGCAGCTTGATAGCATTCCCTCCGCCTTTTGCTATCAGCTTGTGGGGATAGATTCAGCTCTTTGGGGACTGCAAGGGAGGGAAGATGGGAAAGGCACCCACCCTTTGGGGCCCTTGGCAGGCACTGGGTGGTGTGATGTCTTCTGATTGGGCAAGTGGGGCTCGGAGGAGCCAGAGACCGGAGTGCAGGCAGTGATGGCAAAGACTGCCGAGCTGTGAGTCAGCATTCTCACCAGCAGCTCTCAGCTGATGCCCGGGTCAAGGGCAATGCAGGCAGGGACAGAGGCCTGTGGAACAGAAAAATGGATGCTTTAGAAGCTGACTGACGTTTGCTTTTAAATGATCGATTTGCTTCTCAGGAGGATTCCCCCCACCCCCTTTTTTTTCTCATAGTAATGAGCCAGGAAGGAAAGGAAAATGTCCTTACTCATTTCTTGGCCCCATCTGGATATTAACCTTTAGCACCGATTAAGACAAATGCCATTTCCACGTCGGATGCTTTTCGACTAGAGTTGAATTAAACCTTTCAGCTCTTGACAAGCTTGTATTCCGTTTCTCAGAGTGACGGTCCCTCAGGCAGTCAGGGAGAGGGTGAACAGACCAGTCACTTAGCATTAGACTGACCGAGATAAATGAGGGGTGTTGGCCTGGCGCTCTTATTCCTCTCTCCACAGTGGTTACTCGAGCATCACCAGGCAGGCTTGGTGCTCATCAATAGCTGAAAGGCCATCGTGCAGATGCCACCGGGTCGCAAAGGCCACAGGAAGCCAGAGGAGCGACTTCTTTCTGCTGATATCATAAAGAGCTTTGCCGAGGAAATTCATGGTCGAATCGAGGAAGCAATACTGCTTAAAGCATAGTCAGATCCGCACTTTATTGCAAGGGGTGAAAAAGGAATAATTCATAGAGTCTGTTTCGTTTAAAATAAAGTGTCAGAGAAGGTCCCCTTTGTCTTCTCATCAGCAGCATCGTCTCGCGATCACTCTAGTTCTTCAAGAGGGTGGCGGTGACGGTCTGCTTGGTATGCGTGTGTACGTGCGCACACGGGGTGTGCATGTGCGCTGTTCGGTGGGCTTGTCCTTTGCCCAAAAAGAAGTATTTCCTCCCCCCAAAATATCTTAAAACTGAGAGAAACTCTGCTGTTGGAAAACCAGGAAGTCGAGGCAGATTTTGCTCTCCAGGTACGCTCCCCTCTGACTCACCTCCATCTGGCAGAGCTCCTGCGGGTCCTGCCTGCCCCCAAACCCAGGACAACGGATACCAGTTTTCAGCTTTTCAGTGTTTAAATCCCGATCACCCCCCTTTACCCGAAAGCAGAAATCCGATGCAGCAATGTAGCAGTCTAAAACTGGAGCAGCCTAAGGTTTGAGACGCGGCCCATATTTCTCTCCTTTGGTCGAGAACATACAAGGCTGCCTGTTTCCCCGCAGCCGAGTGACTCCGGAACATGACTGTCACCGTGGCAGGTGAACGGACAGGCCCACTGGGAAAGAGTCCTTTCACATGCCTTGGATTTATGGGCTCTTCGTGGAAGGCATTCTTTGCAGCCATTAGTCACGTGCTTTTTCATAGGAGAAAAGGAAGGCGACTACAGACGAGGTTGCTGCTCGGTCTTCTGACCTGTTAAGAATCTCCGTGAGTTTGGGAGAGAGGCGTACCAGCTCGGCCGAGAGCCCTGGCGATGCCGAGTGAGCACCTGGCTGCTAACTGTAAAGTCCCTGTGGTGCGAACTCCAGCCAGGCTATGCGCAGAGGAAGGAGGACAACTGGAGGAAGACGTGGAAGTAGCAGTCTGCTTCCCTAAAGATTAGGACATTGGAAACTCCATGGGGACATTGATTGTACTCTGCCCTGTAAGAGGCCTGGTGGTGTCCTGGTTATTTACCCTGTGATCTGCAGGGTTGGCACTTACAAACCACCAGCATCTCCTCAGGAGAAAAACTGGGCTTTCTACCCTCATGAAGGGTTACAGTCTTGGAAACCCACAGTAGTCCCCAGGAGTCAGCATTGACACCATGGCAGAGAGATAGGTGGTTTTTTTGGTCCCTTTTCTTTTCTGCGCTGGAGGGTCTCTATGAATCGGGATCGACTTGATGGTAGCGAGTACATATTGATCATAGATAGTTTAGCTTACACTATATAGGGCATACAGTCTTGCTTCAGTGGGATAGAACTAGAATGGATTCGTAGAGAATAAAGGAGAGAGGCAGAGGTCAGCGGAGTTTGTCATTCAGGGACTGCGATCCTAGAGCAGGTCTCCTCCCCCTCCTCCTCTGAGTGCAGTTTGTACCCTGCGTCCTCTGTCCACCAGCTTCCTGTTCCTCCGCAGCCTCCCCGGGGACGTTTCTGGTTGCACACTGTTCATTAAAGAGCAGCAGCCCTGAGCAGCTCGATGGGGGAGGAGAGGGAGGCAATGAGCCTGGAGCATCTTCACAGGTGCCCAGGCTGGAGGCGACCTGGAGAAGCCAGGGATCTGGAGAAGCCAGGGATCTCCTGTCCCCATCGGAGGGTAAATCAGGCCAGGCAACTGTGACATTGATTCTTAGAGGACATTTTTCGGGCTCTGAGAATGCCATTTGCAGAAAGAGCATTCTGCTTTTGGAGGGGATCAGTATTACAGATAGATTTTCTTCTTCGTTCAAGTCCCGAGACCAGGTTTATGATGTTAGCAGAGGGTTAGCCGCAACTGGAATCACCAACCTTGCCTTTTATAGAGCCTCCAAAGCCATACTAGCGAAAACACAGCGACCAGCCGCAAGTCCTGGATACAAGCTCAGTCTCCAACCAGGAGCACCTACCGAAAGATCCCTCTCCCCTCGCTTTTCCTGTCCATGCCGGTCTCTTTCAGCTTCTGACCTCCCCGTTTCTGTTCTCCTCTCTGCCTTGCTCATGCCCCTGTCACCCCTCAGGGGTCTTCAAATATTTTAAACAGGGGGCCAGTTCACTGTCCCTCAGACTGTTGGAGGGCCGGACAATAGTTTTTTTAAAAAAAACTATGAACAAATTCCTGGACGAGTCCGCTGCTAAGCAGGACAGGCAGCGGCTGCAAAAACACCCAGTGGGCAGGATAAATTTCCTGGGCGGGCTGCATGTGGTCCGCGGGCCGTAGTTTGAGGACCCCTGCCTCAGAGAGCCACAGTTTATTTTCCTTTATGAAGAATGAACCTTACTTTCCATAGAAATACAGGATATGAAAGCCTTGTGGACTACATTCCTATTCTGGCATGCATGGGATTAACTGGACTGAAATAGTTTTGTTCACAAGCAAGCAAACAACAAAATGTGGCATGCAGTTTCGTCTCTCTGTATATTTAATCCTCATGCAAGAGTTATATATGTCTGTGAATTTACTGTTTTAAGCCATCCTTCTCTTTGCTCTACCTCTGCTATAATTTGAGGGCAATGAGGAACCAACATCTTCCCTAGTGTCACAGAATGGCCGGTAGGATTGCAGGCACTAATAGATACAGTTCATCTGCTTTTACATAGCTGCTCTCCTTTTATTTGCTATTTCTTCTTTATTATTATGTAATTTGTCCAACAACGTGTTTGTTGTTGTTGTTGTTGTTAGGTGCCTTTCAGTGGCACCATCTCACATCAACCCAAGGTATCACAGAGCTACACCCATCCTGGTACTGCCCCATCCTCGCAGTGGTGATGCTTCAGCTCACTGTCTCAGCCCCTGGGTCAATCCCTTTCATCAGGGGTCTTCGGGGCTTCACCAAATGTGGTATTGCTTTTCAGGGACTGGTCTCTCCTGATAACCTGTCCAAAGTACATGCCTGGCCAAACGTTTTCCAAGACAGGCTTCTTTGTTCTTCTGGCAGTCCATGGGCTTTCAATATTCTTCACCAGCACCACCATTCAACTGCATCAGTTGGTCTTCAGTCTTCCTTATGCAATGTCCACATTCCACACACGTATCAGGCAGTTGAAAATCCTATGGCTTGGGTCAGGGGCACTGTAGTCTTCAAAGTGACATCCTTGCTCTTCAGCACTTCAAAGGGGTCTTACGCAGCAGCTTCACCCAGGGCAATGTGTATGTATTACATGATTTCTTGATGGCTGCCTCTATGAGCATTGTTTGTGGAACCGAACAAGATGAGATCTTTGACAGTTGCAGTCTCTCTTCCATTTATTGTGATGTTACCTACTAGACCAGTGATGAGAATTTTGATTTCCTTTTTTTTAAGTCATTTTATTAGGGGCTCATACGACTCATCACAATCCATACATACATCAATTGTGTAAAGTACATTTGTACATTCATTGCCCTCGTCATTCTCAAAACATTTGCTCTCCACTTAAGCCCCCAGCATCAGGTCCTCATTTTTTCCCCTCCCTCCCCACTCCCCCTTCCCTCGTGAGCCCTTGATAATTTATAAATTGTTTATTTTGTCATATCCTGCCCTGTCCGACATCTCCCTTCACCCACTTTTCTGTTGTCCGTCCCCCAGGGAGGAGGTCACATATAGATCCTTGTAATCAGTTCCATAATTCCAACCCACTCTCCCTCTACCCTCCCAGTATTGCCACTCTCACCACTGGTCCTGAAGGGATCATCCGCCCTGGTTCCCTGTGTTTCCAGTTCCCATCTGTACCAGTGTACACCCTCCGGTCTAGCCAGACTTGCAAGGTAGAATTGGGATCATGAGAGCGTGGGGAGGGAGGGAGGGAGGGATTTTCTTTACAATGATGTATAACCCACACTGAAGGCTACAATCCTTGATCTTCATCTGCAAGGGCTTCAAGTTCTTTTCACTTTCAACAAGCAAGGCTGCATCATCTGCATATCGCAGGTTGTTAATAAGCCTTCCTCCAATCCGGATGCCACATTCTTCTTCATGTAAGCTTAAAATAGTCTTTCTGATTATTTGCTCAGCATACAGATTGGATAAATACGGTGAAAGGATACAACCCTAGCACACACTTTTCCTGATTTTAAGCCATGCAGTGTTCCCTTGCTGTTTGAACAACTATCTCCTAGTCCATATACAAGTTCTGCATGAGCACAATGTAGTGTTCTGTGATTCCCATTCTTCTCACGGCTATTTTTAGTTGGTTATGATGCACATAGTCAAATGCCCTTGCATAATCAATAAAGTATAACCCCCTTTCTGGTATTGTCAGCTTTCAGCCACGATCCATCTGACATCAACAGTGGCATCCATTGTTCCATGTCCTCTTTGAAATTTGGTCTGAACCTCTGGTCAGCTCCCTGTGAATGTTCTCCCTATGAATGCAATGTTGTTGAGTGATCTTACATTCATGTGACATTAACGATGCTGTTTCATAATTTGTGTACTCCGGTGGGGCACCTTTCTTTGGAATGGGTAAACATATAATCCTCTTCCAGCCACTTTACCAGGTAATTGTTTTCCACATTTCTTGGCATAGGTGATTGAGTACTTCATTAGCTTGTTGAAACATTCCGATGACGATTCCAATTGGTATTCCATCAGTTGCAATTGGTGTTCCTGAGCCTTGCTTTTGGCTATCAGTGCAGCTTGGACTTCTTCCTTCAGTACCACTGGTTCTTGTTTGTATGCCAACTCTTGAAATGGTCGAATGTCGACTACTTCTCTTTAGTGCAGTGTCTCTGTGTATTCTTTCTGTCTTCTTTAGATGCTTCTTGCATTGTTAGATATTTTTGCCCATCAAATCCTTCAATATTTCAATCCAAGTCTTGAAAGCTTCTTTCAGATCTTTTAGCTTAAAATATTCTAAGCATGTTCTTCCTTTTTGTTTTTCTAACTCTCGGGCCTTTGCTTATTTCCTTATAAGGTTTTTGTCCTCTTCAGTTACCCTTTCAAATTTTCTGGTCTGTTCTTTGACTTCATCATTTCTTCCATCTGCTTTAGCTACTTTCTGATTAAGAATGAGTTTCAGAGTCTCTTTTCACATCCACTCGGGGCTTTTCTTTCTTTCCCGTCTTCTTAAGGACCTTTTGCTTCCTTCCTGTATGATGTTCTTGATGCCATGTTACACTCACAAAGCCTCCTGTCATTAGTGTTTACTGTGTCAAATCTGTTCTTGTGATCAGTTCCCTAAATTCAGTTGGGGATGTAGTGGGAGTACATTCAAGGTCTTATTTTGGTTCTTGTAGACTTATTTTAATTTTCTTCAGGTTCAACCTGAACTTGCATATAAGCATTTTCTGACCTGTTCCACAGTTGGCCTGTGGTC
>NW_022103906.1:20680888-20683147 GCF_000313985.2 Echinops telfairi
GACCCTAGAAAACAGAGTTAAACTGCCCGTGTGCATAGCCAAGACTGTGATTCTTAGTGGGCTTAGAAAGCCTCCTCTTTCTCTCCCGGCAGCTGATGCTTTCCAATCACTGACTTTGTGGTTAGTAGACAAACATGTGACCACGACACCACCAGGGTTCCTTGTGAGGACCCTAATATTTAACCAAATAAATATTTGTATTTGTGAAAGAATACCTGAACTCAATGAAATAATCCAAATGTTGATACATCAGTCTGAAAAATGGAGTGTTCTCTAAAGTAATGCAAATGCTACATATTTACATTGATCTGCAGTTTCATAGATTATAATGGAGCTATTTTACTTAGAAGTTTAATTTTGCATCTTTACTCTGTACGCTATCTCATGTTCAGTTTGAATTGTTATTGTGATAATTTTAGTACCTTTATAGGTAATATAGAATTGGGATGTAGAAAATTGTGATCAGGATTTGAAAAAGTTTGATGAAAAAAAGTAAGAAGAAAAAAATCCAGAAAAGGAATTACTTTAGGATTATCTCAGCATTGTGTTGATTAGGTAGTGAAATTACAAGATGAAATTGTTTATGATTGAATAACTACAATTTAGGGAAGTGTAGAGGTGTTAAAAAAGTTCATCTTGTAGGCTAGAGGATTACCTTGAACAATAGAATCTAACAGCCCAGAGGCAGATGCAAAAGATGGTAAAAGATTATTCAAATGATTCCAGTGATACACATTCGATGAGAGGAAATTGCCCAAGCATTGGGTCAAAAAATCTGGGGTTTCAGATGTTGGTGAGTAAGTCATTAAAGAGAAGTAAGACTGGTTCTTGGGTCTCTTGCTTTATGATGGCCGCACCAGGGTGCAGTTGCCTTAGCCAGTTCCCTGCTTCAGCTGGCAAGGCTCACTTCCTGCAAGACATCCCCAAGGAGAAGCCACATGGACCTACCTCAAAGCAACTCTGGGTGCTGGAGCAGCCGTGTGGAGAACCCTGCCAGTGCTGAGATGCTTACACGTTCACTGGTTCGGCTTTCCTCCTGCAGTCAGCATCATTGAGTCTGTTTTGTGAGATGGAGGAGGACTTTGTGGACTGGTGTTGGGTATGGGTTAATGTTGGACTTGTGGACTTGGGCAGCATTGTGTTGGGATGTTTTCGTGATGCACATTAACTTTATATAAAACTCTCTCTTATACATGAGTTTCTGTGGATTTGTTTCTCTTAAGTAACCAGACTAATACACTCCTACTATTATATTTATGTATAATTCTTGTTCTTTTTCTTCATCTCCTCTCTTTCTTCATTGTCTTAAGATCATAGTGGATAACAGGTCCCAGCAGCCTACAACTTGTAAAATAACACAATTTTGTAAAAATGTCCTTTTGAGATTTCAGTTTATATTCTAAGGGAGGAATGGAAAGATGGAGCCTTTAATACTTATTAGGTGTGAGATTTTTCAGCTTTAACAAAGCATATTTTCTCACATTACACAGAGAGATTCAAGGAGAATATGCTCAAATACGTACAACTGGTAAGGGCTGGAAAATCAGAGATTAAAAATTAAAAGATGGTTCTGCTTAATTTCAAAGTCTATGCTTTGGTTTCCATGTGATAACTTTAATCCAAAAGAAAATGAAATGAAAGTGATTCAATGCCTACTGAAAAGACTTACACCTGGATCTTCTTTGGAATATCAGAAAAGACTGTGTGTCTACACTATTGTTGTCATTGTGTGCTGTTGAGTCAAAAATTTTTGGGAGATGGAGTGTAAAGAAGGCATACTAATGGTGCAAATGGTTAAACACATGGCTGTTAACAAAATGATTGGTGGTTGGAGCCAGTGTAGCAGCGACTCAAGAGAAAGACTTCACAATCTGTTTCTGTAGGGGCTGCTGTTGTTGGCAGGTGCCATCCAAGTGGTTCCTCTGACTCATAGCAACCCTGTATAGAATAAAAGGGAGCCCTGCCCTGTTCTGCACCATTCTCACAATGGTTGTTTCATCTGAGTCCATTGCTGCAGCCGATGTGTTCGCCCATCTCATTGAGGATCTTTTTCCTTTTGGCTGACCCTCTACTTTCCCAAACATGAGTTTACTCTCCAGGGATTAGTTCCTTTAAAAAATATGTTCAAAGTACATGCAAAAAGTCCCTTACTATCCCAACTTCTAAGGAGAAATCTGGCTATGTTTATTCCAAGATGTTTGTGTGTTCTTCTGGTGGTACCTGGTGTCCTCAGTATCTTTGCCAGCATCATAATGCAAA
>NW_022103906.1:20683756-20692030 GCF_000313985.2 Echinops telfairi
CTTTTCAGTTAATACAGAAGTCTTCTTTATCTCTTTTACCCGATCAGCTGAAAAAATTTAACTGGCTAGCCATAGCTAATCTTCCAGCTAATAATATTCTGATCTTAGTTTTGATCAGAAAACCTATGCCAATTTACTATTTATTCAAATAAATGTGAACTGGAGTAGGGACCTGGGGATGGATTAGTTAAACTCTCAACTACTAACTAAAGGGTCGTGGATCGAACTCATTTTCAGCTCCACTAGAGAAAAGGTCTGGCCATCAGGATGACAACATAGAAAACCTAGGGGTCAGTGCTTCTTTGCCATGTAGGATTACAGTGTGTCCGACTTAGCAGCATACAACAGCGGCAAATACTGGAGTATTAAAGTGAACCACTGCTGTTTGTCCTGTGCCTAGAGCTTCATGTACATTACTTTATTTCACCTTCACATTCATCCAGCAGCATAGGTCCAGTTCTACTCTGACACACATGCGGTTGCCATGCGTCAAAGTCATTGTGACAATCCTTTTTAAATTCCTATTTTATAAATGAAGAAACAAAGGATCCAAGGGATTAGGTAAGTAAATAAACTGCCTAAGGTGAAGTAGGACTTGAAACAAAACTGGAGTCTGTTGTTCTTCAAGGCTCAAGATCTTTCCACAGGCTTTGAATTTTGGACTAATCTGTTACTTTTCTATCTCTCTTTACTTGCCCCAATCAGGAATCTTATACTCAGTTCACTCAGCCTTTCAATAGCCTTACAACTTCTTTGGGCTCTCTTGTCTTTCCATGGATATGTTTTCTTGCACAGAAATATACTTCTTATAATCCTTGGGGAGTTTGGACTACCAGAGAGAACTTGGTTGTATTATTTACGTATCATTCGCTGCCTATTGATGCTAATTTTTTTCACGTCACTGTCAAGGTTTTTGAGGGCAGATACTAATTAAACCTTTTTATCTATCTCATTATGAACCCATTGGCATGCAATGGGCGTGCACTAAATATTGTGGTCATTATTGTATAATTCTAAATTGATTCTGACTCACAGAGCCCATATATTACAGAGTAAAACTCCTCAGTGTTTTCAAGTCTATAATCTTGATGGAAACAGACTGAGATGTCTTTCTGCTATGAAGTGGCAAATGGGTTTCTAACCATTGGCCTTTCAATTAGCAGCTAAGTGCTTAACCGCTGTGCCAACAGGGCTCCTTATTTGACTTCTTGTAGAGAGTACGCAGGGAACAACTAATTTGGCCCAGATATATAGAAGGCTAGGCTTTCCTAATGAGCCATCTTAAATAATTTCATGCATTGACAATAATGTGGGGTTGAAAGTGGATTTTTCTGCCTACTAATAAAGGTTAGCTTACCTACACCTTCCCATCACCTCTATGGAATTTTTCATATGTATTTATTGAGTGTTGGTTAGCTAACATGTAGAAAGCTGAAATTCTATGGAATGCCACATTTTTGGTAGAAATGAAGTGCTCTCACAAGTGTTTTTCTCTCTGCCTACATCTTTTCTCTTTTTTTATTTTTTGTGAGGGGAGGGGGCATTATATTAGAAATTAGATCCTGAAGTTAATAACCCACACAGATGTCTTCCTTTTTATATTTTTGAAAGGGGGGGGCTACGTGTAATATAGTAGATAGTTCCAAAGCAAGAATTATGTCTGCTTAGTCTCATGTAGCTTTCAGGGGCTTTAGTCCTCTTGCATGAGTTAAGAAATACTGCAGTCAGAAGCTCAACATTTCCAAAGGTTAAAATAACTCATAGTGTTTAATGAAAGCTATTGTTGTTTTAAAAAATGAACAATAAAATGATTAAGACTCTAACAACAGTGCCTTGGCCCTAGTTTAATAAATGAGCTCAGGAAGGTAATTCAAAATCTCCCGTAACCTCCAGGAAGTACCTGGAAATGTGAAAACTCAACTGATAAATTAATACAAAAAGAAATTAAGAATTGTCAGAAATTTGCCCTTGTTCCTAAGAAAATTAATTGTTATGTGGTACTTGGATAGAAATTTTATTTTTGGTGAGCACTTTTATATATATTATCTCTTTCAAGTCATTATAATAGAATGTTAGATCTTATTTATTAAATGGAATGAAACAAGACCATCTGCCTAAGAGTTATTAGGTAGAGTTTTAAGCAATTATATCAACTAGAAATGATCAAATGGGCTGCTATGACAAAAATCTATGTGGGTCCTGAAACTTTCATAAAAACACAAGTTCATATAGACTAAAATATAAAACTGCTAATTATTGTAGTAGCCAGTAAGTTAATTCTGACTTATAGTGACCTAATATGCTGCCGAGTTCATAGAATTCTAGTGACTGTCCCTTTTAGAAGTAATTACCAGGCCTTTCTTCTGAGTTGCCTTGCTGGTTTGAACCATCAAACATTCATGATCCGTGGAGCGCTTTAACTGTTTTGCCACCTAAGGACTCCCATGTAAACAATAAACTGACACAAAATTTCTCTATCCCAAATGTGTTTATAGACAAGAAAGTCCTTATTTCATCATTTAATTTATGAACAAGGAAAGGCCACTACTGTAACAAAACTCTAAAATTTCATTAGCCTAGCACAATGAAGTTGCTCCTGACCTGTTGCCTTTCCTCAGGGTCAGCCATTTGAGGATCCATCTGGTGGTTCTGTTCTCCTAAAGGGCTTCAGAGCATTGTGAGTTGCATTGGAAGATGGGTGAGAGGGTAAAGAAGGTCCATTTATTTCTTAACCACACTGATCCAAAGAGGATAAGCATTGTCTCCCCTTTTACAATCTGGCACCAAGACCTGATCTTGTGATGGGAGAGCTGGTCAATGCAAACATTCTGGGTGTTCAGGAGGAAGATATGTTAGGCTTGGTTCAGAACACCTCCTAGACCCAGTCATTAAAGTAAGTTAGCTCAACCTAGCAACCCAGTCCTGACAAGACTGCTAATGGCCTGGATCCCTTAGGAATGGAGGTCACCCCACCAGGCAAAGGACCACAATCAGCTGAGGTGCTGGGTGTGGGCAAAGGGAATACAAAATGGATAGTGGAAGAAGGTGGTTCTACCTATCAGTTATGACCTCGTGATTGATTGCAAAAGCGAGGTTTGTGATTGTCAGTTTATCTTCTTTATATGTGCTTATTGAATATCTCTCCTTTTGTTTCTGTACAATATACCAGATACAAATAGATTCAGTGTGTTTTCATTTATATGTATGATCGATATATTATGTTAGGTGTAAATGTGATATCATTAATGTCTGGAAAGCGCACACGGCTAAAGAATCATGTACAAGGGCCAAGTTGGCAAGGGGTGGACTGTGATAGGTTTATTGTGCCAATTAGGTTTCCATAGGAACATGTGGGTGGAGTTTAAGCAGGTGGAAGCTTTATCGCAGGGTGATGAGATAAATGGTTTTCCAAAGCTGGCCTCCTTCTCTCTTCCTCCCTGGTGAACTGACCAGTATGTTGCTGCTTGAGCTAGTTCTTTGCCTCAGCCATGTGCTGCACTACCTGTCGGCCAACCCAACCCATGGATGTGTCGCTAGAGCTTGAGGCTCCTTCAAGATGTGCTTCACTGTCCTGCTGGTGGGTACATCACTTGGGCTTGAAGCTGGTGGATCTGTAGCCATGTTTACATTGCTTGAGTTCGAGATCCCATTAGGGCCTGCTTTGATAAGCTCCCAGCACTACTGATCGTTGGCTGCCCCACCCTGCTGTCTGCTGCCTGCAGGGCCAATTCTTCCTATCTTGCCCGAGGGAAGACTCCATGATCTGCTTCCTTGAGTTGAGGGACTTTTGATATTTTAACTGTTCCATGAAAGTGAGTTGAACTGAGCCCTCTGTACACCTGTGTGGACTAATTATCTGTTATATTCCTTCTCGTTGTATAGACCTATATATACAATCATATGTGTTTGGGTTTTGTTTCACTAGAGAACTCTGGCTAACAGCATATTTAAAGTTCTGACAGAAAAACAAAGCAAAATAATACCATCCAAGTACAAGATACCAGACCAAACTGTCCCTCACAAATGAGAGAAATAAAGAACACAAATCATAAAACTCTTAGAAGAGACTATAAGAGTTGAAACTTCATGACACTGGATTTGACAATGGAGTCTCATACATGACATAAAAAACAAAAAACAAAAACATGCCAGACAACAAATTTATAAAAATAACAAACATAAATTGTACTTTATTAATATGAACATTTTTCACTCATCAAAGGACATTATCAACAAAGGTAGACTGTGGACTGGGAATCTACTGCTCTGGGTCAGGCTCTGGGTCCTGGTTTTGAAAATCATATTTCTAATGTAAGTTTAATATCCAGAGTATATAAATAAGACCTATTACTGAAAAAAACACACCAAAAAAACAAATGAATTTCTAAAAATGGGGAAAACATTCAAATGGATATTTCTTCAAAGAAGAACTATGAATGCTTATCTTCAACCCAGAAGCCCTAGTATCTGAGTGGGTTATGCTTTGGGTGAGGGTTTTTGTTGTTCTTTTTGTTACTTCCACAAAATGGCCTTTGTTTTTCTCATGGCCTGGGTAAGAAGGTATGGGAAGATGATGAATGGATTGTATGATTCAGCTCTGAGTCATTGTTCACAGGGTTAATTGTGATTGCCATCCCACTGGGTTAAAAATCAGTCATCTCCGATGCAGGAAGAGGAGAATTTTATTACCAGCTTGAGAGAAGAGCCAAGGGTGGAGTGTGTCTTTGGGACTCTGAGATCTTTGCACATTGAACCCCCTTGATGCAGGAGATAGTTTTGACGCGAGAGAAGATCCAGAGGAAAAGCAACAGTAGAACCAGGACCCAGAGCCTGACCCGGAGCAGTAGATTCCCAGTCCACAGAGAGTAAAGCTGACTGCTTTGGCAGGAGACTGGCTGTGGACTGGAATGATTCTGGGGAAGCTGGGCTTGCTGATTCATGGAACTGGAGCTGCTGAGAACCTGTGGGGTGGCATGCCCTTTGGGCATTTATTGGCAGCATTATAAGAGATTTGTGCAAGGTGGAGATCAGGCAAAGATGATGAGGGCATAGCAGAGAAGCAACTATCCTGATTGAACATCGATATCCTGAGCACCTCTTACCGGAATTGTAATCTGTAAATGTCCCTAATAAACTCCATAGTCATGAACATTGTGTGTAATCTCTATTTGGTAACTGCAATGAATCACAGAACCCAGTCACAAAAAGTAGAGTGCTGTGGGAGGGACAGTTGGTGTTAGTACAGGGTAAAGTCAGATGGAGAGTGGAGGCATGTCTGACTTCTGCCATGTCACAATCAACCTAATGTGTTAGAGGAGGCCAGATGTAGCTCCCAGCCCTTCTTCACCATAACACACATGAAACAATGCTTCAGATCATCAGTCTATAGGGGAATGCATGCTGAAGCCACAATGAGATAAGAGTTCACACTCAGGATGTTTATTTTTCTTTTTAAGGGAAATAATAAGTGTTGGTGAGTTGTGGAGAACTTGTGCCCTGTGGGTGGAGTTGTAAAACGGTGTAGTCACTGTGGAAAGTAGTTCCTCAAAGTTAAGCATAGATTTATCCCTTTTTTCCCATAGATTTATTCTATGATAAGAACTTCCACTCCTGAGTATACATGCAAGAAGAATAAAAACACGAACCTAAAAAGATACGTGTACACCCATATTCAGTGCAGCATTATATAGAATAAATCTTGCAATAAGACAGGTATTCATAAAGAGAATGAGTAAATAAAATGTGATAAATACATGCAATGGAACGTTATTCTTTCAAAATGGTATGAGGTTCTAATACGTGTTATTATATTATGAAACCATGAATATATTGTGTCAAGGTAAATTAGCCAGACACAATAGGACAGATAGTATATGACTTTATTTATATTAAATATTTACAGTATGCAAGTTTATAAATACATTGCCTCATACCATTAATACTGAATGTTAAGTGGAAATGGAGAAATGTTTTTAAATTTCTGGGGAACTTTTTAATGCTATGTCAAACACGCTGAATGAGGATAGAAGAAGCACATTTTCTCAAGACCTTGAAGATTTGCTTCAGCAGAACATAACTGAGACTGAAGAAAGCTTAGGATCCAAGGACAGGTGAATCCCCGGTAGACAAGAAAAGCAGAGCCCCAGCATGGCAGTTTTGCAACAGGCTTGTCGACCTGTGGTCAGTCCTAAGGGAAAAAATCAGGGGCCACAGGAGAAAGATATCTAATGAAAATGGTGTTTTATCAATTTGATATTATTGCCAAAGCAAGAGCTATTAGAAAATGTAATAATGACAAATAATGTGAGGAAATTGTAAAAGTAATTAAAATGGAAAGAAAAATCCAAAAGCTATATTATGAAACAAAATGAAACAAATCATAATCAATTATCGATTCTTCAGCGAACAGAACCTACAGAGCAGTAACAAGGCACACGTGACTGTTAAATTGGCACTTTCACACTCAGTCCATAGCTAAGCATAAAGACAGCCTGGCTTCAGAAAATTAAGCATATATGATCACTCTAGCTAGCAGACAAGACATGCTCCTTATACTTGCTAGCGCAAGGAATAAAATGGTGAGTCCAATAAAATGGTACAAAAGCAACTGATTGACAAAAGAGTAAGAAAATAATCATACTGGCAGGTAGAGGAAGGGAAGGTCAGGATGATACAAGAGTTATGGTAAATAAGAGTTAAAGAGTTAAGTCCAGCAATGAATCCAGATAATCATATTACTATTATTTGGAGATATAAAAGAAACAAATATAAATCTCGAAATAGCTTAAAAGTTAGTAGTGTTCTTCCTGGGAGAAAAAGTAGAGACTGGGAAACACAGTGCAAGATAATTTTCTTTTTTTATTTCAACATCTCCATTTGATTCGATTTTAAAAGCCCTTTGGATGATTCATTTTGTTAAATTTTTCCTAAATCACCATTTTTAATTCATACATGTTGTTATCTACTCAATATTTATTCTTTCTTACTTAAAAGCTCCGACTTTGTTCATAGAGCAGCTTCCATTATGCAGATACAGATATAGGGAAGACAACTTTCTCTCTCGTTCGGAGGCAAAATTTTATTAATCTCAAAGACGTGGTCATTTCACTCTCCAGTAGATAATTAGGTAAGGATTATGCATGCCATATCGTTCTGGCCAAAGAGATAGGAGTCAGGCAGAGGATTCTGAGACAGGCTTTCTTGTTCTTGGAAAGAGACAAGGAAAAGGTGTTGCCATTCCTAGATGTGGCCCCTGGAAGAGTGGAGGCCATCTGACAGTCCAGAGGGTAGTTAGTAAGGGGACCGAGCTGACGTGCTAAGAACCTCCAGGAGAATGATGGGTAGAACATGGGTCCTTGATGAGGTTGCTGAAACAATAAAGCTATTAGTTGAGAAGCTCTCTGAAAATTACAAGTCACTCTTTTCAGTGACCTCTTTTCATTTTTAAGTAAAAATCAATTTTCCTTATGTAAAGATAGTTTGAGTATGATAGTCTGTTCCCCGTAACTGAAGGCCTTTACCATATACATCTAGCAGAATCACTGCCTTCTTGAGCCTAAACCCATTCTCGACCTGGGAAGTCAGGGATGAGGTGAGGCTTAAGGATATGGAGAGCTTATGTTGCTTTTTAAGATGATGAAACAGCTATACATATCAAGAGTATCAGAATGTAGATGTGACACGTCCACATCTATAGTAAGGTATACTATTCACTGCAATGTAAAACATTTCCACCAAAAAGCTTGGAGGATCACGTCTAAAAGAGAGAAATGATCAACTATTGACTACCTCATCTGAATGGAAAGGAATTCTGCGGGCACTGTTGGGTGGGCTTTTGACTGTCAACCACCAGCGACTCTGTGGGAGAAAGACGAGGCAACCTGCTCCCACAAAAATGTACAGCCTGGGAAGCCACAGGGTCATTAGGAGTTGGGTTGGAATCAATGACAGTGTTTGTCTATCTATCTATCTATCTATCTATCTATCTATCATCTATCTATCTATCTTCTATCTATCTATCATCTATCTATCTATCAATCATCTATCATCTATCTATCTTCTATCTATCTATCTATCTATCTATCTATCTATCTATCATCCATCCATCATCTATCTATCTATCTATCTATCTATCTATCTATCTATCTATCATCTATCTATCATCAGTCATCTATCGATCGATTTACTGGGGGTGGGTTTAACTTGACGGAATCGTGTAATTCCTTTGATTGTACATACACTATTCCACTTGGAAACTACAGCTAACGCAAACTA
>NW_022103906.1:20692262-20693788 GCF_000313985.2 Echinops telfairi
ATTTACTGGGGGTGGGTTTAACTTGACGGAATCGTGTAATTCCTTTGATTGTACATACACTATTCCACTTGGAAACTACAGCTAACGCAAACTACATCTCTCTGTGTCCAAGGATTCTAAGGGCTTCTCTGGCTGCCATTGAGTCAATGCTGACTCAAAGTGAGGCGAGCATCCAAGACTGTAAGTGTTTACTGGAGTAGAAAACCCAACCTTTCTCCCATGGAGCTGCTGCTGGTTTTGAACCGCTTACTATGCAGATCACAGCCCACTGTCTAACTGCTACACCACCAAGGCTCCTCTCAGGGTTTGGCTTAATGTAAATGAAGTTAGAAAGCACTTGGCTGCAGGATCTGAAAGCAGACTTTACAGGCTTATGCGAGTGACTGGGTAATGACTAGGCTTGACTCAGAACTTTTTTCTCAAAGACAGCTCGAAAACGCACAAATTTTTTGAATTATTTTACCACCACACAAAATATGCAATCACCTACATTTGCCTGGAGAGGCAGAAATGGGTAACAAAGAAGACACTTAACATTAACAGAAACTTGTTGCCAGAAAGTTTTGTTCTACATTCTTGTCTTGTTCTTTGATCTTCCCAGTAGGCCATGGGCAGCATCCTTCGTGTCATTCTGCTTTACCTTGTAACTAAAGGGGGAAGCAATGGTATCTTCTTGTATGTTAATCCCCCTTCTAGTTATTACAAATTTATTAGACAAACCTTGATAATAGCCTTATGTTTACAGATAGAATGAGGATCACTAGCTCAGGGTTAGGAAAGAAATCTGAATTGATCTAATATAAAAGTCCGAAGTCCGTATGTATTCTCCAGTACGCTATATTACTTACTTCAAAGCTACACCATGCCCCAACAAAAGTGTACAAACAGAACTGCATTTTGATCTGGTTCAGAGGCTTGAATAGACAGACTAGAAGACAACTCTCTTTCCGAATGAGGGCGAAGAGGTCTAAAAGTCAGAGAGAGTTGGAATTGGCTTTGGGGTTCATGCTAAACATTTGAGTGAATGTTTCAAGGGTTCAATGAGAATATCCTGTGATCATTTACCTAAGATGATAAGCTCAAGGTCACATTTCATTATTGTTGAGGAAAACTAACCAGGAATCTAGGGTTTATCTGTCTCAGCTTTGTGTCTTCATATTAACTGATGCTAAGTTCCTTAGCTGATTAACTGCTTGAAACATTGGTGCTGGTAATTCTGCTGTCTTAGAGACAGGATATTCACCTATTCTAACATAGAACAGAAATAGAATCTAAATTGTCAGCCTAGGGCCTCTTAGAAATAATCTACTTATCCTTTGATTTTCATTAAATATTCCCATCTTCCCTCATAGCTAATAGGAACCTGGGTATAAACCGTTTCTTACATGACAGCCAAAGGAGATGTATGCAATTTGGCACTGGATTTGATGGAGATGTTCTGTAATTCATGGCTTTGTTAAGTAGAGGCCAAGGTAAAATTAAGAAATTGCAATTTGGGGAACAAAGGTTGTTGTGGGTTTGTTTTT
>NW_022103906.1:20694229-20699982 GCF_000313985.2 Echinops telfairi
AAACAGATGCAATGATGCTGACTGCAGGAGGAAAGCTGAGTCAGTGAATGTGTAAGCATCTCAGCGCTGGCAGGGGTCTCCAGACGGCTGCTCCAGCACCCAGGGCTGCATCGGGGTTGTTCCATGTGGCTTCTCTTCAGGGATGTCTCTTGGAGGAAGTGAACTTTGCCAGCTGAAGCAGGGAACTGGCTAAGACAGCTGTACCCTGGTCCAATCATCAGAAAGCAAGACACCTGAGAACTAGAAAGGCGAGGCTCACTGGGCCATTTATCTCTCCGCCCTTCCATTAACCCCACATGTGTTTATCGGCCAGGTTGGCACAATAAACTTTAACTAACTCAATGCTCCTTTTAATTTCTGAGTTAAAAAGACCTGCAAGGTTTAGAATTTGGTCATGAAGCCTTGAGCAGAGATTTCCCTACTGGGTAATGAAGGATCTGTTCTTATATAGGGCATCATTTTCCTTGGAGACAAAGTGCCTTCGCATCTCTGCATTGGTAAGCTTTATTTATTTTATTTAAAATTTTAAAATGTGATTTAGATTGGGGTGTGTTTGTGTGTGTGTGGTAACACCTCTGACCATTCGTTTTGTGTTCAGCCGTTTCAGTGTCATGTCAGCCCCCAGCCCAAACTTACTCTCCTTCCCTCCTTGCATTTCTCTTCTGCCCCAAAACTCCTTCACCCAATCAGACCTGTGGACCTTCAAGTCTATTGCTTCATCTTCCCTCCCTGCCCTCCCTACCTTGGTAACCTCCAACATCTATTCCCTTTGGATTGAAAGTCTGTCTTGTCTTCCCCCCCCCCATTATAACAAGGGTCTCATAGAATATTTGTTCTTTTGTGATTGACTGATTTCACTCAGAAAAATGCCCTCTAGGCCATCCATGCAGTAAGATGTTTCATGGTTTCATCACTTTCAGAGAATTGATGATATTCCATTGTGTGCATGTACTGAAGTTTGTTCACCCATTCATCCACTGATGCACATGTAGGTTGGTTCTACCTTGTTGCTGTTGTGATGAACGAGGTGTTGCATAAGTCTGTTATTGCTATGGCTCTGACTTCTTTGGGGTGTATACCCAGCAGAGGTATTGCAGGATCACATGGAATTTCTCTTCCCAATTGTTTGAGGTAGCACTATATCACTTGCCACAATGGTTGTACATATTAAAGTTCTGTTAGCAGTATATGAGGGTAACAATTCATCCACAACCTCTCCAGAATGTGTTATTTTATGTATATTTTAAAAATCTTGCTGTCATTGTGGTTGTAATATGGTATCTCATTATTGCTTTTATTTGCATCTCCTGGATGACTCATAATCTTGAGCATTTTTTTATGTTTATTAGCTATTGGGAAGTCTTATTTGGTGAACTGTTTATTCACGTCTTTTGCCCATATTCTAATTGGATTAGTGATAATTTTTTTCATTGCAGTATTGCAGTTTTCTATAGACTTTTGAGATTAGTACCTTTTTTGCTGTGTCATTTGCCCCCTTTCTGCTGTGCCTTAAGGAGTTCTTTGCTGATCCTGGGACCCTTCCCTCTCCATAGAGATTTAATTAGTTTTTTCATTTCTTTAAAGAAGGGAATTAGGTTCTGGATCAGAATTGCACTTTATTTACAGATTCCTTTGGATCGCATAGACATTTCCCCAATATTAAGCCGCCTATCTATGAACATGGAATTTTCTTCTATTTACTAAATTCTCTTTTGATTTCTTATAGTAGGTTTTTTTTTTAATACAAGTCTTTCTTTCTCTGGTTAGGGTTATTCCTAAGTATTTAATCTTTTGTGTGGCGAGTGTAAGTTGTGTTATTTTCTTGGCTTCTTTGCAGAGTTCTCTTCAATAGGATGCAGGAATGCAATTGACTTTTAAGTGTTAACCTGGTATCCTGCCACCTGCTGAATCTTTCAATTGTTTCCGATGATTGTTTTCCCATGTGTTTGGTTTTTTATGTGTAAAATCATATTGTCTGTAAATAATGAGAGTTTCACTTTGCCCATTTGGATTCCTTGCATTTCCCTTTGTCTAATAGTTCTGAGTCAGACTTCCAGCACCAGGCTGAATAAGAATGGTGATAGTAGGCATCCTCCTCTAGTTCCTGTTCACAATGGGAATGTTTCCACTTTTCCCCAATTGCATGAGATGGTGGCCATTAGATTTTATATGGAGTACTTATTTTGTTGAGAAATTCCCCTTCTATTCCTATTTTGTTGAGTGTTTTTATCAGAAATGCATGCTGGATATTGTCAAGTTGTCAAGTGCATGATCTGTGTCAGTTGATAATCTGTTTATAATTTTTTGTTTTGCTCCTGTGATAGTTTACATGGATCGTTTTTCTAATGTTGAACCATCCTTAATTGCTTTGTATGAACTGCAATTGACCAGAGTATATGACTTTTTGATATATCATTAGATTCTGTCAGCCAGGACTTTGTTGGGAAGTTTTACATCTATATCCATAGGAATACTGGTCTGTAGTCTTCTATCTTGGTATGGGTTTTCTTGGTTTAAGAATCAGGATCATGCACGTGGTACAAATGGGTCTGAGGTTTTGCTGTTCTTTTCTGTGTGCTGAGATATTTTGCGCAGCATTGCTGTCAGCTTTTCTCTGAATGCTTGGTAGAATTCCCCAGTGAAGCCAGCTTGACTCTTTTTAAAAAAAATCATTTTATTGGGGGCTCACACAACTCTTATCACAATCCATACATCCATCCATTGTGTCAAGCACATTTGTACATTTGTTGCCATCATCATTCGCAAAACATTTGCTTTCTACTTGACCCCTTGATATCAGCTCCTCATTTCTCCCCCTTCCTCCCTCCCCACCCTCGCTCTTGAACCTTTATAACTTATACATTATTATTATTTTGTCATATCTTACACTGTCCGACATCTCCCTTCACCCCCTATATTGTTGTCCGTCTCCCAGGGAGGGGGATGTATGTAGATCCTTGCAATCGGTTGCCCCTTTCTACCCCACCTTCCCTCCACCCTCCTGGTGTCACCACTCTCACCACTGGTGTGACCATGAGGTGTCAAAGGGATCAGGCTTAATGCATCGAAGAACAAAAAATCATATCATGGTAAATATCGATGCATAACCCAAAGCCCATCTGAGGCAACTGAACACTCCCTTACAGAAGGGCCGCAGGAGGAGATGAGCCAGTCAGGGTGCAGGGTAACAACGATGAAACATACAACTTTCCTCTAATTCCTAAATGTTTCCTCCTCCCACTATCATGATCCTGATTCTACCTTATAAATCCGGCTAGACCAGAGGATGTACACTGGCACAGATAGCAACTGGAAACACAGGAAATCCAGGACAGATGATCCCTTCAGGACCATCTTGACCCTTTTGATGGAAATATTTAAATGAGCGGGTTGTTTCTTCTCATGTTATGGGCCTGCTAAGAGTTTCTATGTCGGTTTGTGTTAATTTTTATAGATTGTGTGTTTCTAGAAAGCTTTCCGTTTCATTTACAATTTCAAGACTGTTGGAGTCCTTGTTTTATGTATTATTACTTTTTGTCTTTTCACTTAGCTCTCTTTTTATGGCATCATTTTATGTATTATTCTTGATATTTTCATCTTGTCTTTCATTTTCTTTCTTAAATTTGCTAATCTTTTCAAAGAGCCTCCTTTTCTTGTTGATCTTTCTGTTTCCAGATTAACTTATTTCTGCTCCAATTCTTTTAATTTAAATAGTTTTATTGAGTTATAAGTCATACATCATACAATTCAATAGCTCAATCCTATCAATAGGGCAGTGTAATCATCACCACAATAAATTTTGGAAACTATTTTTCTTCTTGTACCCCTTGGAGTTGACTCCCTATTAACCCCCCACCCCCTCCATGCCCCCAGGCAATTATTAACCTAGCTACTGCCTCCATAAGTCCAGTCATTTCTGCTTCCCAGTACAGAAGAATATACAAAATGACAACAACAAAACAAACAAACAGAAATGGGCCCAGAAACAATCTATAAGAAAGATCTCAGTTTAAGAAAGCAGGGAATATTAAAAATGTAGAATAAGTTTAAAATGGCATCAAAGGGCAGTCCAATGACAAAGTGTTACATTCCGCCCCAAGTACCGCTGCTGAAATCCACTTTCCAATAGCCTTTGTCTAATATTAGGGCTGCTCATGGTCCTGCTCTGTAGACAGTAGGGACGTGAATCCACATAGGGACCCAGCAAGTGGATTTTGTACTTCCATTATCATCCATAGTGTTCTGCAAACAGGGTTTTTAGAATTTAGGCATTGGTAGCATTCCTTCCTCCTGGTTGTGGATTCAATTATTTATAATTCTTGATCCCATAAGCTGGTGTGTTTCTTCTGTGTGGACTTAGCTAATGCCTCATTTGCAGGGCTGTTTTAAAATGAACCTTTAAGACCCCAAATGCTACTTAAGATTTCTTCATTACATTTTGCTATGGCAGTCATATCTTAAGTCACACACACCCCACCCACCCAATGAGGGTGCTTATTGGGCAGGACCATGCCACAAAAACTCATTGTTCTTATATTAGGAATATTAGGATGATGGTGAAGGGAGAGCTCAAATTCAACTCATAGAACTATGGTTCTGGATGTTCCCAGATCAGTTTTGGAGACATCATTGTCCTTTTATTGCTGTTGCTGTTCTGACCCATAGCAACCCTGTGCACAGTGGGCCAAAACCCTCGCCATCCTTGCCTCTAAGGAGCACTCTGCCTGTACTTCTTCCAAGACAGCCTGTCCTTTTAGCAGTCCATGGCGCTTTCCATACTTTTCTCCCGCATCATACTTCAAATGCATGTGTTCTTTTTCATTCTTCCTTAATTAATGCCTAATGTTCACATGCAGACGAGGCAAAGGGAAATATCATGGCTTGTGTCAGGTGCATCTTATTTCTCAAAGTAATATCCTTGCTGTGGACTCGTTTAAAGAGGTCTTGTGCAGCAGAGTCACCCAATGCAACATGTCTTTTGATCTGTTGACTGTTGTTGCCATTGGCATTGATTGTGGATCCAAGCAAAGTAAAATCCTTAACAATTTCAACCTTTTTTCCATTTACCTATTGGTCCAGTTGATACACACACATATAGTATATACAGTGGTTCTCAACCTCCACATGCCGTGATCCTTTAATACAGTTCCTCATTTGGTGGTGACCCCCCCTCTCCAACCATAAAATTATTTTTGTGGCTACTTCATAGCTGTAATTTTGCTACTGTTATGAATTGCCCGACCCCTGCGAAAGGGTTGTTTGACCCCAAAAGGGGTCATGACCCACAGGTTGAGAACCATTGGTATATTGCGTGTGTGTGTGTGTGTGTGTGTTTGCATTTGAATTGTGGTGGTAGTAAAGAATAGTGATATTACCATGGACCAGCAAAAGGACAAACAAATCTCTCTTGGAAGAAGTATGGCCAGACGGAACCTTGGAGGCAAGGATGGCAAGACTATATCTTAGACACTTTTCACATATTTTTAGGGGAGATCAGTCGCTGGAGAAGGACATATCAATCTTGGAAAAGTGGAGGGGCAGAGAAAAAGAGGAATGCTCTCAATGAGATGGACCGGCACAGCGGCTGCACCACTGGGTGCATGCATAGGAACAATTGTGAGGATGGTGCAGGAGCATGCACTGCCTCATTCTGTTGTGCAGAGGGTTGCTATGAGGCGGGAACAGATTTGATGGCACCTCACAACAACAACAACATACTTGGCCTCTTAAAGTGTTGTTTGGTTGGGATCTTT
>NW_022103906.1:20700082-20718226 GCF_000313985.2 Echinops telfairi
TTGGAAGAAGTATGGCCAGACGGAACCTTGGAGGCAAGGATGGCAAGACTATATCTTAGACACTTTTCACATATTTTTAGGGGAGATCAGTCGCTGGAGAAGGACATATCAATCTTGGAAAAGTGGAGGGGCAGAGAAAAAGAGGAATGCTCTCAATGAGATGGACCGGCACAGCGGCTGCACCACTGGGTGCATGCATAGGAACAATTGTGAGGATGGTGCAGGAGCATGCACTGCCTCATTCTGTTGTGCAGAGGGTTGCTATGAGGCGGGAACAGATTTGATGGCACCTCACAACAACAACAACAACAACATACTTGGCCTCTTAAAGTGTTGTTTGGTTGGGATCTTTCCTCCAGTCAAGAGCTTTTCGGCTATTTTAGATTTGACAAGCGTGGGTGCTGGGGTGGATGTGGGGTGCACCTTAGTGGAGCATGGGGACAGGGATGTAGAAGCCTCTGGATCCAGTGCCCGCAACACACGTGGTTGCTGCAGTGGTAGAGTTGACCTGTAGTGGGGGAGTGGGGACTCAGGTGTGTCAGTTCTCAGCAACCGGAGCACACTGGGCTGCTGCTGAGGGTCACAAGTGGTCATTAGAGTCCCTGCTCTAATGAATCTTCATAACATCTTTGCATAGAGGTTGTAGTATCAACATATTACCTGTTTTTTATGGGGGCAAACTGAAGTACAGCCATTCCCTATACTGATCGCCAGAATTAGGACTGTACAGGAAATTCAAATTCTTGGAATTCTAACTTACATTTAGTTTCCTGAGACCTTTTTTTTTTTTGAGTTTCCAAACCAGACAAAGTTGCCATATCAATAGAAAATATCTACCACTCATGCTTCAGTAATTTTTGGAAGATGGGGTTCAATACTTAGTTTTAAAGAGGAGCCATAGGGATCCAAGTAATCATTTCATATGTCCCATGTCAGGCATCCTTCCGAAGCTTTCATCAGAAGTTTACTTGAGGACACTTTCACATGCTGGTTTACTCCCTAATGGCATCCCTGCATGGACCGTGGTTTCTGAGGCCATGGAAAGGTGGCTTCTATAGTACACACTCTGCTTCTCAACACACCACCCAGCCCCTGTATTCTAGTTGGGATAATATGGAGACTAATAGAAATCTTGAGATCTTTGTTTGAAGATGTGAAATTTTGGAGGTTTCTGCTATATTCTAGGACACTTAAAAATGATGTATATTATTTCCCCTTACTCTTAGTAATTCTATAAATTTGGAAGAAAAGAAGGAGGCTTTGTGGAGACTTTAAGACTCTGAGAAATTAAATGTTAGTCCCTCTGCTCACAGCTCCTCAGGGAAACTTCTCATATAATTTTTCTACCTTGGTAGAATCAATTAGTTGGCATATAGCTTGAGCTATTTAACAAAATGAGATTTACAAATCTAAAAGGGCATCAAACAAATCAGGGCATTCTGAAAGCATTCTTTGTTTAAGGACTGGGACTTAGGTAGAAACAGATAGACTGAATGATCCCTCCCCTAAGTGAAATTGTGTTAGTTTTAAATCATTAATGTTTGGAAAAGGAGAGGCAAGTTGATATTAAACAATGGTAATGGAGCTAGCAAATTTATAAACAGGTAATGATGTGAGCCACTAAGGTAAAAATCACTTCCATTGGGAAAAAATATCTCTAAGAGGATAGTACAAGTAAAATTCTAAAATGCTATTAGAAGAAAACAAAAACTAAACATACTAAAACTCTTTTCTTGATAAACCAATTAAACGTGTTTAGTAAATGTCTACCATAATTGTGCCCAGTGCCACATAAAACAAAATAAATGCAAGTTATTGAGTCTTTTGAAACCTTTTAGTTGAAGACACTATTCAGATAACAATTAAACTAAGACACAGGGAGTTGCTACGGTCCAGGGCTCCTGTGCGCAAAGCAACGGGCAAACACTGTTGGTGTTAAGGGGTGGGTGAAATCATACTACTGTGTGGGCACAAGGGTCCATGAAGAAGGTAGGAAATAGTCTCACAATAGCAGATCTTCCTAGTTCCTATGTTTTACCCTATTCCTCGTTGTGTTGACCTCTCACATGAGTTAAGATGAGTGTAAACCAAGGGGCATCTGTCATAGATGTTGAAATATTTGAAGAAGATGGATATTATGAAGTCTCTTATTATCCTCAAATATGTTTATTTAGGGTTAATTTAAATATTTATGAATGAGGGAAGGTCTGGAAGAATAGAGGAAGAAAAGTCTTTAAAAAATTTTTTTAGAATCCCAAGGGAATTCCTTCTTTGTTCTCTTTTAATAATGATCAGATGGAATTTACTCTAACGGCAAGTCAAATGATAATTTTCAAGCTGCCATTTATACAAACTCTACTGTATAATTGAATGGCATTCCCTCTGTGTATTGAAGTCAAATCTGGTTAAGGAAGAGGCACCACTGGCACACGGGGCTGTCTCAGGCTTTTCGAAGAAGATTCCTCAGAGATTCTCTCCCACACCTCCTTCTGCTACCTACTCCTATGCCTGCTAAGGAGGGGGGAAAAAGAAGAAAGGAAAAGATAAAATATCAGATCTAAAACTTTTCTTTTGGATCTGTCAGAATCCAAAGTGAGACATAGGTATTTCCTGGATGTGAGTGATTTTAGAAGCCCCTTTGTATAAGGTACTTACAAATAGGTTTCCCTTCTTGACAATGTTAGCATTTACTTGTGTTTTCTTTACTTCCCATTATAGTGTAATCCCTCATATTTAAAATATTTTCACATGACCTTCTCTGTAATTATGTGTGCTTCGAGGGCAGGGATGCATCTCTTTAAAGTCTCTGTACCACTGTCCTTCAGCCTCTCTCCGAGGACCTTGTCCAGAATAGACCCTGGGTCAACCTTTCTTAAATGAATCGATGATATGAAGGGAAGCTCACTTGCCATCAGGGAGAAGTATAACCAAAATATAGCTAATGGAATATAAATAATTGATCATAAGTGAAACACAAAAAGCCGATGCTTCCAAGCTCGAACCTATTCCCAAGTCTTACCATTTTGCAATTGACTTCTGAGTTCATAGTGATCTGGTCTCACCCTTGTCGGAGGTAATGGGTTTCTGTTGAAGGAATTGTGCATTCCCAATGGCAATCATTCTACAAGTGCGGGAGGAAACGAGGCAGGCTTTGGAACTGGAAGATAAAAAGGGGTTATCTTATTATTATTATTTATCCCTAGTTCCCAGGTAGAGTGTTCCATTGATGGTGTTGAGGTAGGAACTTGCTTGTCCCTGTCAGGGGAAGGAGAAAAGCAGTAACTTCCAGTGGGAATGGTGGCGGGAGCCTGAGCAGCAGTAGGAGAGGTAGGGAATATTTTGGAACGAGCAAGGAAATAACAGAGCACTTAGAAAACTATGGAGAAACAAGACTGGTCTCTTTGGAAAAGGACCTCTTCTTTCCTGAAGGAATAAAGCAAGAAATGGTTTCTGGGCACAGCATGTAGACAGGGAGCTGAGATGACATCTTAGGAACAAATGGCTCTTTGTGAATGTTTTAAGAATGAAATACTAAGCAGTCCCTCTTAGCCCCTGGATATTTTATTTTCATTCATAAAACCCCTCTAGAAAAGTCCATTGCTCTGTGTGTCTTAAAGGGCCATGGGGAAATCAGGAGGTCCTACAGCAACAGTCAAGGAGGCAGCAAGGAAGGCACAGGGACAGCAGCACTGTAGTGGTAAGAATCAGTCACCTAATTCGACGCTCAGGACCACATTGATCTCATGTGTCTTATCTCCACCGAATTGACTTTAGCTCTAGAATATGTACTATCTGAAACCTGTGCTGTCTGCCAGCATTTGATATATAAGGTTCAGCTACTTTGACACACACTTGCTATCAGTCAATCAGTTTCTACCTGAATGATATTTTCACCCGTGATTTGGGATTCTACATTGCCTGTGCATCCTGAAGATTACATTATGCATCTTAAACACACACTGTTTGCAGCCTTTGCCACCACATGTGTCTTAGACAAAATGTTGAAAGAGCTGGTATTTATGCCCAGATTTATGCAGTGCAACCCATCCCAATGGCATGAACAGCTCTGATTTCATGTTGCAGATCCCCGAGTAATTCATTTAGCGCAGTAACTTGCTCATGTGTGCAACATTTAACTTTTAAAACCATCTGGCTTGTAGTTGCAGGAATAATGCAGCAGCCTTTTGATTGTCCCCTAATCTCTCATTCTCGGAGAGGCCGTGTCCTTTCATTTCAGAAATGGGGAAATCTTGACTTCTTGCCAAGTATCCGCCTTGGGTGCAGTTTTAAAAATAGATCCATTTGTACACTCTCCCAGCAAGCAGGGTTATGTAGCAAGGTTTCTCATCTCTTTGCTCTGGCTTTGTAGCTATAGCAGCAGGAGGAGCAGCACAGCTCTGGTGTTCCACGAGTATTTCTTCCAACTTCTGAAGCAAAAAGCAATGTAGCACAAGCTAGACATTCTTCTGCAAGCTTGGCCTCTAGCTTTCTCTCGAGTTTACTCTTTCTCTTTCCATGGCTCTATCGTTCATTCGCTCTGTTCCACTTGAGTTTACTTTGATATATAGCCATTGTCACGATGCTCTAGCTTGAGATATGTACTTTTTGATGAGATTGAAAATGTATTTGAATTTGTCATATATGTTTCAAAAGGAAAAAAACCACGGGCTGCTACTCAGAATGAAACAAAGAGCACTGGGAGTCTAGCAGAAGATATTCTTGTTTTTAACGTTTTTTTTCTTCATATCCTACTTAATTTTAGTGGCAAATCTAACATCCGTTACACTGGAAATTTCATAGGCAGGAGAAATAAAATACCTAGTTTAAGATTTTATTTCTAGAATAGTATTTGTATGGAATTTTCAACCCCTAAGTCACGTTTCTACCTTGACTAACGTTGTTAATGCTGTCTCTTCTATTCTTTGTGTAAGCAGACACGGAGTCACTTGTCTTTCCCCTAAATATGTACATATTACATTTCTCTGCAGCACTTTGTGCCTTTTCTGCTCCTCCTGCATAGCCCTTTGAGAGGTCTCCTCATCACCTTACGTTAAATCTCTTTCTTCTTTCTTTTGGATTTTAAATCACAACCAGTGGCCATAGGAAATCTCCTTCTTGATTCTCTATAGCATTTTCCCCTCATCATTTCAATTTTCTTCTTTTTCCTCTAGGATTATGTCCCACCACCTTTCTTTTATCCTCCGTTTTATTGTTTTATCTTCTCCAGTAGCTGTAAACTCTCTACACCCTGATACATCTTGTCTTTTGATCACTTTACTACACCCAGAACATAAATCAACATCTTTCTGGTAGTCTGCTTTGAACCAAGAGCCATCTGACACCAACAATGATATCCCTTTATCCACATTCTTTCTGAATCTGGAGTGAACCTCTGGCAGGTTCCTGTCCATATACTGCTGAAACCGTTGTTGCATGATCTTCAGCAAAATTTTACTTTCACGTGATAGCATTGATTTTGTTCTGTAATCAGCCTTCTGTTGAGTAAACTTTCTTTGGAATTGTGTACAAAATGGATCTCTTCCAGTTAGTTGGCTAAGTAGCTGTCTTCCAAATTTCCTGGCTAGAGGAGTGAGTTCTTCCTGTGGTTCATCAGCTTGTTGAAACATTTCAATGCTATTCCATCAATTCCTGGAGCCTCGTTTTTTGGCTAATGCAGCTTGAACACCTTCCTTCCGTACCATTGCTTCTTGGTCATATGCTATCTTGCATGTTCATATACTACCTCTTGAAGTGGTTGAAAGCTGACTAGTTCTTTGTGGTACAGTGACTCTGTATTCTTTCCACCTTCTTTTGATGCTTTCTATATTGTTCAATATTTTGCCTAGTATGTAAGCCCCAAAGAGAAGAGACTTTTCAGGTTTTACACAGCTGCATCACCAATATCTAGTGAGAGTGGTGTATCGAAGAGCCCTATGATTTTTGTTGATTTGCCTATTTCTCTCTTCAGTTCTATAAATGCTTGATTAATTTAGAGGGTCTTTTGTTGGGTAAGTACATATTTATTATGGTTATGCCTTCTGGTTCGATTGTCTCTCTTGAAAAGTATGGAACATTTCACAAATTTGCACTTCATCATTTTGCATGCACCATACAAATATTCTTTGTATTGTTCCAATTTTAGTATATGTGCTGCCAAAGTGAGCATTTTTTTAAAGTGGGCTGGAAATAGTTAAGAAATAAAGTGATAATTGGAAACAAGGAAACTTCTCCTATTTCTCCATTTTGTACTAATTTTTAAGATTTCCTTTACATGAGTAAAGAAAGCAGAAAACATTACTTTTGTTGTACATTACAAAACCTATTGATTATTTACCCCTTAGTCAGTGAAACATAACATTTTATCTTCAAGGGGATGTGGTTCTGTAAAAAACAACCTAATCGAAGCAATTATATTATGTCTTTTTAGAGATGTAAATGTAAGACACATTCTCTTAGCAATAGTTTAGGGTTCTCTTGGACCCAAATGTAATTATTCACATCGCCTTTGACCATGTCCCTGCTTTGTATTTTCTAACCACATTCCATGATATTTGGAGGAGAGATTAGAGATGTCATGTTATTGTAAAAGAAGGAGAGAGAGAGAATCACATATCTGGATGGGTTACCAGGATATTGCTCTTGGTTTCTTTTCTTGAGATGGGCCAAGTCTGTGTTTGTCAAACTCTGAAGTTACGAAAGCCAGGAGAAGGCTCCGGCCTAACATCTGACCCCACACTTGCAACCTGTCGACTAGATCTTGCCTACTGCTGCAATTGCCTGATCCATTTTCTGGATCGACGTTTCTTTTTGTGTATGCATCCGCCAACTTCACTGCTTTTCCTTTTCCAGAGCACCCCACCCAAGATAAGGGTTTATGCAACATTCTCTACCATTCTCTACCAACGGATGCCCCAATTCCAAGGTAGCAATCCTTTTTTGTCTTCCTATTCATTGTCCTTCTCAAATTCATTATTGGGGTAGCCATGATACATTCCCATGACAAAATACAAAAATAGAAGCAAAAGGTGAAAATGCATTTTCAAATTTCAGGTACATGCTTCACATTTGATAAAATGCTATTGACCAAAGCAAGTCACATGATCAAGGGATACGGAAAAATATTTTGTCTTTTTAATAAAAGGGGCTGCAAAATCCCATGGCAAAGCATAAACAACTATGTATTGCACAGACATTTTGTTTTAATTCCAGCACCTAAGTGCTAAAAAGGCTCAGAATAAGGGTCTAATAAATATTAGCACTTATGAGTAAATCAATGAATTATTAGCAGCACTGAAATATACTTGCCAATCAGTTAGAGATTGGAAGGCAGATCCTTTGTGTCATTGGAGTGTCTTTTTATCTCCTCTAAGACCTCTGGAATCTAGAGGGAGCCGAGTCAAATTCTTTCCAGCAGATCTTTTTCCACTCCAAAGATCTTGACTGCATTATTTTTCATGAGTTTTAACTATCTCCAGCAACTTTCATTGTATTGCACCCAACTTACTAGTATCAAGATTGTATTTGCACCAACAGTAGGTGAGATAGTAGGTGAGATAGTTTAGGTTTATTGTGCCAACCTGGCTGATAAACACATGTGGGATCAATTGAAGAGCAGAGAGATAAATGGCTTAGTGAGCCTCACCTTTCAAAGTCTTGCTTTGTGATGGTCAGACCAGGGTGCAGCTGTCTTAGCCAGTTCCCTGCTTCAGCTGGCAAGGCTCACTTCCTGCAAAACATCCCTGAGGAGTATCCGCATGGACCTACCCCGATGCAGCCCTGGGTGCTGGAGACCCCTGCCAGCACTGAGATATTTATATGCTCACTGATTCGGCTTTCCTCCTGCAGTCGGCGTCATTGCGAGTGTTTTGTGAGACTGAGGAGGACTTTGTAGATTGGTGTCGGACATAGGGGCTAATGTTGGACAGCACTGGATTGGGATGCTTTCTTAATGTACACTTACCTTTTATATAAAACCCTCTCTTATATACATATGAGTTTCTGTGGATTTGTTTCTCTAGTCTACCCAGACTAACACAGTAGGCATTAGAGTTGTCCTGAAATTTTAAGGGGGCTGTACTCATCCCAACCTCAGAAGGCCTAACTCAATTTGTTTTAGTCTTGTTGCCTACCTGGAAAGAAGTTGAGTCTTTCTCTATTTACTAAAAGGTGTCTATTTTTTTTATTTCAGGTGTATCTTAGTTCTTGTTTTAGATGTTTTTCCACAGATATAATGCTCCATCCTCTACCCCATCTTATACAGAACATTCAGGGCAGGGACATCTTGTCATGACTCTCATACTGCTGTGGTGCAGTCTTCCTTCTCAATGTTACGTGCACCATCATGTACTTAGACAATCAGGGGAGATAGCCATAGGTGAGCCTGGGCGGTGAAAACAGTTAATGCTCTCAGCTGGTCCTTTACAAGTTGATAGTTATCTGACAACATACTTAAAAAAGGAAGCCTTTGAAAATACTGCGAATCATAGTTTCTAATCTGACATCCAAAACATTTCCATGAGTCAGAAACAACAAGTGGTTGCTGGAAAGGTGCTGTGGAATATTCTCTGGAAAGATGCACACTCCAGAACCCAGCTTCCACAAGTAGACTCGTCAATGAACGCTACAGTGACAGCACCTGTGTGTTTCAAGGTTGTGCTACCTGAAAATAGCACTGAATGCCTATGACAAAGTAAATTACAATAACTCTTTAAGATGAATTTGTTATCATTAAAGATTCCAAGATTCAGTTTTATTTTTCTTCCTCTTTTTTTTTTTTTAAGCCACTCAGACCACTAAGTTTGAGGGATATGTAATGTGGATTTATTTTATTTTGTTTGATTTTGTCTATAAAAGAAACCCACTGTATTTATTTATACACAGCCCATCTCAAGAAAGGAAATCAACAACAATAGCCTGTTAAACCCTCCATATAAGTGGTTCTTTCTCTTTTTTAAAATAATAACATGAAAGCTCTAATTTCTCTTCCAAATATCATGGAGTGTGGCAAAAATACAAAGCAGGTACATGTTAAAGGCAATTTGAAAAAAAAGGCAATTTTTAAAAGTTCTAATTTGGTCCAAAAAATCATAAACTACTGCAAAGAGAAGTGGTCTTGTATTTACATTTACACAAATACATAATGTAATTGCTTCTATGAAGTTGTCTTTGAAAGAACCTCATTGCCTTGGAGATAAAATGTTACTGTGATTAGGAGGGTAAATATCACTAGATTTTATAATGTACCAAACCAAGCAACCATTTCCACATTACCCACTTATATTGGAAGCAGGCCACACCTCCTAGAAAACATCCTTTCAATTGGTTAGCTGCTCAGAGCAGATTTTTCATGATGAAGGTACTTACATTGTGTTAGAGCTCATTAAGGGGGATTAGTAGCCGTTAACTACCAAACCACTGAGAATCTTGGCTCAGCCAAATTGACACAAAACTATCACAACCAACAACAAGCTTCCAGGAATTGATGGAATACCAATTGGAAGATTTCAGAAAGCTGGTCAGCCACTGGAAGCACTCACTCATCTATGCAAGGAAATTTAGAAGACAGCTGCTTGGGTAACTAACTGGAAGAAATTCATATTTGTACCCATTCCAAAAAAAGGTGAATGAACAGACTGCTCAAATTATAGAACAATATCGTTGTTTTCACACACAAGTAAAGTTTTGCGGAAGATCATCCAACAATAGTTGTAGCAGTACATTGACAGGGAAGTACCAGAGGTTCAGGCTGGATAGAGAAGAGGACATGGAACAAAGCACGCCATTCCTGATGCCAGGTGCATCTTGGCTGAAAGCAGAGAATACCAGGAAGATGTTTAGTGTGTGTATTGACTATGCCGTGGCATTCAGTTGTTAGGATCCTAGAAAACTGGGGCTAGCTTTGGGAATTCCAGAAGAACGGGAATTCCAGAACACCTCATTGTGCACATGTAGAACTTATACATGGATCAAGAGGCAGTTGTGCCAACAGAACAAGGAAATACTGCAAGGTTTAAAATCAGGAAAAGTGTGTGTCAGCATCTCACCATATGTGGTAGTTACATAATCTGGTGTCAGTTTGAGAAGATGACAAGTGAAGGGGTGGAGTCTGACCTGTCAATCAATATATAACCAATGAGGCCTCTGTGTGGGTATGGCCTTCTCCTGAGAATTCTGGGAACTCTTGTATTTTCCTCCTTGGAGGCGGGAAACATTCTCTCTCTCTCTGCTGACTCACTGAGAGACTCTCTACTGATAAGAAACATGGAACTATGCTAGTGCCCTGAGCTGGAACAGACACGTGGAGACCCCTGCGAGCACCGAGATGCTTACAATGACACTGGATCTATAAGACTTCCACAGACTGGCCTGTGATCTTCCTGCATTCAGGGACATTGCATGTGTTTTGTGAATCTGAAGAGGACTTTATAGCTTGATATCAGACATATAGGCTAATATCAGATTTATGGACTCGATCAATACCCATGGAAGCAGCAGTTGAGAGATGAACATGTGTCGCATTAGGTAAATCTGGGGCACATGACCTCTTTAGAGTATTAGAAAGCAAGGACATTACTTTGAGAACTAAAATATGCCTGACCCAAGCCATGGCATTTTTCATTGCCGCATATGCATATGAAAGTTGGACATTGAATAAGGATGACCGAAGAAGAACGGATGCATTTGAATAGTGGACTACAGAAGAATATTGAAAGTACCATATATGTACCGCTAAAAGGACACACAAGACTGTCTTCACAGAAGCACAATCAGAGTGCTGCTTAGAGGCAAGGATGACAAGCTTTCATTGTACATGTTTTTTTGGACATGTTGTCAGGAGAGACCAGTTCCTGCAGGAGGACATCCTGTTTGGCAAAGTAGAGGGGGAGTGGACCAGAAGAAGGTCCTCCAAGAGATAGATGCACGCTGTGGCTTCAGCAAGTGGCTCAGGCAGGAACAATCGTGAAGGTGCTGCAGGATGTGCAGGGTTCAGTTCTGTTGTGCATAAGGTCGTGGTGGGTGGGAGCCAACTCGATGGCCCCTGACAGCCATATCACAATCCAACAATTAAGTTTGAGAACAACGTATTTCGTGGTTCTCAAACTTATTTGTCCCGATTTTTAGCAGTGAAGAAAGGGATTTTAGTTGGAAGTTCCTCTGATTTTCTCTGAGCATTCAGCTGCTTTTACTTGTTTTTCCTTCAAAGAAGTGGTCATTCATAAAATTTTGCATGTGTCTCTTTTATTTGTCATCCGTACCATTTTCTGCATAAGGGACTTTGTGAGTTAGTTTTTAATATAACTAAGAGACATATCTAGTGGATTAGGCTATTTTTCATTGTGGATATGGATTTCGCTGTGTTCTTATCTACCTTTGGATATTGTCATTGTGGACTAACAGAAAGATGTTTATGTGTCCTAGCAAGTATAATCATTATTACAAATACATAATGAGCACATAATATGATACAATAATTTAAAAAATCATTTTATTGGGGGCTTGTACAATTCTTATCACAATCCATACATATATCCATTATGTCAAGTACATTTGTACATTTGTTGCCATCATCATTCTCAAAACATTTGCTTTCTACTTGAGCCCTTAATATCAGTTCCTCATTTCCCCCTCCCTCCTTGCTTCCCCCTCCCTCATGAGCCCTTGATAATTTATAAATTATTATTATTTTGTCATATCTTACACTGTCCGATGTCTTCCTTCACCCACTTTTCTGTTGCCCATCCCCCAGGTGGGAGGTTATGTGTAGATCCTTGTAATCGGTTCCCCGTATCTACTCCACCTTCCCTCCACCCTCCAGGTATTGCCACTCTCAGCACTGGTCCTGAAGGGATCATCTGTACTTGATTCCCTGTGTTTCCAGTTCCTATCTATATCAGTGTACATCCTCTGGTCTAGTCATATTGATACAATAATTTTGTGAGCCAATATGATAGCTTTATTTTACAGGTAATACTCCAATTGTTACCTTACCTGAAAATCTTTTGCTGAATTGTGAAAAGTGATGAAAAGTACTTGACCACAGCATGTAGTGTGAACGGGTTAAAAAGATTGCTGGGTGTCTTGGTGGTGCAAACAGCTAGGCTTCCAGCTATTAGTTGAACAACTGTTGTCCCAACACACCCAGAACTCAAATCAAACTCTCTGCCATCGAGTTTATTCCAATTCCCAGCAACCCTGTGTGTTTCCCAAGACAAACTACAGGAGTAGAAAGTCTCATCTTTCTCCTGAGGAGCCCCTGGTGGTTTTGAACTACTAACCTTGTGATTAGTATCCCGACATATAACCACTACACCAGCTGGCCTCCTAACAGACCCAGAGATCCTTGGAAAACATGGCTGCTGATCTGCTTTTGAAATAGAAATTTCACAGCCTTAAAAGCCTATTCAGCAGTTATAAGCTGCACCCTCGAGGCTGCCAGGAGTCAGATTTACTTCAATGGCAACGACAACAGAAATAACGAACACCGTTGTTAATACAGACCCATGAAAGATCTGGTGTAAGGGGAACCAAGCCTGATCATGCAATTGAAAACCGCTCCCCGGCGAGGATTATCTAGAATTAATGAAATAAGTTCCTTCAGTCCCCAGTAATAATTGCCAGCATTACCTGGGCCATGAACTTGAGAACATATTGGGGGTTTGGTGCCCATGTGAACGTGGAGTTCAATGACCAAATCTATGCTCACCGTGTGTGGGCAAGTTTACTTGGATCACCTAAATCAATTACCTGCTGCCTGGATCGTCCATGATTCCTTGTAGGAAATGTAGCCTTATTTTGGACTTTTGATAGTTGTGCTGAAGAGAAAATAAATAGCAAATATTTTACTTTGATTTAAAGCATTTCTTATCTATGAAACCAAATACTAACCATAAAAAGACTGCCCGAAACTACTCTGCAGTAATGTAAACTTGTCTTATTATGCTAGAAATGAATACTAAATAATGGACATAGCCATTACTTCCTAATTTAAATATAAACACTGTCGTGTCTGAGGGCCAGATTATTGGCCTCCAGGCAGAGGTAAACTGCTTTCAATAAAGGAAGAGGGCAGGGCTCAGTCAATCATGTCTCCATTTGACAGTGGCTGATCTTCGACAGTTCTCTGTCTTTATCAATCACACTGACCCTGGCTTTTTATAGCCATTTGCTTTTTCTGGAATCAAACATTGCCTCTCTAAGTGCATGTAGAATGACGACTCAGAATAAACCAAGTCCCAAGCTTCCTGCCCCTGAGTTGACGCTGACTCGCAGAGACCCTATTGGACAGAATAGAACAGCCCCTGTGAATTTCTGAGACTGTCACTCTTTATGGGAGTAGAAAGCTCAATCTTTTGCCTGAGGAGCAGCTGGTGTTTTTGAAACACTGACCTTGCAGTTAGCAGCCCAACTCATAAGCACTACGCCAGTATGTTCAAAGTCTTATAAGTTCTGATTATTTTAAAGAGGTGACTAGGAGTTGGGGCCCTCTCATATCACTTTCTAGTTCTTTTCCAGGGGGCTGGATCCTGATTCATGGATCATTTGTCTGCTCTGGAATGGGATTATCTATCTCATCCACTGTCCCCTACTTCAAAGCCTAGATGTAGCCTCAGTATTTTTTTTTTAATTGGACTCTATCTTGTACATTGAGTTTTCTTCCATTAGCCTTCATCTCTCCTAATCTCTCAGGTTTGTATAGGAGCTTCTGTGCCCTCACGGCCCTGGTCAGTTTTCCAAATGATGCAGCTTGTGTCTGTCGTGCATTGCTTTTCTTTCCTCTGAAACAAGGTGCTCCATGGGCTGTGTGCCAGGGCAGAATTGGTCTCACCCTCGCCGTTTGTCTGATGTGAAGTTTTCGTCCCTTTTTGCAATGAAAAGCCTTGCATCTTAATGCGCTCAGCATTCCCAGGGGCCTAACCTATGTTTTCTCCCCTGAGGTTGGCACTCTCCCTTCATAAACCTTAGAGACATTTCAAACCTACTTACCCTGCCATTCAAGATTTTCTATCTTGGAAAGGAGAAATGTCAACCACAATTGAGCATCTCCTACCTGCGTTTATGTAGACAGAACAGTAGGACATCTTTGGAGACTTAAACATTATCCCCCTATCTGGGCACAGCACTATGGGAGCAGTGTATATTCGGTTTGACATTAGGAACCTTGACCCAAAGTAGGAAGCTGTTATTCTTTTTAAACCATTTCATATTGTCTTCTGAATGCTGAAGGTTCGCAAGGTGTTGTTGAACGCACTCTATTATCTCTCTGTCTTATCTCACCAGGAACTTCTCACCCAGGTGTTCAAAATGCCAATCTTTGAAATTTCAACAGTGTTCTCAGTTACGGGGAGACAGCACTTAACCGGGGGATCGATTGGAAGCTTTGAACAAGAAGGTCAGGTTGCTGAGGAGTAGAGCTCCACAGCAGGGAAGGGAATGAAAAAAAATGTTTACAAAAGTTTATTCTGAGTCTTTGGCTAATTTGTTCCCATAATGTGCATAGATTGGGAGAGGAAACCCTGTCCAGCTCGATAATTTGGCTTGTCAGCTACAGCCTTTTCAGTTGTTTGCAGAGCTCTGGCCTGAAAGCAGGCCTCCATGCTGTGCCAGGCAAAACAATTGAACAACAAAGCAATTTTTTTCCAACACGGATTCAAAAGAAAAACCTTTGACCCGAGGGTTTAGAAGTGGAGGCCTTGGGAAATAAGTGACAATGGAATTAGGCAGACAATTTTGCAATTATTTTAGGTCCAGTAGGGGTGTGATATTTTTAGTACTTTTTTTTTTATCACCCTTAGTAGGTGTTTGTCTCTCTAGAGAACCCTGTCTAACACAGCAGGAGAGGGGAAAAAAGTGACACGTTCACTCTTCTTTCCAAAAATCTGACCAATTCAATGATCCACATGAATTATTTCCATCGTAAGTACGTTCATTTGTCTCTTGGTTATTATTGAACAAGACAAATGTCTTGTGAAAGTTGGACATTGAAGAAGAAATAGTGGAGAATAATCGATGCATTATAGAATTGATGGATTGTACCACTGGCAAATAATATTGATAGTACTATGAACTTCCAAAACTATGAAAAAATCTTACTTGTAGTAAGTATAGCCAAAATGTTCCTAAGAAGCAAGGATGGCAAGATTTCCTCTCAAGTATTTTGGACATGTTATCAGGGGAGAGCAGTGCTTGGAAAAGAACTCATGCTTGGTAAAGCAGAGGGGCGGCAACAAGAAGAATCCTTGACAAGATTGATGGACACGGTGACTGCAGCATGGCCTCAAATACAGCAATAATTGCGAGTGTGGTGCAAGCCCAGGGAGTACATCATTCGGTGGTAAATAGGGTTACTATGAGTTGGAACAGACTGGAAGGCACCTAACCACAACAGCAATCTAGGCAACGAAACTTAAACTTGACTTGCTTTATCTAAGGACTAAAGGAACACAGGCACAGCAGTGGTGAAGTTCTGAGCTGCTAATAGACAGGTCACTGGTTCTAATCCAGCAACACTCCACAGGAAACAGGACACCCTCCTGTAAAGGGCCAGCCTTGGAAGCCATGCTTGGTAATTCCACTCTGTCCTACGTTTTGTGATGGGTTGAAATGGACTGGATGGAAACCATTCTGTGTGAGTATATCTAAAAAAATGACTTTTAACCATGCCATCAATAGTATTTTTTTTTCTTTCAACCATGTACCTGTTCAATAGATTTTTTTCAATGCTTAATCTGGGCCAACATCTCTGCTAGTATCTTGAGTCATACAATGAAGTCCTATGTAAGTCCTTATTTTATAATATTAATTTCTACCAAGGTTCTCCAGATGGGTCAAACTCTCCACAAAGTAAAATAACCATTCACATTATTGCGCTGTCTTCTGTTCTAGTCACAGGGGAGGTGAGAATGAGCTAGTGTGGGCAGGTGAGAGGACACATATGGTGTCAAGAAGAGGCACTGTTCCAGATGAGTCGATTTTATGAATGTCAGAATGAAGATGTCAAGCTGGAAGGATTTTAAGAGAGGCCAATAGCATGTAGTCTTTCTCTCTGTAAAAGGACTAGAAATGATTGCGTGTGGATTCCTGTGAGTAGTAACCACAGAAAGACACCCGTGCAGCTGGATAAACCTATTGATCTTTCATGCAAACCATATAATTTATTGAACAGCAGACTGTGATTAGAGCTGACACGGGAACGTGGCTCTTTGGAGGCACTAATGCATTACATATTTGTTCCATTCATGAGTTTCGGAGTCAGAGAGACTTGAGATTTAGGCCAGGCTCCATTGCTACCTCTCTAAATGGGAAGATTCTGGATGCCTCTCTGGCTCCATGCTCTTATCCAGGAAACGAGAGTAATAATGGCCCTGCTCGACAGTGACGTGCTGATAAAGGTTAAGCAGCAAACTCTGAAGGAAAACAAAAAGGCCTGATTTGTTTGATTTTTTTGTATTTGCTGATTTCACCATGCAACTACTGGGGCTGATGTCCAGCTGTCCATCAGACACCACTGGAGGGATGAAAGCAACTGGCTGTTACAGCCTGTTAGGCACTAGCTCCACCACACCTCTGCCTCTTACGGAGGATTCTGGGAGGATTAAGTAAAAATGTTGGTAAAGTGCTTAGTATAAGCATCTTGTTATCTTAAGTGGCTGATAAACAGCAGGTGCTCAATAACGTCTGCAGGTACCTCCTGATGGTCCTGACTTGTAATAAATTGCCCTGTTCACAATCTCAGGGTGCTTTGCTAGGAAGCTGCACACAATCCTATGAATCCCATCTGCAGTGGGAATGGAAATGAACTGATTGATGCCAGGGTGTGCTGCATGTCCCTAGATGCTGCCAGTGTCCGCTGAAAACATTCCGGCTGTTTTGAAATCACAGTTAAAATCATTCATCAAAGTCAGACTGTCTGAGTGTATGCTTTCTACTTGACTGGCATGACTCTACTCTTTATCTTTTATACCACTGGGCCCACGCCGTTTTGGGGGCCTTCAGTAGTTGTCGGCAAGGAGCATCTGGCCTGCCTTCAATTAGTCCACCCGATTTCCATAACCCTTGTCTTCCCAGAGGATCATGTGCACTCAGGCTGATGTAATTCGGGCAGAGCTGTACTTACTGTTACATGGCAGCTTCTCTCCCAACTGAGGGCTATCCCATCTAATAATACTGCAAATTATAATAAAGAATCTTTTCCAAATACTCACCCTAGTTGAGACAGTCTAGTTCTTTGGTTCCTTGATCTTTAATTCATGTTACGTTTATAACATCAATATGCACCCAGGTCTTAGTGAAAATTGTAAAGCAAATAGAATTCATCTGTCTCTGTTTCTATTTATTTTATTGTCCCCTCCCCTCCCCACCCCATGTCCATTTAGAATAAAGTCCCTTTTCACATAAGATGCTTTAGGTCTTAATGCTGATGTTCTATGTGGTAGTGAATGGTTATAAATTAAGGAAATCGTGTTTGCTGACCTTAGCTCCCAATGTGTATTTTCTTAGAAAACATGACATTGAGACAATATCAAATGAGATGCATGTGTAAAACGTCCAAAGAACAAGACTAATAGACAACCATAAGTTCTGTGGCAGGGATAGAAGGCATGGCAGAAGTGTGTGCATCAGTTAAAGTGAGAGATTTTTGTGTGCAGGCAAAAAGGGTACTTTAGAGTGTATATTGTGTGTGTGCGTGTGCGTGTGTGTGTATGTGAAAGAGCAAGAAAGAGTGTAAGCTTTTGTTTTGCAGGGTAACAAGTGCATTAGAACTTAAATTCAGAGCACAAGATTTGTGGAAGGCTACTGTTTTAAATACAGTTTTATTTGGACATAATCCATATATCATACAATTCAATAGTTCAATCACATCTAGAAGAGCTGTACAATCCTTGCCACAATCAGTTTTAGAACATTTTCTTCTTTCTTTTACTCCTTGTTATTAGCTCCCCATTTTCCCCTGCCATACCTCCAAGAAAGCATTCAGTTAGTTATTATCTCTATAGATTCACCAATCCTGAATTTTAGATACTGAAAAACAAATAGAAACAAAAATGCTAACAATAGAAAAATAAGAGAAAAACTTCGATGAAAAAGAAAGTAGAAAATATTAAAAGCTAGAAGAACTTTAAAATGGGTCAAAAGAAAGACCAAATG
>NW_022103906.1:20719876-20723224 GCF_000313985.2 Echinops telfairi
CTTGGCTGCTTGTTTGAAGACAAGCCTTTAAGACATCAGAAGCTATTCTTTCTGATAGTTAGGCACCATCTAGCTTCTTCACCACACTTTGCTATACTAGACCTTGATAGAGCATTCCTTTGCTTCTTCTAAGACTATGAAGTTTGGGGCTTAAGTCCAAGACCTACAGGTGAGTTGGAGGTAGAGCTCAGTTCACTTGGTGGAGTTCCTACATCGAGTTGGAAGGCTGCTTTTTAAAGTGGGGGTCCAAATCAATTTTTAATATCTACATAAATTCAGCATCCGTTGACTTTTTTCTGACCACTGACCAGCAATCTGAAAAGCCTTGTTCTCAAGAAGAGTGCACTTGAAGGTAGAGGGTTGCTACTCCCCTGGAGAGGCTAGTGAAGGGCGGTCTCACTCTCAGGGACTTGCCTGAGTGTGCCCTTAGTGGACATTGGGATTCTAGGTTTGTGTGGTCATGAGTCCTACCCTGACCAAGAGATTTGGAGGGCTACAGAACCAATCCTGTGAGCTTTGCTTATCTCTGATAGAGTACATTCTCTGTAACTCCTACCAAATGACTGGGTGGAACGATGCAGGATAGGCCCGTCCTTGGAGCAGGCGCCATGTCTGGTACAGTAGAGGGAAATGGAAGGAAGGAACGTCCTCAGGAGGTGGATCGACACAGCATCTATAACAATAGGCTCAAGCACAGGAGCACTTGTGAGGAAGACACAGGACTGGGAAGTGTTTCATGCTGTTGGGCATAAGGTCACTATGGGTCAGAACTGACTCTATGGTATTTGACAACAGTAACAAAAACCACCGTGCAAATAGGGTGTGTGAATCACTCATAGAGGGGATTAGTCACAAGAGAGCTTCTCAGAAGCGGGACTGGAGAGAATTCGCAAGACCATCAAGGGAGAAAAGCTGTTATTGGAACCCATTTGAGATCGCTGTCTGAAATGGCAGCGGTTGAGACCAGAGGCACCAGAGGCTACTGCTGCATTAGACATCGAGGACAGAACCAGGGAGTCATGCTGAGGCAGAGCAGAGGGACGGCTGTTGAGATTATTTCCTGGTCCTTGGAGGGAAAGACCAAGGGACCACGTGGCTAAGAGAGAAACTTGATTGCTCGCTCAAGAGAGTGGTTGATATAGACCAGTGGTTCTCCACCCGTGATTCGAGACCCCTTTGGGGGTCCAATGACAGGGGTCACCTAAGAGCATCGGAAAACACATACTTCCGATGGTCTTAGGAACTGCCACACTGCTCCTCTATCCGTCTTCAGGTGTGTCTGCCCACATGCAGATACGCCCACATACGAGTACCCGGTGTGAAGACTGTTACCTATGCTACACCATGCTTCAAGACAAAATTTCATTTGTCATTAGAAATAAATATTTCACAATATATAACATTGTTTTTGTGATAAATCACTGCTTTAATTATGTTCAATTTGTAACAATGAAAATACCTCCTGCATATCATATATTTACATGACATTTCATAACAGTAGCCAAATTACAGTTATGAAGTAGCAATGAACATAATTTGATGGTTGGGGGGGAGGTCACCACAACACCACACCACAAAACTGTATTAAAGAGTCTTGGCATTAGGAAGATTGAGAACCACTGATATAGACCAATGACAACATGCTTCATGTTTTCTGAATTTGCTTATGGTACTGTTACCTTTCCCGATAAACCCCTAAAGTTATGAGCTTTGTCTGTGACTTTTGAGTGGCCTTTGCAATGGACTATTGAATCTAGCAGAAAAGTAGACCGTTGTGGGCGGAACATTTGGTATTAGACAAGGAGAAAGAAGAATATAGCGTGGGGGTATGTCTGACCTCTGCCTCCTGGTAATACTCTATTTCCCCGAAAATAAGACAGTGTCTTATATTAATTTTTGCTCCCAAAGATGCGCTAGGTCTTATTTTCAGGGGATGTATTATTTTTCCATGAAGGAGAAGATGGTACACATTTATTGTTTATTGTTTTATTAAAAGAGACCACGTGCTTTCTGTCTGCTCCGGCTGTGCTGTGGCCAACAGTGAGCTGCGCAGCTGCACCTGCTGCTACGGTCCAGAGTCCAGAGTCCAGAGTTACGGTAGCCTCGGGGGAGTCTTATTTTTGGGGAGGTCTTATTTTCGGGGAATGCCTTATATTTCAGTAAGAGGCAAAACTGTAAGTAGGTCTTATTTTGGGGGGATGTCTTACTTTCGGGAAAACAGGGTAGGTCCTATGCTAATGAGAAACCCCCGGTCAATTCCGACGCATGGCAACCCAAAGGGAACGGTAGAAATGGCCCTGCGGGTTTCCAAGACTAACTCTTTCCGGGAGAGAAAGCCTTGTCTTTTTCCCAACATGAAACCAAAGGAGGTCAGTTCAAGCTTCTGTGTGGTTTTCACAAGCATGTGTCCCAATCACCATTCCCTTCCTACTTTTCTAACTTCTTATTTTGCCATAACATTTTAATTTATTTTTTTAAGGTCAGAATTGACCCTGAGCTTGGCTTCACAAGGGAGAAGGATAATCCAATTTCTCATTAGCTTTTCTCATTAGCATAGGACCTTTTACCAGGAGTCAGAGGTCAGGCATGTCCCCACACTGTATTCTTCTTTCTCCTTGTCTAATACAACTGTTCAGCCCACAACACTCTACATTTCTGCGAGATTTAATAGCATTCATAACATTTTTATTTTTTAAGGTTTTTTTGGTTATTGCTTCTAAATTCTTTAAAAAATTTATTAACTGGGAGTTAATACATATATCATATCATTCCAAAATTCAGTCACATCAAGCAGTTGTGGACCATTGTTACCACAATCAGTGTTGATAGTCCCACCGGTCACTGTGAGGAGCTGCCAATGGTGATTTTGTGACAGATTCCTTTTGTTTTTCTTGATTTTTCATTTAACCACATTGTTTTGACCCCCACTGTAAGCTCATGTTGATGGCCTTCCCCACCAGGAAAATTGGATTTCTCTTTGTCTTGTCTTTGTCCTGTTTCAGGCTTTCTAAAAGGGATTTCTTTAAAACTATTGTAATTTGATGCCTTTTGTCAGCTAGAGCTAAATACAACACAGGCAATGTTTTTTAAAAAATCTCTCATATTTTCAAATGTAAAATTATCAGATTTTTTTAGCCCACTTAAAATGGATGACTTCCTAAGCTAAGAATTATGCCTCGATATAGAAAAAAAAGAATATTTTTGTTTGTGAAGGATCTTAAAAGAACTAGTGCTTGGTATAAAAAGAGATTTGCCAAAGATGCAGGCCAGATTCCTTTAATTTTAATTTAATTTTTTTACTCTTGACTACTGATTCTGGCTGACTTTCCAAAATCAGCTAGCCAGCGT
>NW_022103906.1:20723763-20735447 GCF_000313985.2 Echinops telfairi
GGTACATCTTAATCCTTAACGTGACATCCTTGCTCGCCAAGACTCTAGAGAGTTTTTGTGCAGCAGAACCTATCACTCAGTGAGTGGCTGGTCAAATTGACCAGTTTGCTTTGTTTTGAAAGGAAATCACCTCAGAAGCAAGAAGGAACCCCACAACCACCAAGAAAGAAGAGCTGCCTGCAGAGCATCCTCAAATCCAGCAGAAGCTGCAGCAACCAGATCCTGAAATGGAACTGAGGAGTAGTGCCTAGTCCATGAGGCAGAGCTGGGGACTCCCTGCCCCAAATGAGTAAAATTGAGTGCCTTCGAACAGGCAGCTGGATCATAGAGTTTGTGACCGGTTGAGCCTTGATCACCTTTAAAAGACCTTTGTAACATGACCCTTGACTGGGCAGAGACTAAGGGGCCATGCAACAGGAGAGGCTAAGACCACAGAGATATTTGTCTGTTGTCATGGCTCAAAAGGGGTGCTGCAGGCAAAAGGACTGCATCTTTAATACATCCTCATGCTGACTTGTGGCAGCCTGTTAGCTTCTCTCATAAAGTCCCACATGTGTGAGTATTGTCTGTGAGTTCTACACAAAGGATTATCGACCCTATCAGAGGAATAGAGTATTGTGGGATAGATGGTTCATGTCAGAATAGGATAAAGGAGGATGGAAGGGGAGGTACCTCTGCCTCACAGGAATCATCCTTGGGTAGATGTGAAGTTGGATTGTCCTCCTCCTAGTGAGAAGATACCCTGGTGGCCTAGTGGGTACGCATTGGGCAGCTTAGGAAGGTCAGAAGTTAGAAAACACCAGCCTCTCCATGGGAGACAAATGAGGCTTTCTACTTTCATAAGAAGTTCCAGTCTCAGAAACCCATAGGGCAGTTCCATTCTATCTGATAGGGTTGTTACAGAGTTGGAATCAACGCAGTAGAAGTGAGTGACTTCAACCTGGTGCTCCAAGACGTGAATGCAACATACTGGCAGGAAACAGGGAACCAATAGAGAGGTCTGAGGGGCTGGCCCCATTACCAACTTAGTGGACAGCCCCCCACTCCCAGGAGAAGAATTCACTTCAGAGGACTGCACTGAAGCTACAGCTCAGGGAGAGGGACATGTCTGACCAGAGCACACAGGAGCAAATGAAGGGGAAAGAAGAGAGAGTGGAGCGAAACCTGAAGACGATATTACTGCTCAGAGTAGCCAATACACAGAGGACCATAGGGCCGGCCTCACTACTAGATATGACCTCCTCACCGACCCATAGCGCTACAGGGGACAACACTGGAGACACAGTGCATGAATTGTGCCCGATCTGACCCCACCACACGGAGGCAAAACACTAAGGGCGTGCAACAGAACTACAAGGGAAGCAGAGCAATGAAGTCCCTGGCAAATATGAAAAATAGACTTTGGGGCCAGGGTGTGGCACCACATCAGACCTTGAACTATTTATAGGCTTTTTTGTTTGCTTGTAATTTTTTGTTGCTTTGTTTTGTTCTGTCTTTTTTGTGCATATTATTATCTCTGCAGGTCTATCTAATTAAGATAGGTGAGATAAACAATCCTGAGGAGAAAACAATGGGAACAATGGTTCCTGGGAGACATAGGAGAGGGGGAAGAGAAGTGGGCGTTAAAAAACCCAGGGACAAGGGAACAACAAGTGATCCAAAATCAGTGGCGAGGAGTGTGTAGGAGGCCTGGTAGGGCTTGATCACGGGCAATGTAACCAAGAGGTTACATTACTGAAACCCAAATGAAGGCTGAGCATGATAGCGGAACAAGAGGAAAGTAAAAGGAAATAGAGGAAAGAACTAGGTATTTATAAAGGTCTAAATACAGGTATGTACATATGTAAATATATTTATATGTGACGATGGGGAAATAGATCTATGTACATATATTTATAGGTTTAGTATTAAGGTAGCAGATGGACATTGGGCCTCTACTCAAGTACTCCCTCAATGCAAGAACACTCAGTTCTATTAACCTGGCATTCCATGATGCTCACCTTCCCAACACGATTGCTGAAGACAACGCGGGTGCATAAGCAAATGTGGTGAAGGAAGCTGATGGTGCCTGGCTATCAAAAGATATAGCATCTGGGGTCTTAAAGACTGGAAGATAAACAAGCAGACATCTATCTCAGAAGCAACAAGCAACAAAGACCACATAGAAGAAGCACACCAGCCTGTGTGATCACGAGGTGTGGATGAAATCAGGTATCAAGCATCAAAGACCAAAAAATCATATTGTGAATAAGGGGAATGCGGAGTGGGGACCCAAAGCCCATCTGTAGGCAATTGGACATCTCCTTACAGAAAGGTTGCAGGGAGGAGACGAGCCAGTCAGGGTGCAATATAGCACCGATGAAACATACAACTGTCCTCTAGTTCTTTGATGTCCCCCCTCCCACTATCATGATCCCAATTCTACCTTACAAATCCAGCTAGACTAGTGGATGTACATTGGTACAGATAAAAGCTGGAAACTCAGGGAATCCAGAGCAGATAACCCCCTCAGGACCAATAATGAGAGTAGCGATACCACGAAGGTAAGGGGAAAGTAGAGGGAGAAAGAGAGAACTGATCACAATGTTCTACGTAAACCCCCCTCCCTGGGGGACGAACAACAGAAAAGTGGGTAATTTATAAAGTATCAAGGGTTTCTGAGGGAGGGAGGGGAAAACATGAGGAGCTGATACCAAGGGCTCAAGTAGAAAGGAAATATTTTGAGAATGATGATGGCAACGAGTGTACAAATTTGCTTGACACAATGGATGTATGTATGGATTGTGATAAGAGTTGTATGCGCTCCCAATAAAATGATTTTTAAAACATAATAAAAAAATAAAAAGAAGTGAGTACCCCCTCGTGAAGCTGAAGGAGGTGAGATATCCTTCTATGTCATTTCCTCCCTGGTTCTCAAAAGGTCCATAGAATAAGCTGTTAAATGACTCAGCCTTTATGATTTATATATGTAAAGGGACTTGCCATTGTCTAGGCTCTATTAAAGCATGCTTTTATAAATGTCAGCCATTCAGAATTTTCATTTAAGTTCCTGTGTGTGTGTGTGTGTGTGTGTGTGTGTGTGTTTGAAACTCTGAAAACGTACTCTCCCTGCAGCACTTTAGTGAATCCTTACAAAGCACTGCATGGCTTTGGAATGTTTTATTCCTTCAATAAACTCTTCAGTTTAATTTTAACAGAAGCTGCAGGTTGCTTTTTGACATGCAAAAACTGTTCTCCAGATTCAGAGTCAAGCTAGAATGTCTGTCAAGTTTTCCTGGATAAAACAGAGGGGTCAGGGCAACCCACTTGGAGGTCAAAGGGGTAGTCAGGCTTACAAGATAAAGAGAGTTACTTCAGCAGGGGCATTTCATACACGTGCAGTGTTTTGTGAAGTCCCAGATCCTTTGAAATGTCCTAATAAAGCCACCTTAAAAGAAATTCCGAGTGCTTTGCCTGTGAAAAGTCCTGATGATTTACCATGGAAAACCTTAGGAAGCACAGTCCTGCTGTGACGCACCCGGGGTCACCATGGGTGGGGATTGACTAGATGGCAAACAACAACAGGCTCTTCTCAGTTAAGGGAGCTTGGACCCAGAGCCCCAGGTCTCTAGATTGTCAAGGACTACATAAGAGTTAGACAAATCTCTGTGACCTCTTGTTCCCTTGGTGGCTCTCACTTGACTCAGAAGGAGGCATCTACCTCTGCACGCTCAGTGGAGGTTCTGCTGAACCTGTTTTAATGGGGGCTGTTTCTGGTTGTAGATTTTTCATGTCACTTGCCGAAGCATTCTATCAAACAACTGTATTGACTAAGCACTTCCGTTTACAAGGCAGCAGGCTAGATTTGGTTCCAAGAACAATAATGCATTATATATCTCGCCAAGGTTTTTCTGCCCAAGGAAAGCTCTGTGCACACAATTTTATTTTATAGCCTCCCAGAGAGATTAATGAAATCAGACCACATTGTATTTTTGCATCTATTCACACCAGCCCCAAGATATTTCATGACTTGCTCAAGGTGATGCAGAGTGAGAGTGAAAAACTGACATCTTAGTGCATAATTAAATGAGGTACATTAAATGGTTTCAGAGGACTTTCAAGTCGTCTGGCTGTATAGCACGTAGGGTTTTCTTTTTGCATATTCTTGAGAACTGGCTTCGGCAAAAACAATTTGTGCAGGAGGTAATCTGATTATTGACACTATCAATCTTCCGAGTGCAAGGTCAGCGTTGACTTTCCACTTGGCCGTTTTCAACAGCTGGGCAAAGTAAGCGTCAGCATACGCAAATGTGAACTGCTCTCCTCGTTCAATTTATGCTTACCTACATGAGTTCTTCAAAGACAACACGCTGCTATCTTCCAAGCATATCACGATTTTAACTTCTCAGAGCTGAGATTTTCTGATTAGGACTTGACAGGAACAAGTCTCTGACCTTCAATCTATTGGGAGGAAAATGTGTGTTTGCATTTATTTTTAAAATGCTGAGGTGTAAGTTGAATTGACAGAAACGACTGACCTTGATGAAGTGCTGGAATCTTGCTTTCAGGAAAAATTGAAGTACTTACAGTGAGTCATGGAGTAGATGGGCTTCAGAATTGTTTTCTAAAGAGAAGGTCATCGCTCATTTAAAAACAACGCCCCCCAGTACACTCAAATCATAACACATATGTATTAGTATAATATTTTATTTTGAATAATAACAATTGCCAGTTGCTATGGGTGGTTGGGAGATATGTGTTTGGTGGCATGGGAAAATGTAGGATTACTAGCCATCTCATCAGGGGTGAGATTTTTCTGCTTCCCTGCATGAATGTAATCTCTGAATGGATGCTGATATTGTAAACGGTGGTTACATGTTGGGCTGCTAACCATGAGGTGGGCAGTTTAAAACCACTAGCCACGCTGTGGGAGAAAGCTGAGGCTTTCTACTCTGGTAGAGTGTTATAGTCTCAGAAACACACAGGGGCAGTTCTCCCATGTCCTATAGGGTTGCTCTGAGTCAGAATCAACTCAATGGCAGTGAGCTTGTTTTTGTTGTTGTTCTTGTTTGTTTCTTTGGGTGCTGGAGTTTTAAAAAACTCTAATAAATATTCTGCCTCTTTGTTTTGGAGTGTTAAGTTCCTTGTTGTAGTAGCTACACAATCTAGTGTCAACTTGAGAATATTAAGGAGTGAGGGGTAGAGTTTAGCCTGTCAATCAGGTAATCAGGTTGCAGCTTGATGATCTCATTTGGAGGCACAACACAGAAAACTAGCTCACTGGAGGCTAGACCCACTCTCTCTGCTTCGTATTCCTGATGACAAGGCACATGGAGCTACGCTGATGGAGCCAGAGCCCTAGAGCTGGAGGAGGAATGTGGAGACACACACCAGCACTGAGATGCTTCCACCCCCACTGGGTCCAGAAGACATTCCACTCAATGGCCTGTGATTGCTCTACATTCGGTGTCATTGCATGCCTGTGTGAGTCTAAAGAGGAATTTATGGACTAGTTTCAGACATATGAGTTAATATCATACTTATGGACTTGATCTGGACTGGGCTGGCATGTTTCCTCAATATACAATTGCTCTTTGATATAAAGCTCTTACACATATGAGTGTCTATGAATTTGTTTCTCTAGTCAACTTACCCTAACACACTTAGAAATCATTTGATCATTTGAGCCTTGCTTTGAGATTGATTAGGTAAGATTGGAGTAGCATTTAGTCTAGAACTAACTTTTCCTTGGGTGGCATAAATAGCAAAGCACACAGCTACTAAATGAAAGGCTGAGAGGTCAAATCCATTAAGAGGCACCTTAGAAGAAAGGCCTACTTCCAAAAGGTCATTGCCATGGGAACCCTATGAAGCGCAGCTCTACTCTGGGTCATCATGGGTTGGAATTTGGCTTGAAGGAAACATATATACAAGACATCCATCAAACATACATACATATATATATCTCTCCCTACTATATATATGTATATATGTGCATGTATATGTATACATGTATATATGTGTGTATATGTGTATATATATGTGTGTGTGTATATATACATACATATATATATGTATATATAAATAATCTCCCTACTACTGGGGCAAGTAGACTTGATGGTGCAGTGGCTAAGCATTTGGCTGCTAATTAGTGGTTCTGCAGAGAGAAAGGTCTACTGTATGAGAGTATTTCTAATGTCAAATGATGCCACTCTGAGCCAGAATCAACTCCCGAGTAAACTGTTACACCCTATGTGCTCCACCAAATTCTCCATGAATTATCCGGTTTTTTTTTCATTCTTCCAAGGGGAGAAAAATGTCAGGACTTGTGTCCACTGGATATTGTTCTATCTATTCCTTCAAATGGCCCTTCAACCTGGTTTTAGAAAAATTCCTCACCTGCATGGACTCAAGTGTCCACTACGACCTGAGCTAGACCCTTTTCAGACCCGTGTAATTGCATCTGTGCCGTTTTCTACTCTTCAGGAGAATACCTGGTAAGTCGTGTTGCCTTACTTTCCCAAGGCTCTCGGTTCTCTCCTCAGCCGCAGGAAATGTTCTCGACCCTGGAGACATTCTCCAGGCAGTGAGTTAGGGCAATTGCCGGGCTCACTGTGTTTGTTGATCGGCGCTGCTTGTTACCGGATACTGTTGTTTTATAGACTTGTAGTTTTACACAAATACTGCCGATGTCATGCTTCTGGTTTTCTCAGCTGCATCCTATCCCTGGGAAGAATTGTTGTAAGCTCTCTCTGTTCAATTTTTAAAGAATGTTGCTGTAAAGTACTTTGGGGTAGTATTGTTGGCCAAAAAAAGTGTAAAAAGTGGTATTTTGCCTTAACATATATGGTAGTTTCTTGTCAAGAAGTGGAACTCCCTGCTATATGAGAGACAGAAAAGAAAACAATTAAGTAAAAAAGAATCCAAACCAAAAGAAATTAGGTCCAGAGAAATATTATTTTACCTATTTCCTATTGGCAGCGTTATCTGAGCTAAAAGAAATTTGAATCCCAGATGCTTGAGTGCTAGGTAAAAATGAAGTCTACATGGTATTTTGCCAGGAGAAACCAGCTCCTACACAATCATTATGGGTTCGGTAGGTGCAATTGTACAGCGATAATAAGTAAAGATTATAGTAAAGTTATAGAGAGCATGAGAGATAAAAGAGATATATAGAAATAAATGGAGTCAGACACGTTACATGGTAGCATTACACACCTCAGTCCCGCTTGGTGGTCCACGTAGAGGGAGAGAGCCGAAACTTTAATGCTTCCCAAGCTTTTATCCTCTCTAGGGATGTGCCAGCCCCCTAATTACAGGGGAAGACATACGTCACAGGAAAGGGTTGTGCTATAGGTATTACAGTCATGGGAGGGGGTGACCTAGGGCTATCCAGGCAATAGGAAGAGGAGGGATTGGGCGTATACACTTGGCAAGATGGGCGGGTCTTCGATACAGGATGGCAGCCTAACTTTGAATATCACAGAGCCGGTTTGGCTTGTTCCTGGCCCAACTGATAGAGACCTTTATCAGTACGATGTGAACTCTGCCTACAGGAGCCTGTCCATTGTCCCCAGCAGCAGGGAGCAGGCCCACTTCTATGATGTGGGGAGACAGTGGCCTGGCAGCAGGGAGGATGGTTGTGAGCTGACTTCCGCCCACAGTATTTCTTTTGTTATTATGTGATCCTTCTCTTTGCATTGAAATCTCCTTTATCTGATATCAAGGTAGCCATTCTTGCTTTTTGAAGGGTAAGGGTTGATGTCTGCACAGCATATCTTTTTCTATCCTTTTACTTTCAACTCATTATATGTCGATCATTAAGTGATTTTCTTGTGACATCATATAGTTGGGTCATGCTTTTTCACCCGTTTTCCTAGTCTCTGGCTTTTAGACATGTGGGAGAAGGGAGACAATGGATAGTGTAAGATACGAAAGAATAATAACAGTGTATAAGTGATCAAGGAGTCCCGAAGGTAGGAGGGTGAGGGAGAGAGGGGGAGGAAGAGGAGCTTATATCAACAGCTTAAGTAGAAAATGTTTTGGAAATGAAGATGGCAACCTATGTACAAATATGCTTGATACAATCAATGTATGGAATGTTATAAGAGCTGTAAGAACCCTCAATAAAATGATTTTTGAAAAGTTTACAGTTCATTTATACCTAAAGCCATTTTTGATATGTTAGGGCTAAGTCTACCATTTTATTATTTGATTTTGGTGTGCTCACTGTGTTTTCTGTTTCCTTTTTCTTGCCTTTCTGTGGAATTCTTGAATATATATATTTAAAAACCGTCTTTTATTTATTATGTTTCTAGGTAAATCTTTTGTATAATTGCTGTGGGTGTTATAAGATATATACATGTTATCACAGGCTACTGGTAACAGGACTTTGCTACTTCAATGGAAGGCTATAAATCATACTTTAGTTACTTTAGCCCTACCTATTTTTAAGTAAAATTTTCCTCTGTGCATATTTTAAACTACATATGTGTATCATATCAAAACTATATTGCAATGTTTTGTTACTCATAAAAATGGTTTAAAACCTACAAAGAAATAATATATTTTATTTGTCTATGTTTTTAACCATTCCATTGTGAGTGTATGGGGTTTTCCTCTTTTAGTAAATTTCTATTATGATTTTCTTTCTGTTTGGATAACTGCCTTAGACATTATTTTAGGGTAAGTTTGCTGACAACCCATTCTCTTTGTTTCCCTTCATTTGGGAAGGGCTTTGTTCCCCCTCTATTAGGAACATCTTTTAGTGGAAGCAGAATGTGAGGCTGTCAGCCGTTTTCTTCCAGCATTTGAAATCTGGCGCACCGTTTCTTTCCGGCCTGCACAGCTTCATTGCCATCAGCCGGTCTTGTGTTGTTTCTCTCCACCAGCTTTTCCTTGTCTGCAGTTTCTGCTATCTGATTTCAGTGTGGCTTCACAGGCATAGTCTGTTTTTGTTTGACGAATGTCTTGAATGCATAGTACTATGTCTTTCAGGAAATTTGGGGAAATGTTGGGCATTATTTTTGGAAAAGAGTTTTTTAGCCTCTGTTTCATTCTGGGACTCCACTGACAAACGATGTTTGTCTTTTGTTATTTTCTCAGCGATCTCTAGGGTTTTCTTCTAGTTTTCTTTTCTTCAGTCTTTTCTCTCTTGCTCAGACTGGATAAATTTCAGTGCTTTTCTCTAAATTCAGTAATCATATTCTCTGCTCTTTCATTGTAATATTGTGAGCCTTTGTGGTTTTCAAGTTGTCGTTGTTGTATTTTTCAGGTTATAATTACTTCTTGGCTCATTTATTTTTGCCAAAGCTTTCTTCTCGGTTTATTGTAAGGGGATTTGTAATGACCTATTAAAGCCATGGTATCATTAGGGTTGGTCTAACCCTTCCCCCTCTCTCTGCCATGAGCTTCCTCCCGTACCAGACTGTGAAGGATCCTTACTGACCCTTTACTTTAGTGTCAATTGTAATTATAGAACAATATATAATAGTTATAGCTGCAAATTACTTACATGCCATAGTTATTAGATGATGTGAATAATAACAACAAACACTTTTGGTAAACTCTTTCCACATTGAATTATATTATTCATTTTAACTTTAATAGTAACTCGGGAGAAGCTGTGTTAGTCTGGGTAAACTAGGGAAACAAATCCACAGAAACTCATATGTAAAAGAGAGAGTTTTATATAAAAGTTAAGTATACATTAAGAAAACATCCCAACCCACTGCTGTCCAAGCCCATAAGTCCAACATTAGCCCCTATGTCCAACACCAATCCACAAAGTCCTCCTCCCTCTCACAAAACACACCCAGTGAGGCAGACTAAGGAGGAAAGAGGAATCAGTGAGCGTTGGCAGGGTCTCCACACAGGTGCTCCAGCACCCAGAGCTGCATCCGGTAGGTCCATGTGTCTTCTCCTCAGGGATGTCTTGCGGGAAGTGAGCCTTGCCTTGCCTGCGCCCACCGTCAGAGAGCAGGAGACCGGACAACGAGAAAGGCTAGGCTCACCGAGCCATTGATCTCTCCGCCCTACCGTTATTCCCACATTTGTTTATCGGCCAGGTTGTCACCATAAACCTTAAGTATCCCAGAAGCCTTTAACATTTTTCCTACTTTTCCTTTAATTATTGTTTCATTCTCAAAAAGAGTTCTTGTAGAGGTTTACAAATAGTAATTCTATCAGTATTGCACATAACACCTCAAAAAATCTGACAAAATCAGCGACGATAATAGCAGCAACAAAAACACCAGCCCATGCTTGTAGCGCGTGCAGATGAAGCCCTCTGATGTGAAGCAGCATTGTACTTGGGTAACAATGACTGCGGTACCCAGACGGGCACATTAAAAAGTTCAACAAGCTAATTCGCATAGAGTTTTAGTCTGGCAGACTTGTTGATAGATGTAAGCTGGGCTTCCTAAGAATGTTTTTGTAGTTCTAGCTAAGTACAGGGATGGTTTTATAACAAATAATGAATTTCTGCTGAGACCCTGGGCAGAAATTATGTAGACAGTCATTCATTTCGGTTCCTGTCCCTCTGATCAAGTCACCGGGTGCAGTCTGCACCCTCCACCCACCCATGCCATTTCCCTAGTGCTAGCACTCTTTAAGCCTCTGGGACTGTAAAACAATAATTTCTATTTTTTAAAGTCACCCACTTTGTGGTATTTTTATGCTGGACGAACTGGGAAACTAAGACACATGACCTTGAATTTATATTCACCTTATAAAATATTCAGTGTTGTTGTGCATGTGTAATTTACATAATGAATACCTCTCAGCTTATTTTTCTTACAATGAACTGTGCTGCTGGTGGTACCTATACTTAGTTCTTTGAACAGTTGCGCAGAATTCCATAGAATGTGTCTGTGAATTTTATTTAGTGGTGACCACTCGGGTCATCTTTAGTTGCCCACTGAACCTCAACAATTCTTCTCCTCTCCCATGGGATATGCACCCAGGGGTGCAAGGTTGGGCTCCTACATTGCACAAGCTCAATTTCACAGAAGGTTCAGAGGGCTTTCCTTGATGGCTTTCCTCAGTTTTCTCTCCCTCGTCGTGGATAAGCCCCCATCTAAACACTTGTCAAATCTGTAGTTCAAATTCACCAGATGCTCTGTGAAAGACAGAGGAAGGTTTCTGCTTTGATGAAAATTTAATCCATCAGAAACCCAAAGAGAGAGTTCTTCCCTGTTCTATAGGATCTCTAGAAATTTGAATTGAGTTGATGATGGTTGGTTGGTTGATTGATACCTTTTAAACTTTCTTAACAAAAGGCAACTAAAAAGTTGCTTGATTTCCATTTGTATGATAACTAGAAAATTTAAAATGTACATGATGATAATTGATAGGCATTAAAATTGCTCTTCTACTTGACTATTTAGTTTTCGTATTGATTTAAGATTTTCTCATAATTCTATACTACATTTGTTTTAACTACAGAAAATATATGTTCTCCAAGGCTAGTATTTCTTCATTTTTCTATGATATTTTTTGCTGATCGAAAACCTATATTACAGTGTCATCAAGTTCTAGTTTCTCATGGGATAGTTTGTGCTTTTCAAGTTTCTCAATGATGTTCTTCACTTTAGGATCACGAAGATATCATGCACACTTTCTTCTTTTACCTTCAGAAACTTTTTATATTTTATGTACATTTTATCATTATTATTCACTATTCAGTGCCATATTTTGGTTGTAGA
>NW_022103906.1:20738606-20766207 GCF_000313985.2 Echinops telfairi
TACTCTAAATGAAACAGACAACGCAGTTACAATGGCAGGTAAACTCAGTCAGGCAGACCCCTCACTGCTTGGTCCTGAGTCGTAGCATTCAATGACAAGGAGCAGGCCTTATGAAGAGACCATAAGGGATGCTGGAGCAGACTTGAAGAAAGCCTAGCTTTAACAACACTTCCCATCTAGGAGGTGATTAAAAACACAACCACAATCAGTCGGAGGTCCTGGCACCATCCTTGAAGAGGGTTCTCGGGTCAGCGCAGCTGAGGACAACGTCATCGAGGGGTCAGCTTCCTTTTCGTAGCTTTCCAAAGATATTTCAGATTCTCTACGCAGCCATCAGCAGGTACCTGAGGAGGTTGTTATGTTCCATGGTTACCTTGGTGGAAAAGAGCCCAAATGATGCGCAAAATTAATTTAGGGCGTTGTGGTTGCCATGGGTTTAATCCTATCTTCATATTAAAGGGGACAAAAATCAGAAGGCTACATAAAAAAAGAAATATTTTGGAGCCCCAGTATACTGTCTTAAGTTGGCTTGGGTGAATATTCTGAAATGAGCAAAAACCTCATCAGAGAATGTTTTTTAAAAGCCTAATTTTCTCCTCATTTCATCAGTCTGCACCCACCTCTTTCCCCAGGCTTCTCCAGGTGCACCCTTGTCTACTTGCTGCTCAGGAGGCCTGCCCTGGATGGTCCAGGAGCAATCCCGTATCGCAGACTGGACATGGATCACAGCACCAAACTGCTCTGATATCAGAGCCCACATTGTTTCTACTCTCCTCCCTGGTGAGTCGCAGAGATGTTAAAACAAAAAGAAACTGGAATATCAGAGCGAAAAAAGGCAGTTTTAAAAACAAATAGAGTTAATAGCTTTATTGTTAACAGTATTCATTTGTAGAATGTTGCATACATGCCGAAAACCAACAATTTATACAGATGCATTATTTAGTTTAATTCACATACAACCTTTAAAAAGTGGCTATATTTGTTCCATTTTATAGATAAGAAAGGTGTGGATTAGAGCTGTTAACTCACTTGGTCAACCTGTGGGTCGTAACCCCTTTAGGGGTTGAAAGACACTTTTACAGTGATGGCCTAAGACCATCAGAAGACACATATTTCTGATGGTCTTAGGAACTGAGACACCACTCCTCTGTCCACGTCCAGGCGGGTCCGCCCACATTTAGATAAGCCCACATACGAGTACCCGCCGTGAAGATGGTTACCCTTGCTACATTATGCTTCAAGGCTATATTTCATTTATTTGTCATTAGAAATAGATATTTCACAATATATAACTACATATTGTTTTATGATGAATCCCTATGCTTTCATTATGTTCAATTTGTAACAATGAAATACATCCTGCCTGTCATATATTTACATGACAATTCATAGCAGTAGAAAAATGACAGTGATGAAGTAGCAACAAAAATAATATTATAGTTGGGCGTCACTCCAACATGAGGACCTGTATTAAAGGGTCACGGCATTAGGAAGGTTGAGAATCACTGGATTAAGTGATACATCTAGACTCTGAGTGGAGACTGCTTAAATCTAAAGGCAATGTTTTCAAACCAAACTTTTAAACATGAAGTACTGGAAGGAGGGCAGCATTTGACTTTTTCTCCCCCTTCGAAACCATGTTTCTGAGGCATGCAAAGCAGGAAAAATATAAAATCTTATATGAGCACCTTGTACTAAACGGGAACCTCAGAAATGACAAGGACCATCACAACACGGAGCACAAGCTGTCTTTGGCGGATGCCTTTCCTACTGTGTTCTGGGTTGGTGGGGGTGGCTTGTCCCATGCCAGAGTGACTAACGCAAGGGGATTGGCTTAAAGCAAAAAGACGATTAGATTAATGGTACAAGATATCGCAGTGCTCAGTAGTCTTCATTATTTGATTGTCCACAAATGCGTGGAGACGAGTTGGCCAGCTCCCAAGCGCAGGCTCTCTTGCTAGGCTCTTGGGTCTCTTGGGTCAATCTGGTAATGGCTTTGGGTTCCGGTCAAACAATCCATCTCCTGCACTGGTGTGACGTTTATAGGAAAGTTAAACAAACCTTTGGGCCCGTTGAAAACTCTCCCTAAGTCGAAAACGTTGCTTTAGCATATAGCTACAAGGGAACGTAGGAACAAGCTCAGAAGCTCGGCAGATTTCTCCTAGGACGAAGCAGCTGTGGGCTATGCTTCAGGTGAAGAAGAAACTTTTTAAAAATTCAGAAAGCATCCGTTTGGTTAGAAGTAAAGTTTGTTCGCAGTTTTGTCGGGTGAACAGACGATGCTTGTGGCCTCAGAGAAAACGCAGCGTGAAGGGTACATTGAAGGACACATTGCATGATTTTTGTTGATCTGGATGGTGGAAGATGCCAAATGGAAGGAAAGAGCAAGACAGGTGAAGGGCAGAGAGGGCAGCTGCAGTCAGCGAAATGGCAAAATTAATCACAATTGAAGCCTGTCTCCAAGATATGAGGTGTTTGAACCAGGGGGATGTTTACATACTTCAATCTCCAGAGGGATCAAAGTTAATAAATGGAGAGTGACACGCTACTTAGAAGTGAACTAGGCCGCGTTTTAATCAACCAAATGTCTCTTTTGGACAAAAGCAGAGCAGAGGAAACTGGCTGTCTTTCCTGTGTGTATGCGCTTTCATAGTATCCTCAACACTTCCCCCTGATTTTATTCCGCTTCCTCATCTTGATGCCTTACTTCCAAAGACATTTTAGAGCGTTGGTGCCAAATTACAGCACTCAGCTAGCTTCTTCATATCCAAGTCATCTAAACGGAGAGAGCTTCTGAATGTTTTGTGTGTAAGAGAGAGCCGTGACTAGCAGGGAGCACAGAAGAATCATTCCGCGCCTGTTCTTCTCCCCTCCTTTGTTCCCTTCCCCACTCCCTCTCTCCTGCCTCCCTTCCCTTCATCTGTCCTGGTCACTGGGAACAAAAATCCTGTTGTATGCAATAACGAGGCTTAGGTTCAGAGAGAGAAATAGTTAAATCACAGTATGGTTCATTGCGAAAGTTTGATAAAGAGAAATGTACATACAATAATAATAATAAAACGCATTGCCATAAAATCGATGGTGACTCATAATGACCCTACAGGACACAGTAGAACTCTTGCTGTGGGGTTTCAAGACTAGAACTCTTTACAGCAGTAGAAAGCCCCATCTTTCACCTGGGAGCAGCTGGTGATTTTTGAATTATGCCACCAGGGCTCCTATTATATAATAAGATGTAAGAATAGTTGCTTTTACCTGGGGGTAAACAGCTTTTACATTGGGTGAGTTATAAAGCAAAAATGTTAGTCACAAGGATGAGAGAGAGAGAGAGAAGATAGAAAGTTTTAGAATAATAAATTAATTTTCATATTCTTTTTTTAAAAAAAAAAACATTATTCAACTCAAAAATGCATAAGGCAGTAGAGAGTACCAAATTGTGGTTCCTTTAGATGTTCTTTGAGTTTGGGCAAGAAAAAGCAGCCTGCAAGTGTAAGATCGGGACTTCATAGTAGAGAGGTAAGGTTTTCCATTGACATTCTTGTGGGACTTTAGAGAAACAAATCCACAGAAACTCAGGTACAAGAGAGAGTTTTATATAAAGGTTAAGTGTGCATCAAGAAAACATCTCAACCCAGCGCTGCCCAAGCCCACAAGTCCAACATAAAACCATTAACCCATATGTCCAATACCAATCCACAAAGTCCTCCTCCATCTCACAAAACACACTATGATGCCAACTACAGGAGGAAAGCCGAGTCAGTGAATGTGTAAGCATCTCAGCGCTGGCAGGGGTCTCCAGCACCCAGGGCTGCATTGGGGTAGGTCCATGCAGCTTCTCCTTGGTGATGTCTTGCATGAAGTCAGCCTTGCCAGCTGAAGCAGGGAACTGCTAAGGCAGCTGCACCCTTATCTGACCATCAGAAAGCAAGAGACCCGCTGAGAACTAGAAAGGCAAGGCTCACTGAACCATTTATCCCTCCACCCTTCAATTAACCCTATGTGTGTTTATTGACCAGGTTGGCACAATAAACTACCTCAGACAATCCTTACCACTCTTGAAGAACAAGCTGCTGCCTTGTCATGATGGAGATAATAACATTCGTTGCATCATTTCAGTTTTCCATTTTCTTAAAATTTCTTCATTCTTTCAGAATACCTATCACAATTTTCCCTTTTGTATACTAAAACACAGTCCCCATATCTTTCTGAGCTGACTTCTCTGTCTCGAATTTAACTCACTCAGAAGAGTCCCTCAGAAGCCACTGTGTGTGTATCTGTTGGGTCTTCAGAAAGCACCCCAAGACAAGTGGGTTGCTGAAAGAACTTGTCTGCAGCCATCCATTGATAACAGAGACATATATAAATATGTTTTGTTTAGAATAGACCCATGTATATATGAACTTTATCCCTACTAGAAGTATATTTTGACTTAACTTTTCGAATTTCCAGGAGGAATGTATCATCAGGAGTCATTCAATAGCATGATGGAAATGCTTCAACAACAATCTTAAATAAGTGCAGGAAGTACTTTCATTGAGACATCTGTGATTTGGACCCAAGATGTACACTATAGTCACCAATTATTTGTTCAAGATGTGGTGAAATGATTCTTGATTGAAATCTCTCTCTCTCCCTCATCTAATTTCAGTTGGTCATACTATTCAACAGTATAGTATTCAAGAGTGTAAGTAAAGATTTGTCAATTTTGTTTATTTTCTCTCAAATAACTAGTTTTCACCTATTTTTCTGTGCCATGTATCTGCTCTCTATTTTGTCGATTTTTTTCTTTTAATATTTACATTTTCCTTTGTTCTTTTGTTAGGAAAATTTTCTCTTTTTTTCTTAAGGTAGAAAATTAGGTTATTGATTTGAAGTAATTTTTCTACGTATAGATATTTATAGGTATGAGTTTCTTTTACAAGTAAGTGGATTTTAGAGCTCCTGACTCGGCTATTCTGTGTGCTTGGACTCTCATGGATGGGTGCCTGATCTAATTCACAATGATACTATCCCCATATCTTTTCTAAATGCCTTTTGTTGTGTTTTGTTTTGCCATTCATATTTAGCTCTATCGTCCATGTTGAACATTTTTTTTCTATATTATGAAGTAGGGATAAAGTTTCATATTTTTTCCACAGGATATCTGATTTATGTTAAAATCACTGTTTCCTAAAGGTATTGCAGTATCATTTTGTCAGAAATAAAGCAATTATGTGTTTGTGAGCTGGTTTTAGATTTTATTATCTTCCATTGGTTTATTTTTCTTTACTTCTATACCATTACATTGTCTTAGTTGCTGTAAGTGATTCTACAGATATTTTTAAAAGATATACATTAAATTTCTGTCTTCTCTCTTATTTACCTTTTATAAAAAAATTAGTGAACTAAATTCTTCCTCTGTGAGTTTTTAAAGTAACAACAAGTATCTCTTCTCTTTCATACTCTGTTTTCTTTCTCACATTGTTTCACATTATTTAAAAAGAGAATGACAAATGGGGTAGACCTCACATTATTCTAAATATGAGCCTCTATGGAGTTGATTCTATGTTGCCTGAAGAAGGATGATAGCATTTAAGGTTACCATAGTAATCCTGTTAAAGACCAACCTCAGCTCATAATGTTCTCTCAATTTTCTGAAATTCATGCCACAAAACATGGAATAGAATCAGTAGAGAGCAGAGATTTATTGGACCTAACAAACAGGATTCAGTGTCTACCACCCGAGTGTTGGCTGGTGTTGAGGCTGGAGTTTAGTGGGTATTGAGTGGTTTTCTAAAACGTAATGTACCACCCTAGGGCCCATGTTAAGGGAATTCATTAATCCAACAATGCAAGGTGGAAGAGAAAATATTTCATTTTGGTTAAAGATATCAGTTATCCACCTTGTCTGGTTCATAGAATGCCCAGGAGTTTCTAAAATCACTAGGTAAACAAGTTATTTCTCTGTGTAGTATAAGGTATTTGAATTTGTGTGTATACACATTTATGTTTGTGTGTCTGTATGTTTATGTATGTATGCAAAATGAGGATATAAAAATTTTAGAAAAAACAGATATAGAATGAAAAATTTTTTACACGTTTTAAGATAAACCATGAGGCATCAGAACATTTTGCATTTGTTATAAATTGCTTTCTGCCCAAGGATAGAGGTTTACTCTACGATGAGATGCACATTTGTAGAAAATTCTGAAGTATTCTCAGAGACAAGACAAAATTCAAAATCTGTTAAGATTGTTTTGTAAACTGAAAAGGAAGTTTACTCCATTGAATTTGAGTATTACTATCAAAATATTGTAGAGAAGAGTGGAACATTCATTTTTGTCAACAACCCTTTTAATGTTCCATAGTGTCTTTTATGTATATATTTATTTCTTCTGTCACTATTTTATTTGACTGACAATAACATTTTGCTTAAGTTTGCCAATTATCCAATTGTTAGCCAATATATATGTTTTCTTGTGGAAGTAAAATATTATATATATATATATATATCTCCATTGTATATTTATTTTGTGGAAATAATTATATAACAATGGAACTATTATAAAAGATAGAGATCTCTTGGAAAGAGGGAACCGATTATAAGGAACTATATGTGACCTCTTCCCTGGGGGATGAACAACAAAAAAGTGGGTGAAGGGAGACATCAGACAGGGCAAGATATGAAAAATAATAATTTATAAATTAAAAAGGGCTCACGAGGGAGGGAGGAGTGGGGAGGGAGGGGAAAAATGAGGACCTAATGCGGGGGGCTTAAGTGGAGAGGAAATACTTTGAGAATGATGAGGGCAATGAATGTACAAATGTGCTTTACACAATTGATGTATGTATGGATTGTGATAAGAGTTGTATGAACCCCTAATAAAACGATTGAAAAAAAAAGAAATAAACAGTTAATTATTTTATGAAAAAAGATAGAGATCTCATTATTAACTTTACCAACCTATCTTCCAGAGTGTCTGCAAGTGTAATATTAAATTTAGGATTGAGGGGAAGGAACTTAATTGAACAAGCTTGTGCTAACAGATGTTAGCTATGAGCCCAGCAAAATTACTGAGTTTCTGTTTTAATTGGCTGTTTTAATTCACTGTTCTGTGCCTATAAGAAATATTTTCAATTTTAGACGTTTAAAATTATTCTTTATTTAACCCACTGCCTTCGAGTTGATTCCAACTCATAGTGATGCTATGTAGAATTTCTGACACTAAATCTTTATGGGAGCAGACAGACAGATTTTTCTCCTGTGAAGTGCTGTCTGGTGGGTTTGAACTGCTGCCTTTGCAGTTAGCAGGTTAGGTAGGGGAAAAAATGTTCAGATCTCATATTTTTCTTAGTAGCATGTTTTTTTTACGTGAATGCAAATTTGCACCCATAATATTTTCCTGTCTAAATTTTATTTAGGGTTTCATAATGAAATAGAGAATTTCCCAGAATTCCTTCTCTCTACAAGACAGTGGGCAAGAATGACATCAGGGAAGATGGAGCACAGAGCCTGGGCCCTCCCAGGAATGACATCATATTGGAAGTCACCTGAAACAGGAGAAAAATGGCCTTGGTTTATCAACAGAAGCACTTGGCTTTGAATCTCCAAAATGTTAGTTGTGGGTTCTAGAACATTTAATGTTCTTATGAGCTACAGTGAGCTCATCTGAACATTGGAAATGATATTATCTAGACTTGTGGGGGAATGAGAGCATGCGTGTGAAGCAATGGTTGCAGACAGGCATTCACGGGCAGTAGACTTTCCCTCTAGCACTTTCTTTCTCCATCAATTACATCTTACCTGGACAAATGACATTTCAGAATCATTGGAGCTAATATGTATCTTCTAAAGAAGGTCTAGTTAAGTGCAATGATTTTCCAATGTAAGGTAATTTACTGAACATGTAACTAAATTTGATCTAAATATTATACTCTAGAGAATCTTTTACTGAGAAATTAACAAAACAGGAAGATTTTTACTTTTCTACTTTGAGACAACATGCTCTGTGTACATGTGACTCATCTTCTCTTTCCCCACCACAATCATTCAGTGAGACAGCATATAGAATATGCACAAGGCAGCAAATGCCAAGAAATCATACTATATTCAGTCTCTGTGGTTTGACTACATTATCTCCTTCTTGAAGATTTTCATTGCCAGCGGAACTAATATGATCCAGAGAGAGAAAGGGAGGTGGGGGGAGAGAGAGAGAGAGAGAGAGAGAGAGAGAGAGAGAGAGAGAGAACATCTGGAAAAGGCTGGGTTACATTTGCTCACACATTTAAAAACAAAAAGGAAGAAGGAAGAAAGAATCACAAATCAGACATAAGTTAGAAGTATTTAAAATATAAAGCATTGAAATGTTCAAAACCTAAGCTCTTCTTTAAGAATTGATCTTTAATATTTAGGTGAAATCAAGAGCAACGCACTGTTCTGGATGCTGGAGAATGACTTTTCATTATTTTTTATGACTCCTATGAAAAACACACAGGCATAACATACATGAATCTTCTACACGGTTTGGGGCCATAAAGCTACACTTTCTAATTAGATCTATAAAACGTGGTTTGCTCAGAATCCATTTGGCTCTGAAGCAGCTGATCCATAGGAACCTTCTGGGGATTTCCAGCACTCTGGGCTGTTGTTAAAACCTCCAACCTAACTTCCCAGAACCAGGCCCCAGGGCGTGTTTATAATCTTTCTTGTTTGATTCTTAGGATGTAATATTTGACTGTTGTTACTGCATAAAATGATAGAATACTCAAGAGTAATCAAACAGAGTATTTATTGAGCATTTACAATGTGTTAAGTGTTGTCATGAGTACTTTAGAAGAGATAACTCATCAAATCCTCCCTAAAATCATTGGAGGTAGGTACTCTTAAGTTTGAGAAAAACAGACACTCTTCCAATCATCTATTACTATTAAATGGTGGCGATGGGATCTGAACTTATGTAGTTTGAAGAATGCCCACATATGTAACTGCTGTCTTCTAAATACATAGGAGTTGATGGCTAACCCCCTATATCAAAGTAGAAAGATGCTCACATATCGTATATGCCCAGTTGAAAGATGTTTTCCTATCTTGTGGACACAGAAAACAAGTATGGAACAAGGGTGTCATTCAGTACCTTGTAAATTCTTACAGTGCTCTACTACTATTTCTTATTCCTGCTTCCAATCCTTTTTCTCAGTCTCTCTTCAATCTACAGTCCTCTCTCCTTTGTCCCCAATGGTTATGCCTATGCATTCTCCAGGGCCTCTATGATAGATAGGACGATTAGGGATAAAGGGGGTTTTCACCACCAAATGCCCATGCTAAACCAAAATCAGATGGTCATGCCACAATAAAGGCATTTGAAAAAAACATCAGGTACATGTGAGACACCTATGGGGGACACTCCAAAACGGGGCAACATCACTGAGACCCAGGTGAAATTCAAACTGGGCATGCACACTAGGCACCAGCAACATATGTCACAGGTGCACCTGCACTTAGCCACTGAGAATGGTCAATACTCTCAACCACACCTTCCCCACCTCACCAGGAACAGGGGAGAAGGGGATAAATAACACAGGCCTCCCTTTTTCAGATCTGAGGGCAGGATTCTCCCCCTGTGCTGAGTGCACACCAGTGCGCCCTGCCTGGGCTCATACTCTCTCTTCTTCTCTTTCGGAAAAGCCCTCCTTTCCCCTGTGGATTTTCACATTTCCCTGGAGCAGCCATTTTCAGTTATGAACTTTCCCACACACCCCCTCCCCTCCCACTGTGGCCTTGCACACTTTCCAGAGAGTTATCTGAGACTATCAGACACTATCTGAGACTGTACTGCCCCCAAATTCCCTTTCCCTCATAAAGGTTACTTGGATTTAAAAAAAGCGTTTCTACTGTGTAAATTCTTTCAGGGTTGAGAAGCAGGAACCTGGGAAAACCATCCCAGAATTCTGGCATCTTTTCCCCAATTCTATATTCCAGTGCTAGATTTGTTTATGTGACCCAAATGGGTTCTCCCCGTCACGGACATCTTTGGTATTTAGACTTTGTTTCAGTTAGCGGTATTATATAGAGCTGAAAGGCCCTTGCATTTAGAGAAAGAAGTGCAATGAAGATTTAGCTCATCCTTGCTATCAGCTCCCCCTTCTTCCCCTTCCTCCACCCCCCTCTCTTCCTGTATCCTCTGGGAATCATTACTCTTATTACTGTTACTGAAGGGTTATCTATCTTGGCTTTCTTGCATCGAGTGATTATACAAATGAACATAGGCAAGTCTAACATGATTAATGAGGTAAAACAAAGACCATAATAGTAAAGGGAGGAACTGTTAAAGAGCTAGAGGGTAGTTATGTGTTTCATCAGTGCTATACTGCACCTTGGATTTATCATCCCTTCCAGGTGGCCCTTCTGTGAGGGATTGCCCAATTATCTTACAGGTGGATTTTGGCTCTTCACTTGTCCATGTTCCTTCTCATCAATTTCCTTGCTTGTTTTTGAAGTTCTGATCCTTATTCCTGACAACAACCAATAACAGAATTGTAGGTGAATGGATATATTGGATGGGGTAAGATATGGCAAAATAAGTAAATGTAATAATAAGAATAATAAGGGTTCCTGGGGGTAGGATAGGGAAGGGATGGAATAAAGGGGAACTGATATCACAGAGTTCAAGAAGAAAGAAAATGTTTTCAAACCAATTGTGGTGGAATTTGTATAATTATGCTTGATCTAATTGAATAATGGAATGTTATGATATCTGTAAGAGCTCCCAATAAAATGATTTATATAAAAAACGTTTTAGCTCAAACACTCATGTGCTGTGTTCCACAAATAAAACCAATTCTGAGATCCTTTCTCCTGTTAGGTTTAATAAGAAAGCTTTCTTCAGCACAAGCATTATTTAAGGATTCACCAAAATTACAAATGTAAAGCACTATGTGATACATACTATGCTGTCATTCTAATATTTTCTTCTTAACTCCCCAAACAAATGATGAACTTCTACAGAGAAATTATAATCTAAGCACCTTTTGTGTCTCTTTCAAGATCTAGCTAAATGTCAGTATTAGGGGCACTAAAGAAGCACTGTAGGGTCACTATGAGTTGGTATCAACTTGCTGGTAGTCAGTTTGTTTGTTTTCCAATCATTCTTTATTTGTTTGAGTTGGTGATTGTGTGGGCCTCTGGGGGAGTTGATTTAATTCTGCCTATAGGATAAAGTCAGCATATGGCCAGCTCTTCCTCCATAGTACAAGGCTGTTCTTACACCTATTGCAAAGGTACCTGGTCCAATTTTGCCAAGCAAGGGGGCAAAGGCTTCACATTCCTGAAGGTTGCCTGTGCTCAGTGGGCTGACTTGGAGTTACTGCTCAAGCTTTCCCTACTATTTTACATCCCTGATGCTGCCTGGATTCCTGTGGGACACCCTGGAGGAACAGAAAGATGGGCTCATGGGTGGGAAGCTAAATTGCAGCTCAGCTTCTCCCCACTTGGCTGCATAACCTGCTCCATCTGTCCATCGTTCTGGATGACTGAAGAATTCAGCCGTTCAAAGCTCTACTCTGGGCTGCTTCAGAACATTTCTTTACTCTCCAAGGACCTGAAATTTCTGGCCATGGAGCGTGGATTAGAGCGAAGTGTTCCTCAGCACAACCTCTCAGGGTTTCTTAGGTTGGCAGTCACAAGGCCCCATGCTGTGCTGCTCCTTAGGAATTTGAATAGGAACTCTTGTGCTTATTTCTGTTCATTTCACCATCTTTGTTTTCAGGATCCATCTGTGGGGAGTTTGGAAGGATGTTTATAAAATCCAAAGCCAATCAGGCATGAAGTTGATGGAGGGTGGATTTTCAGGAACTGCGCCAATAAGAAAGCAGAGTGTTTATGTAGTAAGTTCTGCAAGAAGTGTGGGAAGAGTGATTAGCATTGTGGATCCAGGCAGGCCCCTTGATGGAGTCTGGGTAAAAGATTGAACAGGCAGGCTGTTAAGAGCAAACTTGTAGGCTTCGGGTTACTAACTCCTCCAGGTCATAATTGCATGACTATGGCAAAGCAGCAATTGACGTCTCTGTATTGAAGTCTTCTATTCCCGCATAATCATTGCCACAGATTCAACAGCTTAAATTAACACACATATCTCTATATTCTCAAGGTTTAGGTAGGTCTGAGCACTAGTTACATATTTCCCTGCTAACTGCCAGGTCAGCAGTTAGAAAGCACCAGCTGTTCCCCAGGTGAGAGATGGGACTTTCTACTCCTACAGAAAAGTATAGTCTCAGCAAACACAGGGGCAGATCTACCCTGCCCGGTAGGGTGGCTCAGAGTCAGCACTGACTGCATGGCTGTGAGTTTGGTTGGTTTTCGGAGCATAGTTTGTTCAAGGTCTTGGTCAGGCAGGACTGCGATCTTGTCTGAAGGTTCAGCTGAGGAAGCATCTTGCTTCCAGGCTCATTCATGGTGTTGGTAGACTTTCCTTCCTGGTTGCTGTAGGATTTAGGGCTCCACTTCTCTTGCTGGCTGCCAGAGGGAGGATTCTTTCATTAGTCAGGAGCCATCAACAACTCGTTGTTACATCACCTTCTCTATAGGCCCTCTTACAACAAAGTTGCTAGCTTCTTCAAAGCCAGGATTAAATAGAGCAAATCTACAAATAAACGAGTGCCTTCTAGAACATAATGTAATCCCTGAATTGACATCTCATCATCTTTACCATATATTATTGATTACAAGCAAATTACAAGTCCTTCCCACATTAAGGGGAGAAGACTAAAATTAGGGAGGAACACCAGGAGAGAGGCATTATGGGGGTTCCCTGAGAGTTGCCACAGTTCTTGTTACAGAATTCTCTCTCAAGTGGGTCCGTTATGTGTGCTCTGTTTATGAACTAATATTGGGATTTCTTCCAAATAGTTCTGTTATCAGTGTGCAAAATATACTGTAACATAGCCGAGTTTGAATTTGAGATGGTATTGGGAAATTAATCTCTTTGACATTTAATTCCTATATTTATAAAGGGGTGGCTGTCTATCTGTCTCAACCTCTCACATATACTGCTCCTAGTGATCTAACCTAAACCCCTCATTTCCACTTATTCATTTGCAGCAATGGCCAAGACCTTTAGCTCTTTTCTTTTGACTGTTACCTGGCTTTGGATTTATCTTTCGTTTTTAACCACAGCCCTGTTCATTCCATTTATTGACTGGTCCCAGTTTAGTCTCCAAGCTCTCTACAGAGTTTTGGCTCCAATTCAGCTCACTTTCTCCTTTTACTCCAGCCCACAGGTACCCAGGTGGTGTAGTGATTTTGATTTGGGCTGTAATACGAATGGTTGGCAGATCAAAGCCACCAGCCAGCTTCTTGGGAGAAAGACTGCCCTTTCTATTCCTATTAGCAGTTACAGTCTCAGAAACCCAGAGGGGTCACTATGAGTCAGCAGTGCCTCAAAAACTGTGAGTTTGAGGGGAGGCGGGGGGTGGGGTGGGGTGTTGTCTGTTTGTCTGGTAGACTAGTCTGATCCAGCACTAGTCCTGCGTGTTAAACATGGCAGCTGCTCCCAAGTCCATCTCTTAAGAGCTGTATGCCTATAAAATGATGTACTTACTTCATAACTTTATTATGAAAATGAAAGTCTGCATAAAGATTTATTTGTATAGTATGTGTTATATGATTGTTAGCTTCCCTTATTATTCCTTCTTTCCCCTTGCCTGAAAGGACTCTTGCATGAGATTCTATCAAAAGACAAACTTACTGCCATTGAGCTAACGCTTACTCATAGCGACCCCAGTGGGGGCTTCTAAGACTGCATGTGTTTATGGGAGGAGAAACCCCAGATGGCTCTTACATGCCAAGACCGGAGTGAGCTCCACCTCAGTAATCTAGGGAGATTTTGTAAACCCCATTTTCCAGGACCTGTGCAGGCAGACTCAAGTCCGTCAGGTTAGCCTAGGAATCGGGAACACACATTTTGAGTACAACTTCCCTACGTATTTTTCTGACTTCTTTTAGCCGTAGACCACTCTGAACCCTTTCCAATCAAGAGCTGGACCACCTGGAGTATTGTTGCTCTTGTCATTCGGATCACATCATAATTCTCCCTACCTATACTTCTGCTGATTACATGATGTGTTTTAGAAAAGAGCAACTGGGGATTCAGAGGGTTATCTTCCTAAAGGAAACACCACCAACAACTTGGAGTTGACTCACAACGCCGATCATAAAAGCCATTCCATCGCTCTTTCCATAATTTCTGGTGGCCGCCTTTTCTCTTAAGTGCTAGCTTCTTGGGAAGTTACCCCGTTTCTCCTCCACCCTGTGTTTACACCCCTTGTTCTCATTTTGTCTTCCTTCATTCACTCACTGTTTTTGCTAATTTGTTTAGGGCAGGGGCCAGGGGACTAAAAGAGCACATGTATGTCTTTGTATTTCCATTTACCTTTTATTTCCAGTCTTCAAGAAGGCCTTCCAGGCCTTGGGTCATGCTTTCTACAACCTCGGGCATTCATTTCCTAAGACAAGGCAATTCTCTACCCTAGGGGACTCTGATTTAATTGATATTTTTATTTCTTTTTTGTGTATGTGTACACATGTATTATCTCCTACTGCACCAGGGATACAACAGAGAGCTCACTGGCATTTCTAACGCTTTAATATGCTTCTCAGATGGCACCTGCTTACTTGCCTACCCTTCAAGGGCCCTGTGGACAACGAGTTATGTGCTTCATAACATTATGGATCACAAAGATGAAATAAATTATGCAAAGGTTGATTTGCATACTGTGTTAGGTCTGAATCCCTGGATTCAGAACAACTTAGGAGCCTTATTACTCCTGGTTCCGAGGCTCCCCAGCTTTCCTCCTGAATGGGGATGATCTTGTACTCTTCATTCTTAACAAGCTCCTGCCCCCCAGCCCCCGGATTTGCTATCCACACTGACATTTGAATGAAAAAAAAAAAAACCCTAAAAAATTGGTGTCTGACTACTGTTAACCCCACATCATATTTATCTTCCTATTTCAATTAGTTTTCCTGATGTTTCAACTTTTCCCTGAGAAAGCCTCTGCTGTCATTTCCATATCACTTCTCACCTTTAATGTCTTTCCTAGTAAGTAGCGCATTTCTGAGAGCTCAGCATGAATCTTCTTGTGACGGTCTTCCTGACCTCTGACTACCATTGCTGGCTTTCCCTCTCTGTCACCAATAGATTGGTTTATCAGGGGGGTTGTCTCTGTTCACATCCCCCTTTGCGGCACATCCTGCTTTCTCCACCACAGACTCCAGCGGCTTCCCACGCTTATCACTGCTCTCAAGAAAGATCACCAATATAACCAATGCTAATGAACACTATAATTCTGTTCCTATTTTAATTAGCCTTTCATCTCTCTCTCGGCATTTGTGAAATCCACTTACTTTTACTTGCTGACAACTGCTTCTATTGCTCTCATCACATTGCCTTTGCTTCTTGACAGTTCTTTTTTCCTTTACCTGGGATTAAAACACTGGACTCTCAGGAAAATGAGCAATTGATATTAGGGGCTAGAGTGGGAGGCAAATGTTTTGAGAATGATGAGGGCAACAAATGTGCATATGTGCTTGACACAATGGATGTATGTATGGATTGTGATGAGAATTGTATGAGCCCCCAATAAAATAATTTTAAAAAAAGATTGGACTCGCTAAGATTCAGCACTAGATCCTTTTCCATTGCTACTCTATCAAACATTGGCTTCCTAGAATTGGGCTGTAGCATTCTTGTTAATGAGTGTTCTTGGGACCAACGTCTGTAGAAGGGAGAAGAAGGCAGTGTTAGGCAGGTGGAGAGGTTGAGTGATCATGTAAGCCCAACAAGAACCTTAGTCAGTAGAATGAGCAACTCGAGGGTTAGAACGAATCTTCTGAGTTGTGCTCAATTGCATGATGCTTCCCGGCTGTTTATTCTCTCGTACATAAATAATTGATTACAGGCACGTCTGGAAATAGGTGTGACCCTTTGTGAGTTTGTTCTTTGAAGATGAAATAATTCCTCAAGGGACTGAAAACTAAAGGTTCCCACCCAATGGCACTCCCAGGGGCAGGGATAAAACTGTCACTGAAAGGGAATCTCAGAGGGCCATTCACTGCAGTGCCCACCACACATTCCTTGTTTTGTTACCTGCACAAAACAACACACGTTTATTATCCCACAGTGTATGTGTAGATTCATCCACCAATACCAATTTGTTGTTGCATGTCCCAATTCTAGTTCATATAGTCTTCTGTCTACCCAATAGCTCTATATTAAATGCATTCCCCCAGTCATCAATGAAACGGAAATAATTCCCTTCACTCAGTCTTCTCCACCAGCACCACTCACTGTAATTTCTTTCCTTCGATTAGTAGATGACACGATCACCTAGTTAATCTGATAAATTGTTATCTCTTCATTACTCTTTCTTTATTCTTCTATTTCATTCTTCCCCCACCCAGCCCATGCCCCCAAAGTTCCTAATCCAAATTCTGCCTCTATAGCTTCACCCATCCCAGGCGTCAGATACTTGCAACCATAAAGAAGAAGAAGACCAACAATCACAAAATAAACTAAGGGGGAAAACCCAAATAGAGGAAAAAGCAGGAAGTATTAAAAACTAGAACACATTTAAAATGGGTCAAAAGAAAGATCAAATGATCAGTTATCACATTTTAACCTAACTACATAGGCTCTGATCCAGTTTACATTATTTGCTTGATTGCAAGGCTATTAACATCCCTCAACTATGGCCAGAGGGGTTTATCAGAAGCTTAATCCATGTAGGGACGTTGCAAATGGATTTGGGGTTCCCACTGTCATCCTGCCTTCTGAAATTCACGTGTTCACAATTTAAGCTCTGATACTCTTCCCTCCTTCAGATTTGGAGTTTATTATTGACCATTCTTGGATCACACAAGCTGGTGTGCTTCTTCCATGTGGATTTCGTTGACTGCTTGTTTTAAGACAAGCTTTTCAGAACCCAGATACTATTCTTTTTATAGTCCTAGGCTACACATTTTATGAAAGAAGATTTTACCAGTCTTTTTTTCCTATAGAGCAGTGGACGAGTTTGAATTATTGCCCCATCGATGGCCATCAAAACAAACAAACAAACAAACAAACAAACAAACAAACAAACCAAAATCAAACTCATTGCAACCAATTCAGTTTCAACTCATAATGACCCTACAGGACAGGACTGAACTGCTTTTGTGGGTTTCTGAGACTACCACCCTCTACAGGAGTAGAAACTCCTGCTGGCTAGCAGTGGCTCTTAACGAAGTGCCCACAGAACTGAAGGTTGTCTGATCCTGCACTATCTCCATGGTTGTTGATACCTTTGAGTCCACTGTAGTGGCTGTTGTGTCCATTTGCCTCACCGAGGGTCTCTATCCCTTGTTCCATGTCCTCTTCTGAAGCCAGCCGGAACCGCAGACAGCGTGAATCCTGTCAAAGTGCTGCGGCAAACATTATGGGATGAGGTTCCGCAAAATTTTACTGGCATTTGATATCAGTGATAGAGTTCTATAGTTTGAGCCTTCTGTTGGGTCACTTTTCTTTGGAATGGGTCCATATTCTATCTCGTCCAGTCTGTTGGCCAAGTCCCCTTGTTCCAAATATCCTGGCATTGATGACTTGGTGCTTTCAGTGCTTCATCGGCTTCTTCAAACATTTTGATTGGTGTTCCACCAGTTTTGTGATCTGAGGTAATTGTCCTAGGGGTTATGCACCCTAATTACTTGTGTGTGGTTAATGAGGCAGGACTAGGTGATGTTTCAGATTAGATCATGTTAGCCTTGTTAATGAGACAAATTTAGTGTGGGAGGCAACACTCTTATTCAAAGCTCATTTAGGTCACAGCTTTGAGCTACTGTAAGGAGAGCTTGTTTGAAGTGCTGCCAGCACCTCTTTCTATTTCACAAGAGAGATCAGAAGAGAGAGGCGGGCAGAGGCGAGGGGCCCCTGGTCCCTAATGAAGAAGAGCCAGATGTGGAGCATGTCCTTTGGACACAGAGTTCCTGCACTGGGAAATGTCTGGATTGATGACAAGAATCTTCTCTCAGAGCTGACAGAGAGAGAAAATCTCTCCCTGGAGCTGTCAACCGGAATTTGGATTTCTATCCTCCTGTACTGTGAGAGGATCAATTTCCAGTTGCTAAAGCCATCCACTTGGGCTGTTTCTGTGATGTGAGCAGTAGATAACTCAATCAGAACCATCTAGATAAGAGCAGTTTTCATATATTTGCAGACATGATGGATGTGTAGGACTTCTACCACCTGAGGTTGTCTGTTTACTACGTGTTTCTTATGGGGGGCGCTGGTAGCCTAGCCTGCTTTGCTTTTGTTAAATTTTGGGTGTTTGGGGGAGTGATATTTCCCCTTTTTGTTCTCAGTGGAAAAGCTACAGGCAGTGTTTTGACATTCTATTTGCATCTTAGTTCATGTGCTTTCTAAGATGTGGCTCTCTCTCCTCTCAGGACCAGATCATAGCTTGAGCACAGTTTATCCACTAAGTTACTATATTTTTCATTCATAATAATTTTTTTTGTCTACTATTAAAACGTACAGATACAGCTAGGCACTACTTTTTTAAAACAATGTGCAACTGCTTTTTAGATCTACAAAATGTGTGGTATCTACAAAATATCTGAGGAGCTGAATCTGTTCAAGTATAAAGGAGATTTCATGTTTTTCATTTCCTTTGTTCCTCATGCTTTTCTGTGAGGTTATTTATTATAAGGTGACACCTGGTTAAATCTGAATCAAGACAACTTTATTTGTCTTCTAGCTACATCATCGCACTATTTGTTTTCAGATTTATTTTCAGTGAATAAGTCTTCAATTGCATAATAACAAATCACCACAAAGTCCAAGGATTAAAATGATATCTATTTATGACCTCATAATTCTGTAGGCCAGAAGTCTGGCAGATTTGTCTGGGTTTCTTGTATAAGATTTCCTACGGCTGAAATCAAGTTGTCTGTTACACAGAGCCATTGTCTGGAGGATATGGGACAGAACACCCTTCCAAGCTCATTTAAGATTTGGAGAGAATCCAATTCCTTAGTGTTGTAGATTTGAGGTCATTATATCATTGCAGGACCTGGGACATAGATCAAGAGGCAGTTGTGCAAACAGAACAAGGGAATACTGCTTGGTTTAAAATCAAGAAAAATTTGCATTCTCTCAAAAAAAGATAAAAGAACAAGTAATCAGAGCAGCAGGCTTATCGGAAGAACAACAAAGACTGGAGGAAGGCTTATAAACAGCTGAGATTATGCAGAAGACTCAACCTCACTTGCTGAAACAAGGAGGCCTTGAGGCACTTGCTGATGAGATCAAGGATTACAGCCTTCAGTATGGATTACAACTCAGTATAAAGAAAACAAAAATCCTTACAAATTGACCAATAGGGAACACTATGATTTAAGAGAAAAGACTGAATTTGTGACGGATTTCATTGTGATTGGGTCCACAGTCAATGGTCATGGAAGTAGCAGTCAAGAGATCAAAGGACACATTGCATGAGATAAATCTGTTGCACCTTTTTAAAGGTGTTGAAAAGTGAGGATGTTACGTTGAGGACTAAGGCGTTCCTGACCCAAGCTGTGGTAGTTTCAGTTGCCTTGTCTGCATGTGAACGTTGCACATTGGATAAGAAACACCCAAGAAGAACTAACACATGCATTTGAATTATGGTGCTAGTCAAGTATCTTGCAAGTACAAGCGGCTGACAAAAGAACAAACATCTGTCTTGGAGCAGGTAAAGAGAGGATAGCAAGGGCAGTAAGACTTTGTCTCCCACACGTTGGGCATGCTATCCAGAGAGACCAGCCCCTGAGAAAAGGACATCATTAGTGGTAAAGTAGAGGAGCAGGAATAAAAAAATAATTTAAAAAAGGAAGCTCCTCAATAAATGGATTGCTACAGCGGCTGCAACAATGAGCTCGATCAATTGGGAGGATGGCACAGGCCCAGGCCCTGTTTCGTTCTGCTGTGTATAGAGAGGGTCGCTAAGACACCCAGCGTTTCCTTAAAGGTTTCAGTTGGGGACGGGCAGCATCTTTCTTCTGTGGCTTTCTCCATCTTGAAGCCAGCAAAGGCACATCAGATTTCCTTGCGCTTTTAATCTCTCTGGCTTCCTTTCTGCTAGAAGTCAGAAACTACGATACGCTATTTTCTTTTGACTTGAAAGAAAAATTGGTTACAAGAATCACAGCCATTTGTTTATGAAACATTTCCATCTTTCCAAACAGAAGCGTTGAACTAATTAAACATAGTTTTCCATCCCCATCTTCATCTTCTCAGCCTCAGGGAACTAGGAATCAACTTTTTTGACTCTTTGCCTTTGTCTTTTGTGGCTACTTCATATAACTTACATCATATAATATTTGCCATTTTGTGTCTGGCTTATTTCATTTAGTGTGATGTTTTAGAGTTATAGTCTTGCTGTAGCATGTACTACAACTTCATTCCTTGTTATGGCTGAATGACAGCCCCCATATTTTTACTTATCCATTAATTTGTTGACTGATATTGTTTCTACCTATTGGTGATTGTGAATAATGCTGCAATGGACATTGGTGCACACGTATTTGTTTGAGCTTCTACTTTCAATCCTTTGTGGGTTATATCTAAGAGTGGAGTAGCTGAGTCAATGGTAAAAATCAGAATTTCACTTTTTAAAGAACTGCCAAGCTTTTCCACTGTGACTGCACAATATTATAGCCCCATCAACACTTTTTATAAATCCTTGCAAACTTTTGTTATTTTGTGTTTTGTGATAGCCCTCCGTTACAGGGGCCCCTGTCTTTAAAGGGAAGATGTGATTAATCATTTCAATCATGTCCCTTTTGTATGGATCCTAGTGGCACTGTCAGATAAACGTTGGATTGTAAAGCACAAGGTCAGAGGTTCAAAACGACCAGCCACTCTGCAGGATAAAGATGAGATATTCTGCTTCAGTAAAGATTTATAAAGCCACAGAAACCCTATGTGAGGCTCTGTGAAACAACTTGATGGCAGTAGATTTGGTTTGGTTTGGAATAAATGGAATAGCAATAAGATTAAAGACTAACTATGGAGGTTATCTTAATAATCTTCCTACCACATTCCATTTTTAGTTCTGTGGAGTTGTATTCTCCCTATATATTATTTAAAATAGCCTTTAGGATTTTTAAAGAGTAATTTAAAATTTGCCAAGAAATGGAGAAGATGAGACAGAACATTCCCATATATGTGCACCAAGTTTCCCCAACAATTAACATTTTCCATTAGTGTGGTACATTGTTTAAACTAATGAGCCAATACTGATACATTACTATTTATAGAAGCCAAGAGTCTATTAAGATGAATACAATTAGCATAATATCCATTCCATGTTCTAGATGTCTGTTCCACATTTCACTTACCTGCCATGTCCGCTTAGGCTGCTTATGGTTCTGACAGTTTTGTAGACTTTCCTTCTATTCGATGACCTTGAAACTTTTGAGGAGTACAGCCCAGGGAATTTTCAGAATGTACCTTTATTCATATTAGTTTGATATTGTGTTGATGTGGATATGGGGTTTGTGGGTTGTGTTAGTCTGGGCACTTTAGAGAAACAAATCCAGTGGATAAGATGACACACATTGTGGAGACTAGTCCTCCTCTTTCCTCTGCCATTCCTGTTATTGCCCAATAGGCACATGAATTTTCAAATCCACAGAAACTCATGTATGAGAGAGTTTTATATAAAGGGTAAGTGCTCATCAAGAAAACATCCCAACCCAGTGCTGCCTAAGCCCACAAGTCCAACACTAACCCATTAACCCATATGTCCAACACCAGTCCACGAAGTCCTCCTCCATCTCACAAAACAGACTCAATGATGCCGACTGCAGGAGAAAAGCCAAGTCAGTGAATGTGTAAGCATCTCAGCACTGGCAGGAGTCTCCACACGTGTGCTCCAGCACCCAGGGCTGCATCGGGGTAGGTCCATGTGGCTTCTCCTCAGAGATGTCTTGCAGGAAGTGAGCCTTGCCAGCTGAAGCAGGGAACTGGCTAAGGCAGCTGCACCCTGGTCCGACCATCAGAAAGCAAGAGACCCTAGAACTAGAAAGATGAGGCTTACTGAGCCATTTATCCCTCCGCCCTTCAATTAACCCCACATGTGTTTATCAGCCAGGTTGGCACAATAAACTAACTAATGGAAGGGGTTTTAAAGGACGACTGAAGAGATTAAGGGTTATTTTCATGACATTATATCATGTTACATACTATCAACATGATCTATTATTATTGGTGTTAATCTCCATCATCTATTGGAGGAATATTTATTTAGTTTCTTCACTGAAATGTATTATGTTTTCCTGCCCATACTGTACCCTTTGTAAGGAAATCGTTATCTACAGTCCACTTTTCAGGATAGGATATTATGCCCCTTCTCCTATTGGGGGTAGAGTATCCTGAGATATAATTCTTCCAGTAGGATATTGGGCTCCCATTTAATTATATCAGTCTAGACCTAAGAATATTTTATACTTTGGGTGTAATTCAATACCACTTAATTTATTTTCTCATCCCAGAGTGGCTCTTTTAGTCAGTACCATCGATGTAGGGTTTGCTTGCATGTTTTGAAATTTCTTGTTTTTCTTTCTGGCATAGAAAGATGTTTCTGACTCTTTGTGAATAGTTCTTATTCAATTCTGAACTCAACTGTTTCTCAAAGAAGCCATTATACTTTTTACTGTCTACTGGTACCAGCATCTAAACTATGAGAACTAGGTATACTCATTGCTGTTAAGTGTGTTTCTCTTTTACCCTCTCATCTGTGAAATGAAAGAAAAATAGGTTTTCATATTAACCGATGCATCTATATCATCTATAAGCATTTTTACATTCAAGATATATTTCTATATATCAAGCTCAACCTGAATTAGCACTGACATCTCCAACTCTATCTAGTACAGTATCTTATCAAACATTCTACCCTTTCCCCTTGATTTTTTTATTTTTGCCAATTCATACTCCAGAACTGAGTCATCTCAATACTACCACCTACATCTCACAACTAATGCTTGTCTGTGGGGTTTTCCTACTGCGGTGGCTAGTGTATTGCCGATGCTGAAAACTATATCAGTGATATCACAATGATGCAGTAACATGAATGACAGAAGTCTTGATGAACTGTGGTATGACATCAAGCATATCATGCATGAAGAAAGAAAAGATCATCAAAAAACAAGAAAGAAAGATCCAAGTGGATGTCAGAAAAGACCCTGAAACTTGTTCTAGGGTAGAGTAGCTAAGGCAAGTGGAAAAAATGATGTCATTAAGTAGCTGAATGGAACACTTCAAAGGGTAGCTCAAGAAGACAATGTCAAATCTTATAAAGAAATGTGCAAGAGCCTAGAGTTAAAACCTAGACAGTGAAGAAAGCTGACGGTGTCCGGCTATCAAAAGATATAGCATCTGGGGTCTTAAAAACTTGAAGGTAAACAAGCAGCCATCTAGCTCAGAAGCAACAAAGCCCACGTAGAAGAAGCACACCAGCCTGTGTGATCATGAGTTGTCGAAGGGAGCAGGTATCAGGCATCATCAGAACAAAAAATCTTATCATAGTGAATGAGGTGGGCGGGTGCGGAGTGGAGACTCAAAGCCCATTTGTAGGCCACCGGACATCCCCTTAATGAAGAGTCTCAGGGAGGAGACAAGCCAGTCAGGGTGTGATGCAGCAACGATGAAAAATACAACTTTCCTCTAGTTCCTAAATTGCTCCCCCCCCACCCCCTATCATGATTCCAATTCTACCTTGCAAGTCTGGCTAGACCAGAGGATGTACACTGGTACAGATAGGTACTGGAAACACAGGGAATCCAGGATGGATGATCCCTTCAGGACCAGTGGTGTGAGTGTCGATACTGGGAGGGTAGAGGGAGGGTGGGTTGGAAAGCGGGAACCGATTACAAGGATCTACATGTGACCTCCTCCCTGGGGGAGGGACAACAGAAAAGTGGGTGAAGGGAGACATCAGACAGGGCAAGATATGACAAAATAATAATTTATAAATTATCAAGGGTTCATGAGGGAGGGGGGAGCAGGGAGGGAGGGGAAAATGAGGAGCTGATACCAGGGGCTTAAGTGGAGAGCAAATGTTTTGAGAATGATGAGGGCAATGAATATACAAATGTGCTTCACAAAATTGGTGTATGTATGGATTGTGATAAGAGTTGTATGATCCCCTAATAAAATGATTAAAAAAAAGAACCTAGACAACTAAAAAAGGAAGAAAATAGTTAGCATGTATTAAACTGAAATAACTGAAGAAAAAATTCAAGCCTTGCATGGCAATATTGAAAGATTCCTTGGGCAAAATATTGAATACTGTAGGATGTATCAAAAGAAAATGAAAGACTACAGATTTAATATAGCAAAAATAACTAGAAGCCGCATATGAACTGGATCCAACAGTACTGAAAGAAGAGTTCAAGCAGCAATTGAGAGCATTAGCCCCAAACAAGGCTTCTGGAATTGATGGAATAGCAGATGAAGTGTTTCAACCAGCTGATGAATCACAGGAAGCACTCTCATCCAGCCAGGAAAGTTGGAAGACAGCTACTTGACCAACTAACTGGAAGAGATCCATAGTTATACCCATTCCAAAGAAATTATAGAACAATTCATTGATATCAAATGCTAGTAAAGTTTTGCTGAAGATCATCCAAGAATGGTTGAAAGAGTACACTGACAGAGAGCCTCTGGAGATTTAGGCTGAATTCGGATGAGGACATGGAACAAGAGGCATTCCTGATGATGTCAGATGAATCTTGACTCAAAGACGAGAATATCAGAAAGATACTTACTTCTGTTTCATTGACGATGCAAAGGCATTTGACTGTGTGAATCATACAAACTATGGGTAGCCTTGAGGAGAATGGAAGAATGGGAATTCCAGAATACTTCACTGTGCTCATGTGGAACCTATACTTGAACCAAAAGGCACTCTTTAAACACCCCTGCCTGGTTTAGGAAAGGTGTGCTTCAGGGTTGTATCCTCATTCAATATACATGCTGAGCAAATAATCAAAGAAGCTGGATTAAATGAAGAAGAATGCAGCATCAGGAATGGAGGAAGGCTTACTAATAACCCTCAATAGGTATATGAATGTTGGACATTGAATAAGGAAGATTAAAGAAAGATTGCTGCATTGGAACTATGGTACTGGCAAAGAATTTTGAATGTACCACGGACTGCCAATTGAACAAATGAATCTGTCTTGGAAGAAGAACAGCCCCAGAGTGCTCCTTCGAGGAAATGATAGCCAGGCTTTGTCTCATGTAGATGTTATCAGGAGAGACCAGTTTGAAGAAGACATCATCCTTGGTAAAGTGGAGGAGCAAAAAACAAATCCCTTAATAAGATGGATTGACACAGTGGCTGTAGCAGAGAGCTCAAACATCAGAACAATGGTGAGAATGATGCAGAACCGGGTCCTATTCTGTTCGCTTGTACTAGGATCCCTAGAAGTCAGAACCAACTGAAAGCCACTAAATAACAACCACCATTCAAGTACTTAGTTGTTCAATTTCAGCACCCATTTCAAACAACATTAGCATTTTTCATTCATCCATTCATGGAAAACATCTTTATCAATGATCATTCGGTCCTTCTATGCTATTTTAGTATTAGAGTACTACTATTTTCACTGAAGGAGTTAAGAAGTGTTCCGTCTGCTTCTGTTTTCTGGAATATATTGTGGAGAATTATATGAGTTTTTTCTTAAATATTTGTAGAATTCATAGAACCCTCTCTGCCTACTGTTTTTGTTGTTTTTCTTCTCAATTGTACCTTGTTCTTTTTGTTGTTGAGAACCACTCCTGATGTACAAATGAAAGGAGCTGCAGGAAACCATCCTTCGGTGTGGGCAGAAGTAATCCCCTGCATCAGAACCGACCTCTCCTTAAAGTGTTCAGTAATGGTTGGTGGCAGAGTTTTCAAATTCCTCTAGTACTCTGTTTATCATTTGATTTTCATTGTTCCATCACTTTAAACATTAAAAAAACTTAATTAAAATGACAAAAAGACAGCTTTCCTAAAATACCTTTAACATCTTTATACAGCTTGTGCATCTGTTCATGAAAGTCTGTCCACTTGTCATTTCCATTCTTGAAATAAAACAGTGGCCCTTCTTTCTAGAGACTAGTGATCAAGAGAGATACTGAGCAGATGGAGAAAGGAAAGCATAAATAGAAAGATATTCGAAGTTAAGTTTGGTGTTTCTGTTTTACTGACTAGAAAAGAGTAATGTTTGCCAGCAACAAGGCGCTATTGATTGTAACAAATGCAGATAAAAGCTAGCTTGTAGGGAGTAGGTGTTAAATGGCAATAATTAATTAGGAGCCCTTGCCTTACAGTAGGGTGTTTGTTTACTAGCCCCTGGCACATTGCAGTCACTACTTCCTATTACTTAATTGTAGCAGAAGTTCATCTCTTCCAGTTTTCAAAATAATTCTGAATCTTGACACTTCACTGACATCATTGATGGTCACGGGTAATATGTGCTGTTCTAGTTTTCAGAAGACATTTCTGAGAACAGTGTCAAAGACCCAGGAAAGGAATACCCTAAATAGTGCATTACCATTCATAATAGTTACAACTTCCCAGCCAACTAGGTTTATAAGTAATTACATTTCTCTATGTATGATCTCTCTAAAACATAATATCTTCAAGGAGTACAAATAAAACCATACATGACTCGTGATTTCAGCTTTACATTAGTGGGAGGCAGAATACAAAAAATACAATGAACTTCAACCTCTGATAAAAATAAGCATCAAATTCCAACAGAACTCCACTGCTCCTTCAAGTCTGTGGTTAGGAGAAGCAGGAAATAGGAGCCTTAAGAGATTCCATTTCAAAAAGTGAAAGTGGTGAATTTACGGCATAAAAACAAACAAACAGATAAAATCATTCGTAGAGACAGAAATGTCAACACTGTGGCAAAATATGTATGGTAGGAAAAAGAATGGTCCCTAAAGACATTCATGTCTGACATTCTATGATTAAAATAGTTAATCAACATTCTATGGTTAAAATTCTTAATAAATATTAATAAAGCTTTTGTAATTTATCATACCTGCGGAAGCCAATGAGAGCAGCAGTGACACCTCCACTATACTTTCAATATTATTTGCCATCACGTCACCATTCAAATGCATTGATTATTCTTTCTTCAACGTCCAACTTGCACATGCATATGAGGTCATGGAAAATGCCACCGCCTGGGTGGGGCACACCGTAAGCCTCAAAGTAGCATCCTTGTTTTCAATACTCTAAAGAGGTCTTGGGCAGTACATTTGCCCAATGCAACTCTTCTGTTGATCTCCTGACTGCTGCTTTCATGAGCATTGATTATGGATCCAACCAAGACAAAATCCATGACAACGTCAATATTTTCTCTGTTTATCATGGTCCAGTTGTGCAATTTTTGGTTTTCTTTACATTGGATTATAATCCACAATGAAGGCTGCAATTTATTTTTATTTATTTTTTTAATTTTTATTTTTTAACATTTTATTAGGGGCTCATACAACTGTTATCCCAATCCATACACACATCAATTGTGTAAAGCGCATTTGTACAT
>NW_022103906.1:20767816-20768980 GCF_000313985.2 Echinops telfairi
ATTTGCTCTGCATTTACATCCAATCTCTCCTGCCGTACCCACAAGGAACCATTAATCCAGTTCCTGTCTCTATTGATTCATCTGTCCTGGATTTCATACATAGAAAAAATATTGATTAAAAAGGCCAAGAAAATAAAACAATTGACAAGAAAGCAGAAAATATTAAAAACTAGAACAATTTTAGATGAACCATAAGAGGGAGCAAATGATAGGATGCTAAGTTTTGACCTAAATTCATTTGCCCCACAATCCACTTTCCAATATGTTCTGCCAGCAGAAAAGCTTTGATATTCCTTTCTGAAGTGACAGAGGCAATAGGAGCTAGGCTATGCTGACACCAGAGACCAAGGCAAGGGGACCCTGAGACTGAGCAGAGGAGAAGTGCTAAGACTATAAGACTACGAGTCAGAGTTCTGGATGGGCTTCCTGGCTCAGGGAGACAAAGGACAAGGAACCAAGTGACTGAGAGGCCGAGGGCTTGAGAAGAAGCCTTGCTGTGCACAGCGACTCTGTCCTTCAGGTTTTCTGATCCTGTCTATGGTAACTTGTTAATAAACCCTGTTGCTGAGAGACCACCCCCCATAGTTGTGAGAATGGTGTGTGAATTCTGTGTGGCCAAGACAATGAATCATCAAACTCAGAAAAGAAGTAGTAGAGTGCTGTTGGTGTCTGAATAGGGTCCAGGAGGATGGAGGGTAGAAACACATCTGACCTGTCTGCCTTGTGGCAATGAGCCTTGGGCTGGATTTGAGGTGCATTCACCTTCTTCCATGTGTAACCCAAGGAGGCCCGATGTGGCCTCTGTGGCATTCAACTGCAGAGGTTCTGGGAAGATTGAATATGTTAATCTATATGAAAATGTCTGAGGAAAGGTGAGACACTATGCAAATCTGAATAAGTCATCAACTCAGGTCATCACATCTCTCGTGGCCCTTTTAGTACTTGCAGAGTCAACTCATAAATGTGCTTGATTATTCATTTCCTGAACATGTAAAGAGATAAAAAGATAATTGATTCCATCTTTATTGATTGCTGAATGTCTCAGAGTTTTTAATAAATGAACGTTTAAAAAGATTGATGCAAGCTTCAGTGCCTAGTAAATTCTACCTGATTAGTTTACAGGGTGAGGAATTGTCTAAGACCCTGTATTGGATGGTTTAAAAA
>NW_022103906.1:20770788-20771924 GCF_000313985.2 Echinops telfairi
CCTGAGACTGTGGGCCTTCATCTCTGCATGAGTCTCCCCTCCTGCTTATCTCCTGAGGAGCTGTGTCCTCAGTTCCCTTGGACTGTCTCCAGGGCTACGGGGCTACGTATCTCCCTCCTATCTGCTGCTGGTTCACTCTGGCTTTAATCAGCTGAACCCCTGTGAAGCATAAGACACATGTGGATTTTATATCAACATTTAAAATATGTACGTGGTACACATTCCCTGACTTCAAGGACCCAAACTCTGAATGGGAGAATTTGATCTGATTATAGGGACGGAACCGACTTGAAGGCACTGACAACAGATTTTTAGACCTGACTGGATCACAACCCGCTGTATGACCTTTTAAGATTTTGCTAGTGCACCATTTTTACATGTTTGCTGGTAACCTTGCATACAAATCCTACCAAAGAGTATGATTTGTATAAGGAAATATTTTGAGACATACTTTTTATTTACTCCGTGGTGCTAAGTTTGAATATTGGACAAAATCAGAACTCTGGGAGTCTTCACTCAGGAAACTTTGCCATATTGCCTTCCTTTAATTGTATTTTCATGTTTTACCTTTGGCATTTAAGATACTTCCTGAGTTCCAGGGTCAGCCTCATCTGTTCTTGGCTGTGTGATGTGGAGAAGCATCTGTCAGCCTTTGTTTCTTAATTCGGCAATTGTCAATAATAAATACTTACCTCATAGTGATTTTTTTGTAGAATTCAATTAGATAGCCCATATATGTAACTCTTAAAAAATGCCATATGAGATTGATTTTTATATATATGCCATAAAATCTGTTGTAAAGCTTTGTCAAGGTCATTGCCAACTTGCAATGTCTTCTATAAAAAAGTTCACCCCCATTTCACGACCAGGTCAAAAACGACTTTGCTCCTCTGGGAAGGTGACATTCCCGTTCGCTCCAGTTATAAGAATGAGCTGCATTCCCACGCTTCCCTCTTTTTGTCCTGGCTGCAGGGAAGCTCAGAACACTATTTGCACTTTTTTGCAAATACTTGGATTATATCTAAGTCCTCTTTTTACAGTGCTGTGATATTTAAATGGTGGGTTACTATTATCGTTTGTTTCTTACTGTAAGCTGTCTCAAATCTTTTTGGAAAGAGGAACAATAGGAAGTCCAA
>NW_022103906.1:20772852-20774918 GCF_000313985.2 Echinops telfairi
TTTTTTTTATCACATTTGGCTTAGTTTGCTTTAAAAAAAAAGTAGATGCTTAATCTTAAACCATATTGAGTCTCAGTATTTTAATTTGTTCCTTGGATATGCTAATGCTTCCCTTAGGACCTGTTTGAGGATTCAGTGAAATAATTTCATCCAAATAGCCTAAGCCATCATTGTTAGCTGCTAGCAGAACTTGCTCTGACTCGGGACAACCTTCTGTGTGACAGAATGAAACACTGCAGGCTTTGTGTCATCTTCAAGCAATACAGTAGGTGCTGAGTAAATGTTAATAAATTGTGAATTACATCAGTGGCTTGGAACTGAGATTGGTTGCCTTCTCCCTCGTCAGTGCTCTATTTCTCTGAAAATAGTGACCTTGGTGAGTGGATGTAGATTACACACAAAGAAACCTGAGCTAGAGATAGCAGAATCTGTTTCCGATGGGATAAATCTGAGAAAAATAATATAACCGAGAGCCGGGGCTGTCCTTGGTCACACGGCTTCCTTAAGATAGATGATGTTGCTGTTTATAAGTACCCCCTTCAAATAAAATGACCTCATAGTAAAACTGCAAAGGAATGACTGATGGGAAATAAGTGGCGGCCACCGTTTGTCATAGAGCATCACTCTGATTTTTTTCCCCTAGGAAATCCTAGCGTTTAAAATTGGATGAGAGTGTCTCTCCATGCACAATTCATCACTGTCCTTGGGGACTGTCATTCCCAGCCTCTCTGCACTGACAGTGGAGAGGAGAACACCTGCTCCCAGACATGACAGGGCCTCCAGCTAAACGCTGCTGCAAATGAACAAAGGGACCAGATAAAATGGCGATCAAACAAAGCATAATAACAATAACAGCAAGTTTCCCCTGAGGGTAGAGTGACCATTACTGACTTCGGTGTGAAGAGTGACCAGGCACTGGCGCTGGATCTCAGTGTTAGTCAACAGGAAACTTTTCTAGTGTCCCTTTGGCAAGCCCAGGGCTAAGCAAGATCCATTCCCTGAAGAAGGGTAAGCTGGTGTCCAGAAAGGAGCCCTGGTGGTTGCTGTGAGGTAAGCGTTTGACAGCGACTACAAGGTTTGTAGTTCAAATCCACCAGCTGCTCTGTGGAATGAGGAGGAGGTACTCTGTCTCCATGAAGATTTATAGACTCACAAACCACATGTCTATAGGGGGGCTATGAGTTGAACTAGACCCAATGGCAGTGGGCCACACATTCAGAGTAGGAGTCAGAGAGAGATTATGGTTCATACAAGACCACAGCTGTGCTTCTTCTGAAACTCATGGATTGCTTTCATTTCCCTCCATTTCTACTCAGAAGGTTGCCAGGTAGCACTTAACCTTGACAGGCAGCTATTACTTTTATGATGGTGTGAGCAAATGACTTGATCAGCCTCCTTCACTTGCTCATTTATTTATTCTCCCATCATACACCTCTTCACACATACTTCTTCCCCGCCCCCTCACCCCCACCCCCAGCCGATAGACTTTTGGAGATTCTAAGATGACTCAAACGTGCATTGTGCTTCCTGGAAGTTCAGATCCCAGAGAGGGCGAGAATGCTTTGAATATCACAATAAAGAAGACAAACCACCACAGATGTGTGTGAAATGCACTGGTGAGGCGGAGCCAGGGGTTCTGAGTGTCCTAGAATAGCTGGCCCACAGTAATTTGGGACATAAGGAAATGCTTCCCTTCTCCGACCGACCTCCAGGAGATAACTGTCCTCCGGTGCTTGGGTCTTACACAAGGTCTTCCAGAAAACATCTACCCTGAAACAAAATTCTATAATGGCAAATTTCCTGGGTCATCAGCATGTCCTATACCTACCTTATTCCCTGTCGCTCTTAACGAAAGGCCCAGGTCAGTGAAGAGGTGGTGTCTAAACAGCTGGAAGCCCTGCAGGAGCAGAGACAGGGCTCCTGCATTGTTCAGAATTGTCCTGGGGGTCCTTGAGTTCACGTACCATTCCTGTCTGTGGATTTCTGATGAGCCTGAAACTGTTCCTTAAGGAAGCAGGGGGAAAAAAATTGCACCTAGGACTACAGGATATTCGGAAGTAAAAATC
>NW_022103906.1:20775500-20778752 GCF_000313985.2 Echinops telfairi
AAACCCTCATCACTGGGCAATTTAAGTCCAAATATGAAAACTAGATCTGGGCGTGGTCTGGCTCCTAAAAGCTTCCCAAAGGGTTCTCATAAGCAGAGATGGAGCAGAACTGAATTGTTGCAAAGCGATTCCAGCCTGCAGGAGACAGGGGCAGCTATCTGGAAACCACTGAAGTCTTTCCTGTTGGTTCACAATACACAACACCTCACCCCTGTAGGAAGGTTTGCTGGTTACAGAGAGTCTTACTATACCCTGAAGTGTGATATTAATAAGAAGAGGAATCAACAAAAATGACAAGGAGAGGTATACAAGAGTTAAGGATAAGAGTTAAATACCATGCTCTACAGAATCCTGCAGTACCAATAAACTATGAGTGCATGCATAGATACACATGCAAGCTGAACAGGTGTGGGAAGAAAAAAAACGAGACCGCACCCTAGGAAGAAACGAAAGGAATATATGAGTCTTCTGTCATGCTGGAGAAAATGGTTGTCCAGAGAAGCAAGACATTTCCTGAGCTCCTAACATAACGGATGAAACCAGGATTCAAGCCTACACATCCTGTCTCCCAGAGGAGACCGTCTCCTCATTTCCACCTAGGAGTTCGTTTCTCAGAACTCCATGGACCCTGACCCTGTGGCGCTGGCCTCTGCTCTTGAACCTATCCCGGAACTTGTGCTTCCCTGTTTTCTCCTTGGAACAATAGAGTTGGACGATAGCAGGGAGTTTGGGATCATGTGATAAACTAGTCTAACTCCTATGGGTCTTTCCAAATCTAACATTCAGTACATTGATGCATCTTATTTTGTTAGTTGAGGTACCATTTCTCATGAACAGGGAGTGGGATTGCTAATTTGAAGCTTAAAGAAATGATGAGTTTGTTGTAAACGTGTTGGTGTCGATGAGAACATCTTTGACTAACATGTCAGTTGGCATTGTGTGAATAACCTTTTCTCCTAGGCCTCGGAGTTTCTACACAGTTGATGGCGTCATGCGCTGCAGTGTTCAGAGAAAGGAGGAAATACCAATGCAAGGTGTGTTAGCAGCACCCGGGGTTCCTTGGGTATATCTGCTCATGCAGAAAGGGCTTGCTGCACACTATAGGGAGGGGCACAGGAGCCGCACAAGGTCATGTGAAGGAGACTGGTCACCTCCTCCACGCTTTCCTCTTCACGGTCTCCACTTTAAACGTGACACCCTGTCTGAAATGTCATTCTTCAATATGGACGGCTTTATGAGAATTTAGGACAGCCCTGCTAACTTTCAAATACAACAGAAGAATCCTCTTCCGTTTGTAGTCCTTATCAGAACGTAAATGGAGTGGATGCTTCTAGAATTGGAAGAACACTGTGCCAGGGACCAGGGATATAGAACTAGATGAGCCAAAGACATGGACCTGACAGACAAACCCTATCTGTGACCATCATGTTTGAATTATTTCGCGGTTTTCCCGTTTGGAGAATTTTGATGTGACTGGAGCAATGAGGGCTAATAAGATCTGAAAACTTGGCCAGATCTGAAACTCGGAAGGCTCTGTGCCCATGGATTCATTTCTTGTTTGAACTTGTGTGTGTGCATAGAGGGCTTAGTCTAGTGCTACTCTGTTCACCTTGCTTTTCATTAGCAGATTAATATAAAAGTGACCTTTTGAAAATCTTGCAGAATTTCAATGATTTTGTCAATAATTAAATTTATCTAAATGCAGCTAGAATATGCTATTCTGAAATATGGAACTGATCCCAAAAGTTAATGGGGACAGCAAGGAACATTTTGGCAAGGTTTTAAGACATTAGCATAAATTAATTTCTCCTTACAACTTGCTTACTTATGGTCCTGGAGAAAATGGGTAAGGGACTCCCTCTAGAGTGATTTCTATGCTATGATGCTATTCTGCATCTCCAAAAGGGATCATTTGGAAAGGCAAAAATAAAATAATAAAAGGAAGAAAAACAAGTGTCTGAATTTTAAACCACACTCTTGTTTCCACTAGACATTTACAAGCATATCTGATCAAAAGAAAGAACACATTCTTGCTTGATCTATCCATGTCTAGCTGTTGTTTTCTTTAATGCATTAAGGCTATGTGGTCACCCTGAAATAGAATTCTTATCAGAAAGACAAAATAAATCAATACTTTTTTCTCTTCAATTACCAATTTTCAGAGTAAAAGGTTTGTGTAACAGCTACTTTTAATATGGACAATTTAGTCTTAATTTTATTTTATTTCGAATAGCATTTTTTATTTCATCAGCATTGATCCCTGAGAGAGGATGTCTACATCTGTGTAATATAATCTTTCCTGAACTTTAATTCAGAAAAGCTGCATGGGGGGTTGTGTTGTATCTAGTGTTTATTTATTGTTTTGCATCTCGAATAGATAATTTCACAGGTAATAACAGCAAGGATGAGCGATGCCCTGGAGCCAGAGTATGGGGTCGCCTCTAGATCTGTCCCTTGCTTGTTCTGCAATTTTGAGTATGATGCTTCATGTCTCTCTAGTTTATTTTTTCTTATCAGCAAAGCAGGTGTGATGATAATAGATGATAATACACCTGGTAGTGTGAGGGTAAGGTTGGTCCAGTAGTTGAATTTTCCCCCTTTATGTAAGAGACCTGGATTCAGTCCCCAATAAATGTACCCGACGGATAGCCACCACCCATTTGTCAGTGGAGACTTGTGTGTTGATGCTGAACCTGGTTCAGTGGAGCTTCCAGAGTAACACCGTGAAAAATAGCTGGTGAACTAATTTTGAAAAATCAATCAATGACTATTCTATCAATCACAAGGGTCTGATATGATTGAATATGGGATTGTGTTGTGTCAGAGCCTTCTCAACAGCATCTGACACCACCTGGAGGTAACACTCTTGGACCTGAGCCAGAAGTAAACCTGCCGTGGACCAGGTGCTTTAGGGAACCCAGATCCTCATGTCACACAAAAATGCTTAATTACACACCCGCACTTCTTTGTCACTCAAGATCCAGTGCTAGTACTGGCCCGGCACAACTTGCACCTCTCAGACTGCTCTTAGGTCTCATGATGCCGTCCTCTAGGAGGCTGCTCTGGAATGTCTTCTGTCGGGTGTCCTCACCGCAGTGACTTTGTCTAAATGCTGGAGTGGCGTGTGGGTTGTGCTGCTGCCATCAGTGCTCCAAACAGCAGAGCGGATCCGTGAAGTGGAAGGACCTATGTAACGGAAGAGACAAATTCACCACTCCAACACAAGTGTTTACAGAAGCCTTACAATTCTTT
>NW_022103906.1:20781793-20784539 GCF_000313985.2 Echinops telfairi
CGTTGCATTTGTGTAAGAACTAACCGCCCAACATAAACGGGGGAATGCAGTGTTTATCTTCTTGGAGCACCCACTGCTGATTGCAGATGGGTGGGGCTGGGTGGGCTGGGTGTTATGAAGATGGAGGGGATGGGTGGGCACCTTTCAGAAGCCAAGGAAAATGATGGGGGAGCAGAGAGTCTAGAAGGGAGAAGACCTAAGAATAAAGGGGGGAAAGTAGAAGAAAAAATACGGAGAAATAGTGGCTCTGTACTGGCCCCAGCATTAGCGTCCAAACACAGCCATGGTGTAAATGTGGAGCTCATTCGGTGGGAGGGTGCACCACAGTCCACAAAGTGGTGGGAGTGGGGGCTGAACCATGGACATGACAGGGTGGGTACTGGCTCTGTGAGATCGAAAGACTAAAAAGAGGAGGAGAGGGGAAGAAAAAGAGGAGGAAAACTGGGTGGGGTGAGGGAAGAACTAAGAAAAAAGGGAAAGTAGAAAAAAAATGATGGAGGGGGGTAGCAGCCCAGTGCTAGCATAGGTGCTAGTCCACAAACGCTGCCGTGTTGGGAATGCAGCAACTGCTCCTTGAAAGTGCATGCTTATTGACTAGGCAAGAGCATAGGTTTGGCTAATTAAGGAGATAGAAATGGGAAGGGAACTCTCCAGGATTAAGAAAAGAAGGGGAGGACAAAGATAGAGGAAGGAAAAAAGAATTGGAAAATAAGAGATAGGAGCAGAAGAGAGAGCTAAGAAGAAAGAGAGGTAAAAATGTAAAGACCATCACACCACTGACAGTAGCAGGGATTTTTAACAGGCTCTGGGTGGGCTGCAGTGGAGGCTGTGCAAGGTAAGTGGTGAGATCACCCTTGTTTGAGCACCCATCACCAGTGTGGGGACTGGTTGGGTCTTGGATGAGTAGAGTTGGTTCTCTGGCTCCTGCTCCAACCAGAAATCTTGCAATAACTCAAAACAGCCATGCTGTACTGGTTGGTTCCTTACTCTTCCCTAGCCTACTTTCCTTACTGTTTTCATTCATTCTCTTCCTCTCATTGTTGTTTGATCTACTTCTTGTTCCTTTCCTTTGAGTTTCTGTGTTAAGGGATTGTCCGAATGTACCATTTCACTTGGATTCTTTGTTGCAAAAGAGTCCATAATCTTCAATCTACCATTCCATAAAAATGTTTCATTTTCCCCAGAAAAATGTTTTGGACCCTATTTTCTGTCAAAATAGATAAAACAATTAAATGAGATTTCAACGGATTGCATAACATGATAATTTTACTTTTGGATTTGGTTTCCTACCATTAAAAATTAGAAAATTTTTTAAAATAACACGTGGTTCTATTGTTTTAAGAAGTGTTTAATATGATATAAGTGATAGCAATTGATTTGATAGAATGTAAGTTCTTTCAAATATATTTAATAATAAAAAGAATACCTCTGATATAATTGCCTTACAATATTAGAACATGATATGTGAAATATAGCTGAATCTAACATTGCCTATGTATTTTATTAAAACTTACATTCGTTTATGGCTTTAGCAAAGCCATAATTTTGCTGGATTCTAATGAATACAAAAAAAAAAATAGACTACAATGACTCAACTCAAGGTTGTCAAATTTAGCATTACTCCCAATAAGCCATGTTATTGTAGCCAGCTGCCATAGAGTTAGCTATGCCTCATGGCAATCTTTGGTACAACGGAACAAAACATTGCCTTGCCCTACACCATTTCCCACATATATGGGTCAGCATTGATTCCGTAGCAATAAGGGTTTGTTGTTGTTGTTGTTGAGGGGGTGCGGGTGGTGGTGTGCTTGCACCTATCTTTGTGGTTACTGTGTCAATACATCTTATTGATGGTTTTCTCACTTTTCTGACTCCTGACTTTTCCAAATATGACATTGTTTTCTAGGTATTGGTCTTTCTTGATGTCATTCCCAAAGTAAATATGATGATGCTTTATCATTTTCATTTCTAAGGAGCATTCTGGTTTGATTTCTTCTAAGACCCAGTTCTATTTTTTTTCTGCAGTTCATGATGTATTCAATGTTCTTCTGTAACACAATTCCAGTGAATCAATTCTCTTCTGTCTTCTTTTTTTATTGCCCAACTTTGGCATTCATATGACAGAAAATAAACCATAGCTTTGGGAAAATTGTGATAAATGGTAAAATAAACAGCACATTTTGCGGAAATAATGGCATGATGAAGTACTATGTAGTAAGTTTAATGATTTATGAAAAATTCATGTCTTTACACCATCACTCAAGCAAGAATCCATTGGCCCAACAATGGATAAAGCAACCATGCATAACAATACAAATAGTTCCCACCGCTTGTGGCATTCAAGATATTCCAAACTGTACTTATTACCAAATGTTTTACTGGTTGATTTGCTTTGGTGCATGTCATCATTAGTAATATGTACTTCATGCAACATTGCAGCCCTCAATTTTCTAATGTTTTTCTCATGCAAACTGTCGAAGGGATACAAAGATCAGATTTATAAATAGACCAATAACAAAATACAATAATAATAATGAAGAATAAAAATTTTAAAACTGAGGTATTGGACTTATTTCTACCAGAGCAACATACAAATGAGTTATTGGACCAAAGCCTATAGTGAATCAAGGACTACATGTAGTTGAATTAAGGATTTGATACTTGCTGATTTTTAGTGATTAAACCAAATGATTACACTGTATATATGTATCTATATTTAGATAAGTAATGTAGTCAAAGAGTTAGA
>NW_022103906.1:20784803-20786776 GCF_000313985.2 Echinops telfairi
GTGTCTGCAGGTGAGGTCATAGGTGTGTTGAGAGGAAGCTGAAGTAGTTACCACCTGAGGGCTCCTGCTTTTCTTCTGAAGTAGGTCGTGGACAATGGGGTGAGAAGGACAGTAAATATTTTAAGGGTCTAAGAAGAGTGGCACTGCTGAAATTGAGAAGAGAGGACAACTGTCCCCTTCTGTCTGCCTATATATGTAGATATACATTTCATAGCTTTATTGAGGATAATTAACATGCAATATACTACACATATTTAAAATGTGTAATTTAATGTTTTGACCTAATTATACATCTATGAAACCATCGCCACAATCAAGATAATGAATATGCATCATGCCCCAAAGCTTCCTTGTGTCTTTTTTAATCCCTTTAAAACAACCCTTTTGTCCTTTCTCCTATTTAGGAAAATTTTCTCTCACCACAGGTTAATTTGAATTTAGAGAGAGGACTTCCAAAACTGTGTGAAAACATGGAATTGAAAGATACAGGTATTTTTTCCCATGAACTTTTTGATGCCCTTTCATATAAGTAAAATTGTATAGTATATTATTCTTTTAAAAATATGTCTTATTCCACACAGTAAAATTATTATCATTATTATTCTGATATTCATTTATGTATGATATATTCGTAGTTAATTATGTTCAGTTGTTGAATAGTGTTCCATTTAAGAGTGGGATGTGTAAGCGTTCAGTGGGTTGATGAATTGCACCCACCAGCAGCTCCTCAGGAGAAAGATGTAGCAACGTGCTCTCATACAGATTCCATCCTGGAAAATCCAACATGGCAGCTCTGTCCCATGAGGTCACTAGGAGTGGAATAAACTCCTCAGCCCCTTACAACAGCCATTCAAGCCTATGCCACATGTTGATCATTTAGTTGCCTATTGATAGGTATTTGGGCCATTTCCAGTTTGGGGTTCTTACAAATAATGCTGTTATGAACATTTGTGACACAGCTTGTAAGGACATATGCTTCATTTCTCTTGGATAAATGCTTATGGGTCGACTGGCTCTGTCACGTGATAAGTTCATGTCTAACGTAAGAAGAAACTGGAAGTTTTCTAACGTGGCTGCACTGTTTTACATTCCCATTACGGGAGTGTGAAAGTCTTCAGTCTCCAATGTCCTCACCAGTATTTGAAATAATGCATCCTTTTAATTTAAGCAATTCTAATAGGCATGTAAAGATTTCTCATTGTGGTTTTAATTCTCAGTTCCCTGATGAGTAATGACATTGAGCACCCTTTCTTTCTTTCTTTTTTAAAAAATAAGTAAAAAGTTGGGATTTCCCTCCCAGCAGTTTTATTGGCATATAATTTACATATCATACAATTCAATGGTTCAATTGTTCAGTCATATCAAGGGGCATTGTACAGTCACCACACATCAACCTTAGAACATTTCCCGCCCCAAGGTTTGAGCACTTTTCATGTGTGTATTTCCCATTGGTATTCTTTGATAAAGTGTTTGTACAAATAATTTGCTTACTGTTTTCTAATTACTGATTTTTTTTTTAATGTCAGGTCAAGGTGCCTAAGTTATTCTCTTGAAGGGAAAAAACAACAACAACAACCACAATGTCAGAGGCACTAAGAAGAGGGAGGGAAGGACAATGCTGGTATGAAGGAGAGCAAATGGTGTTGAAGAATGACAGAGAAAGTCATGAATGTCCCAGAGTTAAAAGTATTATACAAGCCACACAGGAAGAGTAGCTGTGACAGAAATTCCCCACAGCCTCCAGGAATATACATTTACATAGCAAGCGATATGCTAGCTCATAATCTCTGAGCCCAAAGGTAACTCGGGCTACTAGAGTGAACATCATGTTCAAATAGATTTTTCCGTTATTTTCACAGACATATAGCACGTTCTAGCAAATGCAGATTCTCAGAAATCTGATTTTTCTTTTAATCTTCAAAACCCTTTATTCCTTTCTTCTTGTCTCTTCCTTTTATCATATGTCTCCTCGC
>NW_022103906.1:20786972-20796828 GCF_000313985.2 Echinops telfairi
AGGACACAAATGCATTGCGCCTCACACAGGGTAAAGAGGCATCCATCCGAACACTGGAAGAGGTAACTTTTGTACTAGTGCAAATTGGCTTGAGGGTTGAAGGTAAGGGATGCAAGAAATGACTTGATGTTTGTGAAGTTGGTTAGGAAGTGGTTTGGGGAAGAACTGGAAATCCTTTATGAGTTAATGGCCGTGCCCAGGAAATGTTGGATTGTCTTCTGTGGGAACAGCGTGATCATCTTCTTCGTCCTTAGCTGTTCCTTCCCTTCAGCATCTCATGCGTTTTACAATCCGGATGAGGAATATCTTTTACCTGACCTTCCTCACCTTCCTCATTTCTGTCACCCTGACCTGACTTAGCTCAGGTCGCTTGGCACCCTGTTCTGCGAGGTGCCCAGACTAAATAAAGTGGGTGTAGTTGTTGCTCCTCAGCGTTTCCATCCCAACGTCCACTCATTCATTTCTCCATTTCATTCTAGTCTCTTTCAAAATATGAGACCAATGAAACCAGGCCCAATCAATATGGGCTGAATCCCGAGGAAACAAATCACACCTGGTCTGGTCATTACTCTCTCTTTTATACCATCAGTGATATTACTAAAACAAAATTCCAAATACTTGCTCAGAAATCTCTGTTGACTTTCCAGGGAAATAAGCTAACTCCTTAGCTTAGGATTCAGCGTTCTTGCTAAAGAGAGGCTCCATGCCCAACTTAGTTTATATCGCTGGGTTAGCATGGGGATGGCACAGAATCAGGGTTCAGAAAAGCGTGTTGAATTTCCACTTGTCACCATTCCATGAGATAATGAGAGTGTGTCATGGAAACCCTCAGGAAGTGACACAGAGTTGTGTAAATTTTGTGTACCTTTGAAATGTCTTTTTGTCTTCTTATATATCTTTCGGTTTTAATTTATTTCTCAAGAGCAACTGCTAGGAAATCAATCAGTGTAAGATATGACAAAATAATAATAATTTATAAATTATCAAGGGTTCATGAGGGAGGGCTGGGAGGAGAGAGGGAGTAATGAGGAGCTGATACCAAGGGCTCAAGTAGAAAGCAAATGTTTTGAAAATGATGATAGCAACAAATGTACAAATGTGCTTGACACAATGGATGGATTTGTGGATTGTGATAAGAGTTGTATGAGCCTCCAATAAAATGATTTTTTTTAAAAAGAAAGAAACTATCTCTGACAACCTTCTGTTTCCTTTATTTAGGTTTTCAGTATTTGAAAGTGCTTCAAAGCGATGCATACAGTTTTCAGTGGCTTCCTCCCCCAAAGTCGGGAATCAAGTCCTCCTGGGCTGCCTCTTGTTAGTCTGTAAGCTCTGGTCAGACCTGTCACTTGGAGGACCGTGCTCTCATTTGAAACACCTGTGACATCACATCCGTCACCGCAGTAGCACATAAGCCACCACAAAGTGACAGACAAGTGGTGGGATATTAATGAGTGTGTTCTATAATTTCTGCATTCTGCTAGATGACCTTTGTTTGGAATGGACATAAATATGCATCTCTTCTAATTGGTTGGCCAGGTGGCTTATGTTCACTTTTCTTGGAATAGATGACTGAGCACTTCCAGTTCTGCCTCTGTTTGTTGAAACATGTTCATTCCATCAATACCTGGAGCCTTGTTTTCCACCGATGTCCTCAGTGCAGCTTAGACTTCTTCCTTCAATACCATCATTTCTTGGTCATATGCTACTCTTTGAAATGGTTAAATGTACCAACTCTTTTTGGTACCAAATCAAAAAACCCAAGCTCATTGCCATCAAGTTGATGCCAACTCTTAGCAACCCTATAGGGCAGGGTAGAACTTCCCTAGTCAGTTTCTGAGACCGTGTTTGCTGGAGTAGAAAACCTCATCCTTCTCCCAGGGAGTGGCTGGTAGTTTGGAACTGCTGACCTTGAGATTCGCAGTCCAACGCATCACCATTATGCCACCAGGGCTCCTCTTTTTGTTACAGTGACTCTGTATACTTTCCATCATCTTTTGCTGCTTCCTGTTCCACTCAGTATTTCCCCCATCCCTCAGACTCCAAATTCACTGCCATTGAGTTGATTCTGGCTCATTGCGACCACATAAGACAGGGCAGTACTGCCCCCGTGAATTTCTGAGACTTTGATTCTTTAAGGGAGTAGAAAGCCTCATCTTTTTGCCATCAAAAGCTGATAGTTTCGAACTGCTGACCTTGTGTTTATTAGCCCAATGTGCAATCCACTATACCACCAGGGCTCCTATTGCAACATGAGATTTCAGGATTTTTGCAGTTCTTTCAGCTTGAGAAATATGTGTGTGTAAGCACACACACACACATTGTATATAAATATTTAGAGAGAGGAGGGAGAACATATGTGTATACTCATGCTATGTATTTAAATGTTTATGATTTTATGAGCTCTTTTTACATTTTCAAGGCTGTTTTCTATTTTATGATATTAATTTACTGGAACTTACATTGTCTCTGTGAATGATCTCTTTTGTCCATTGTTTGTGTGTATTCTATGCCTTTTATATGTAAGTAATGGATTTGATCTTTATTGGGCTTTAAGCTAAGGCTTAACTGAATTTTCTTATTAGCTGAATGTCTCACTGTTCCCCTTTACCAACCTTATCCAAAGCCTGTGTCAAATGAAAGCCAAGAAAAGGCAGTGAATCTCATTACTCTAAGGCTTAAAGAGAGTGGTTTGTTTATGGTTTGATCTATACCGATTGTCCCCTGGTCCACGCTAAATGGTTATTGGTATAAGTTTGGGCTCACCCTCTCCCAGATAGGCTGGGTTTAAACTTCATGCAGTGAGAGCTGCACTGCCCAGGCAGCCCCTCACTTTGCTTTGCCAGCACTATTTCTTGCAGAAAATCTTTGACATTTTATGCATATGCTAGATTTTTGGCATAGGTATAGATTTGGATATCTTTTTCCATTGTTTATCATATTAATGGCATCTGAGAGCAAGGGAGAGTTAGATATGTAGGTTCAGTTTTCACTTTTCACTAGAAATCTTTAATATAAGTTCTTTTTGCTTACGTTAGTCAGTGTGATGAATCAGTGTATCTTACTATTTAAGAGTCAAAAGAGAGGAAATTAAAATACTTAGGCAAATATGTTTGTTTCTGCATGCCCCTTTTGCTTTTGTCTCATCTATTTTCTATTGCATCTCTGAGTAATGTTCTGCTATATTTAATGAGCATGATGCTCAAGGAATAGATGAGAAATTCATGTTTCTTCCTCCAGTCTGGTTTAATATTTACATGAGACACGTAACTTTGGTAGGTTCTATTTCCTTCTAGTGCGACTGTAAATTCCAGGTTGCCTGTGCTAGATGCATTTGCTATTCTGATTCTTTTATCTAATTTTAAAATAAAACTCAGTCATTTGTTTTCACAAACTGGTAAAAGGAGTTTTCATATCTAAAGTTAGAAATATTTTCTGTAATATAGAAGTACCAACTTGCAGGGGTTTAATTAACTAAATGTGTTGCTTGCCTTCAAAGAGATTTCCAACACTCTTTCTACTTATATGTAACCTTTGCAATGATTGGTGACAAAAGCACCAGTATCTCACTAATCAACCTTCAATTTCGGGAGCTAATGGTCATAGACCAAGGACACTTAAGAAGCCAAATCTCTGTTGTGTAAACATTGGTAATAGGCCATTGTGTTAGTCCAGGTGGACTAGAGAAGCAAATCCAGGGACACTCATATATGTGTAAGAGAGAGCTTTATATCAAAGAGCAAGTATATATTAAGAAAACATTCAAGCCAAGTCCAGATCAAGTCCTTAAATCTGATATTAGCCCATATTTCTGATACTAGTCTATAAATTTCCTTTCAGACTCACACAACACATGCAATAATGTCAAATGCGGGAGGATCGCAGTCCAATGGGTGGAAAGTCTTATGGATCCAGTGGTGGTGGAAGTATCTCAGGGCTGGTGTGGGTCTCCACGTGGCTCCTCCAGCTCTCTGAGTGTGGCCCCTCAACAGGAAGGTGAAGCGGAGAGAGAGTGTGGCCCACCTCAAGGGAGAAAAAGAGGAATTTTCCAAAATCCTCACAAGGCCAGGCCCACAAAGAGGCATCATCAGGCTGTGACCTGAATAACAGTCTAGACTCCACCCCTACACTTATTTATCAAGTTGACATGAAATTATGTTACTATCACAGGCATGAAGATTTAGAGTGGCTGGTTGTTATAAGTTACTAGGATTGGGGGTGGGCTAGGGTAGCAAATTTCCCTTCCTGTGAGATGTTGCTGCGACTGTCTGCCCTTAAGTCAGCTCCCACCCATACTGACCCCATGCTTAACAGCAGAACAGAACACTTCCTGGTCCTGCAACCTCACCAACCTCACAACTGTTCCTATGCTGGAGCCCCTTGCTGCGGCCACTGTATCACTCAGTTTTGTTGAGGGCCTTCCTCTTTTAAAGCCCCTTGGCTTTACCAACGTAATGTCTTTCTCCAGGGACTGATCTCTTCTGAAAACATGTGACATACTAGCTATCAAGTCTGGGAGACACAGAGATTGAGGAAGCTTAGGCATGCTTAGCAGTTATACTGTATAATTGTACACTATGTAACTGTCTCACTGTTATACTGTTACAAAGTTATATTATATAACTATACTGAAAAACTGTTACTCTGTAGAACTACATACTTGCTTTATACTATTATGGCAATTGTACTGCACAGCTGCTACACTATCATACTGTTGCAGCGTTATGTTATATAACAATATACTGCAAAACCATTGCGTTGTATAGTTGTCATATGGCTATAATTGTTATACTGTATGTTTAAACTATATCACTTTATATTTGGTGTTTTGTTATAATTGATGTTCTATATAAATGTTACACTGCTATAACTGTTTTATTGTATAACTGCATACTATATAAATATTATGCTGTTCTTGTTTATAACTATTATAATGTACAATTGTATGCTGCATCACTGTTCTATTGTAAGATTATAGAACTAATATTTTTATAATTGTTATAACTATTGTAACTGCTATACTTTGCACTTTATAAGTATTACCCTGTTATACTGTATAACTGTGTTTTACAACACTATCACTGTATAATTTTATATTGTATAACTATGTAACTATCCAACTGTTATAGTTGTTATACTGTATAACTATAACTGTTATCCTATTAAAACAATTACACTGTAAATTGTCATACTATTATAATTGTTAAACTATAAACCTGCATATTGCATAACTGCTACACTGTTATAACAATTATGTTGAACTGTATACTACATATCATACTGGTTTAATCCACTGTATGCTGAATAGTGGTATAACTGTTATATACTGTTATACTTGTTATATTGTTCAAATTACTATACATACAACATTTATAATATTTAAATGCATATCATATACAGTTATTTAGTTATCTTGTTATCCCTTGTGAGCAAGATACTCCATCTTCTCATCGATTTCAGGTCACATTCTAGACTCAGTTAAGAATTTCTTCTCTTTTATCACAAATATATACATAAGGCCTCCATGACAAGAGTCTTCTGGGCTTATATGTTTGCCTGCTGCTCTGTGTTGAGCTGCGGATCCTCTGGGATGTTTTCTGCTACATTAGCAACTGGGCCTCCATTCTGAATATTTTATACATTCTGTGCATGCTTGGCAGAATAAGGGCTTTTACCAGTGATGAATTCATAGTACACACACTGGAAGCTTTCCCAAACTGTTTACTTCAATACCATCATTTCCAATTAGCTCTTAAAATGGAAATTTAAATGAAAGCCACAAACAAACATGCCCTTGAATCAGCTCCTACATGGAGATGGGCCTAAAGGGGTCCAGCATGATAACGAAGGCGATGTTGGAGATGAAATAAAAGTGGGAAGATCACAAAGGTCCTTTGAGCTTTTTCTATCACAGCTTTGCAACAGTCTGCACTTCTAAAGGGAATGCAGAAGGCAATGTTCTCAGAAGGCAATGTACAATTAGGAAAAACATGGCACATGAGTTGCATAGAATCAGTCAATGCCTATTTATTGACGCAATTACTATCTACACAAAATTGTGCCACACTTGGGAGATGTTCAGCACCTTTTGCCATGCAGATATTGTATTTATTTTATATACATTTTATCTTTAAATTTGACTCTGATCCTCAAGTTAGGAATTTTAGAGATGAAGATTTTTGCAGCCATGTTACAATCTCTTCAGTTTGAACTTTAGCTCACAGAAGAATATGGGTGTAGCAATTATTGAGGGGGATTCTCTGGAGCTTTTCCAGGAGGTTGTGCCCTCAGTTGCTAACTGAAAGGTTGGGCATTCACGTCTACCCAGAGGCAGCAGGGGAAGATCTGGTGATCTCTTGAGAAGGAAAAAAAAGCATCAATTGGAAACCCCAGCGAGCACAGTTCTACTTTGGTTCACTTGGGCGAGCACCTGAGAGAGCTCGGAGGGACATCTAGAGGCAATTTCCTGCACGGATTCATGTCTTGCTTTTCGTTTCTTCTTCAGCCCCGGAATGTGGATGTGTGAGAAGGTGAGCAGCTTCATTTCCAAGGCCCCCCAGCATGCGTCACTACGAAGGAGCTGACTTCGTTTTAGGAGAGAATCAGAAACAGAGATTCTCCGTGTTTAGGGAAATATAAGCCTGGCTGCTTGGGAATTTTGAAAGGGCTGAGCTTGTTTTAGAGTAAAATCTTAGGGAAAAAGGAAGAAACAAAACAGAACAAAACACCTCGCCCTACTGAACTCTATTCTGGCAGGTAACTGGATTATTTATAGATATCTCCCACATCACAGTATCTCGCTTTAAATCTTATCTTTGTGAAGATTCTGATGATGGAAAAGCATATATGGTACACACAAATAAAAGATATTCATGCTATATAATATATTAAATATATTTTAACCTTATTTTACATGTGATGAATCAGAGACTCTAAGACATGATACAATTTAACGGAGGGCACACATCTATATGCTCATTGCATTTCAGTAAAGATTTTTATGACATTCCAGCCAAGGCAGGATTTATGGCTCTTTCCTCTCTGCCAGTACAGCATTCTAAGTAAATCTTTATAATAGCATTTATTGCCCTGTATAATCATATTAATTTCCATGACTCTTTCTGAGGGTAAATCTATGCTTTCTCGGTATTGTCATTACCCAGAAATGCCTGATATACGTCAGTATTCAGGAACTATTTGTTGAATTTGCTGAGGAATAGAACTTTGTGAAAACCGAAGAGCAACCTGCTTTACGGATTTGATGAGTCTAAACTGAATCTAAACTGTAGCTTGTACAGTCAAGTACTATGCCAGATCCTGCACTTGCCTTTGTGAATTCCCTTGGTCAATCAGCTCAGGGCAGAACTAGGCTCCACTTTAAAACTAGACAACAAGACCTTTTCAACGAACATACTGTTATCCTTCCACTTGGTTTGGAAAGGCAGACAAAGGGCTTAAGGAATCAGCTTTACAGGCATAAGAGGAAAGGGACTGGTGAGGAGTAGGGACCTCCAAAAAGCTAAGGGCTGCCTGGTGTGTGTTCATCCATCAGAGTTAATTTTATTACCAATTCTCAATCTCAGTGACTGCTCGAAATGCTAAGCTTTAGTTGAAATGCTCATGCACTTTCATTGAATATCTTACTTCAGTAGTCATTTAGTGTTTTAAAATATTCTGGGTATCTTCAAAGCTTCCTGCCTGAATCAGGAAGCAGCATCCAGTCCCACCACAGGAGAGCTATTAGAAAACAAGAGGATGAAAAGACTGCTATTTGAAACCTACTCCTTCGGCAGGCCAGCCAGCATCACTGCAGTGTTGAGGTTAATAGAGGGACCACTGGAGATGAATGTTTCTACTTTTTCTTGTGGGTCTGTCACTAATTAGCAGTAGGATCTGAAAGCATTTTAAGTTCTCCATGCCACAATGCTCATGTTGATTAAATCTTCACATTAAGAGAATTTCCCCTAAGATCTGTTAAAATAATTCAAGAAAATAAGGCAGTTTGAATTCATACACCTGTCTCATAAGATTTACTTTATTTGGGGTTATAATTATTATCATTAAATTTTTTTTAAATTCTAAAGGAAGGATGTTGAATTAACTTCAGAGAAAATACAAATTGGTCCATACAAAAGATAGTCTAAAATATTTCACCGAGATTGATAATTCTATACCCTACGTCATACATTGACTCCACATTCTTCTTTATATTTTATTGGCAATACTTCATATATCATATGATTAAATTTTTCAATTATATTAAGATTTCTGCATTATCACCATAATCAATTTCAGAATATTTTCTTCTGCCCATCCTTGTTAGATCCCTCAAAGCCCCACCCTACTATGCCCCCAGGCAATTTCAGTCCAGTTACTGTCTATATAGATCCACCCATCCTGGCTTCCAATAGAGCAAATCATACATGATATAAGCATGAAGTGAAAACTCAATTAATCATTCAATCAAATAAGCAAACAATGATGATCAGACAAAACATAGAAAAGCCTCATTCCAAAAGAAAATACATGATATTAAAAACTGAAATACCTTTAAAATGGGTCAAAAGGGAATCAAGTGATAAGGTATTACACTTTACCATAACAATAAATCTATCCGTACTGCATAGTTTAAAAACAAGAAAGGTGTCCATCAGGGTTGTAGCCTCTCACCATAATTATTCAAACAGTCTGCTAAACAAATAATCAGAGAAGCTGGCTTATATGAAGAAGGGTATGACTCCAGGAGTGGAGGCAGGCTTAATTAACAACCTGTGATATGCCAAAGATACATTCTTGCTTGCAGAGTAGAGGACTTTAAGCACATGCTGATGAAGATTGAGGATCACAGCATTCAGTATGGATCACAACTCAATGTAAAGAAGACCCACATCCTCGCAACTGAACCAATAGGTAACTTCATGAAAATTATGAAGCTGTCAAGGACTTCATCTTGCTTGGCTTCCCAAACCAATGCTCATGATAGCAGTAGTCAACAGATCAAATGACACATTGCACTGAGTAAATGTGCTGCACAAGGCCTCTTTAAAATATTGAAAAACAAGGATGTTACTTTGAGGACTAAGGTGTGTCTGACCAAGCCACGGCATCTTCAATGACCCCATATGCATGTGAAAATTGGACCTGCAATAGGGAAGACCAAAGAAGACGCAATGCATGTGAAAAATGGCATTGCCATAGAATGTGAAAGTACTATGAACTGCTAGAAGAACAAACCCATCTGTCTTGGGAAAAGTACAGCCAACATGCTCCTTACGGGTAAGCATGCTGAACAGTTATCTCATTTAATTTAGATGCATTGTGCGGAGAGACCATCCTTGGAGGAGGACTGGTAAAGTAGAGGGACAGTGAACACAGGAAGACCCTTATCACGATGAATTGACACCAGGCTGCATCAATGGGATCAAACATAGGGATTGTTGTGAGTATGATACAGGGCTGGCAGTGTTTTGTTGTGTTGTCATGGGATCACTCTGAATCAGGACCAATTGGAAGGACAAACAACAACATGCAGAAGTCTAAGGCACATGTATTTCACATGCTCAATTCTGAACTGTTGGTTCACATCAGTTCAGATCAAACCTGTTCTTTTCCAAGTCTCCCAATGTTAGCAGTGGTAGCTTGTTCAACCAGTTGCTCAAACACAGTTTTTATCTTTGTCTTGGTAACTCTCTTTCTCTCACATCCCACATCCAATCAATCGCCACCATTCTTATTTGAACTCCTGAGACAGCCACCTCATTCCTCTTGGCTGTTTTCGTCCTTTACTGAAGGAACCCTGATGGTGTAGTGGTTAAGAGTTGGGCTGTGCGCTCCCACTATCATGATCCGAATTCTACCT
>NW_022103906.1:20800116-20824876 GCF_000313985.2 Echinops telfairi
AGCCCACAGTCTACTCCCCTAGCCCACAGTCTACTCCCCTAGCCCACAGTCTACTCCCCTAGCCCACAGTCTACTCCCCTAGCCCACAGTCTACTCCCACAGCCTCCGAAGCCTACAGAGGGGTCCCTATGCATCACCATTGACACGATGGCAGTGAGTTTGGTATCTGGTTTTTAATCTTAAACTACACCCTTACAGCCAATCATCCTCACAATAAATGAGGAAATCCTTCTAACGAGGAAAAAAATCATGTCATTCCTGTGATTTCAAACATTCAGGGGTTTCCCATCACACAAAGAATAAAATCTTTAGTCTTTAGTAGAGTCGATAAGAACCTGCCAGCTGCAGCCACAGCACCAAATATTTATAATCTGAAGTTAACTTGCTGTTATGAACATCATTTTGAATATTCAAATTGGAAATCAAAATTTATTGGGTGTTTTAGCTGGCTACCTCTTGAAATTCACAAATGATTGACATTTTCAGTAAATTAGTGACAACTCAGGTAAAGTTCTTTAAACTACATTGTGGAGGAAATAAGACATGAGCCTTACAGTCCAATAAACACCATTACTTTATAGCCACTGCTGCCTCCGAGAAATCATTTGCCCAGGACTTGTATTAAACTCTAATGCCAGAGCGGGAAAGGGAGCTGCATTGACTGATTAGAAAACTGACTTGGTGCCCCGCCAGGTGCGAATGGCTGCATCTTACAGTTTACTTTTACTGACTTGCTCTTTTTGCTCAGAATCTGGATCAACATCCTCTCTGTCCTCCCAACTCCCACCCTACCTGCCACAGGCTCTGACATTCCATGTGACAATGCTCAGGAACCAGTCTTTCAGACATGAGCTAAAGATGTTGACATAACTTCCCAAGGGATTGGATTTGCATGAAAAAATCTGCACAGAAAACCAGATTTCAGAAGCCGCAGGACAAAACAAGGAAGGGGTACTGAAGGATGGGTGCTCTTCCTCGTCTTACTTAATGCAATGATTATTCATTATCTGTCCTGCTGAGAGAAAAGGGGGAATGTATGCCGTAACTCTATGTTTGACAGTTGAACCAAGCTTGCTAATATTCTGCTTATACATATTACGTACTCAATAAATATTTTCTTTGCATGATCTCCTCACATTTTCAACTAACATTGAGCCAGCAGTCATGACACTAATACGATTTCTTCTTGTTTGCAAGATGCATGATCTTGTTGGTCATCAAAAGATTGAAGCACAGAACAGATGGCGAACAGCAGGGTGGGAGGGGTAAACCAAAGCTGTTCTGTAATTATTTCTCCAACCACTTGTACTGCCAATTCCCGCTCTTCTGTGGTACCAAAAAAAAAAACCCCCCAGAAAAGCAAACCCTCAAACCAACCAACCAACCAACCAACCAACCAACCAACCAACCAACCAACCAAAGAAGCCAAACAAAACTAACATTTACTACTATCCACTGTGTGGCCAGGTGGCAGACAGTGTGGAACAGAACTATGCCAAAGGGTTTCTCGGAGTCCTTTCCTCTGCGCTATCATAGTTGTGTGCGCTCGATTAAATCTGACTCATCAAGACCCACTAGGACTTTATGAGGAATGTCATTCCAGCCCAGTGCCCTTGGTCATAATATTTACAGGAGGGTCCCTAGTTTGGGTTTTTCTTTCCTCAGGAGCCACTAGTGTGTTTGAACCATCAACTTTTCAGTTCACAGCTGATTGCTGAAGCATTATGTCACCAGTTTTCCAAAGCAGCTCAGTCCCAGGAGGTTTCAAGGCTGTAATATTGATGGAAGTAGATTTCCACATCTAGTCACAGTGTAGCTGGTAGGTTCAAACTCTTGATCTTTTTGTTACCAGCTAAATGCTCAAATACAAGAGGTCATTCCTTGTGATTAGTTGGTAGGTGCCGTGGAGTAGTTTCTTACTCATAGCAGAGGGGAGCACCGTCCATCCCTGTATTATCCTCAGTTGTTGCTTTATTTGAGCCTGTTAAATCCAGTGTCAGTTCTTCCCATCAAGGATTCCCCTCACCCCTTTTTTGGCCGACCTTCTAATTTGCCAATAGTATAATAATAATAAACACAGAAAAGATAGAAGTTGACAAAGATTTTCATTTTTCTTGGATAAAATAAAAACTTATGAAAGCAACATATTCCATATTTAAAAAAGCACAGTGCACAAGATGGTAAAGAACTTGAGTGAGAGGCATGAAGGGTAGAGACCCAAGCATAGAAGGCAGGAGGCCATAAAAGATGAAGCAGCTAAGGTTGTCTCAGATGTCGGGTCCTGAGCTTCTTGTGTTGGGAAATATATAGTATTTGCATTGTCATTCAAAATAAAAATTGAGAGTGTGCAGGATGCAGATGTATAGTAACTTAAAAAGTGATAGTAATTTAAAAAAGAGACTATAATCCTGAAGTTGGTTTGAGAACTATACACAATCTCCTGAGTTACTGGGGTCAGTAGCTATTTAGAGATCATGTTGCATTATTTAGATTAAGGCTTGTGTGCTAAATAAAATAGGGGTCAGGGTGTGTGCTGGCTGCTTTTATACCGAGTAAGCAATGTCTATTGATTAATACAGCAGGGCAGCAAGGCACTGCAACAGAATTCTAAGATGATACATAAGATGAGGAATTTTATTCCCCCAGCCTCCATCCAATTCACTCCATGTGCCTAGAGTTGAGTTTTGGTGTTTTCTTTAAACATTTATTATTATTTAGAGAAAGAAGCTAGAGGCTAATTAAGTGCTAGTGACATTTTGGTGAATAATAGATTTTTTTTGTGTTAAAGATTGCACAGAAAATTACTGAGCCATGTGCTAATTTTAATTCTCTCTAAATTTTCACAGAAAGATTGGATTCTCTACCTCTTGTAATCAAGTGTCTAGAGAAGGTGCACAAACCTAAATAGTTGGAAAAAAAAGTAATTATTATCTGAATATCATTCAACAGGGGCGATGGCAGGTAGATTCCACCATCTGTGTGATACCTGACAATGTCAACAACTTCTTTTTGCTGGAATTCGTTCACCTCTGAACCGGTGATAAAACTTAAAAGACTTATGTGGATTCAATGAGAAAATCTATATAAAGAACATGAAACATTATGCCACAATAAATAAGAAATAGCTGTGGTCAATTCTGTGAAGGCCATTCTGCTATATTTCACTTATGCTTGTATATATTGGGGTGTATCTCAGAGGTGTGCCGCTATTGGAGGGGGATGGCACCTTCTTGATAGCTATTGGACCGGGGGGGGGGCGGTACCTTCTTGATACTGTGTTGTTTCTCAGTAAGTGAAACCCAGGTGCATGAAACCTGTAGGAAAAGAAACTATAACAAAGGTGTGTGTGTGTGTGTGTGTGTGTGTGTACACAGGGGGTGGGGAGATAAGAAGGTAATGACATCAAGAAGCCTAGGAAGGAAAAATATGTTCAGAGACTTATTATGGAAACAATGGAACAATTACATTTGATATGATTGAACTATGGAATGATATGATATTTGTATTAAGGCCCAAGCTACAGAAAATTAATGATAAAAAAACAAAAAGCATAGATTTAGGAAGGAGTTCTGGGATTGCATTAAATTCCAGCTCCAACTTAAGAAAAATTAGTTCTTACATCATGACCCTGCTCAATACTCACCTTCATGAAATGATCACTTCATGAGAGGAAGATATGGGTGCTACAGCAAAGTGGGGTGTAGAAAGTAGATGGTGCCTGGCTATAATCAGAATCGTGACTGGGTTCTTAAAGGCTTGTCCTCAAGCAAGCAGCCATCTAAGCAAGGAACCAACTAAGTCCACACAGAAGAAGCACACTAGCTATTGTAATCCAAAGATGACAACTACAAAATTCAAATATGATGAAGAGAAAAGTATCAGAGCTAAAATTATGACCACCCAATTTGTAGATGAGTATGGAGAAGAGTGGGAGCCCCAAACCCATCTGCAGAGTATTTAGTCAGACTCAGCCGCTGGCAGATCCACTCTAGCCATAGGCATGAGTCCTCAACAGCCCTAATGGTAGGAAGAGAGCACTGTTACCTTGATTATGACGGACAGAACTTGATACGTGACCTCCCCGTGGATACGTCCTGAATTTGTTCTGGGGGCAAATGTCTCTTAAATGTTCCATGACAACCGAAAAGTGGGTGAAGGGAGACGTCGGACAGGGCAAGATATGGCAAAATACCCATTTATAAACTATCAAGGGCTCATGAGGGAGAGGGGAGCGGGGAGGGAGGGGAAAAATGAGGACCTAATGTCGGGGGTTTAAGTGGAGAGAAAATGTTTTGAGAAACGATGTACAAATGCGCTTTACACAATTGATGTGTGTATGGATTGGGATAACAGTTGTATGAGCCCCTAATAAAATGTTAAAAAACAAAACAAAACAAAACAAAAATGTTCCATGACAAAAGCTTCTTCCCTGGCTTTTTGAATGTTGATGGGTGGTCCATATCTTCCCATGTATTATTTGTATTTTTGTCTTTATACTAATGGCATCTTATCCTTACCACCTTAGTGTGATTTGGTTTTCATTGTTTTCAGTGGGGTGTCCCAGCTGTGAAGCACAAGAGGAGTGGATGTACAATGATAATAACTTAACCAATATAAGGTGTTACAGGGAACGTAGGGATGTGGGCTGCCTGATAGGGAGAGAAAGGAGAGTTTGAGAGTAAATAATGAAGGTGGGAGGGGCCGGAGCACTGGAGCGGATTGTGATTTCACAGCCCATTTGACTGTGCATCCACACGGGGGAGAGTGCTTTAGGATGGATGGGGTGGTCATTGCACAATGTCCCCATGATGCGTTTGAATGGCTGAATGGTTCAATCCTGTGATATTTGGATTGTGTGGCAATAAAACTTGAAGAGAAACAGAGTCATTTGATTTGATAGATCTTAGGGTAGCCTTGTGTTTACAGTAGCCAGAAATAGAAAAAGTGATTGACTGTAATGGCTAAGTAACAAGTAAAGTGATTTTGCTTATCAGGTGGTTTTACAATGTTTTGCCTTGGGCAAATTTGAAGGAGAGACTTTCTAAGAAATCATTAAAATTAAAAAAATATAGCCATGAAAATAGTATTTTCACCTAGCCTCCACCAAATAGTGGGGCTCAATTTTCATATATTTTTCTTTTGTTCAATAGTTTTATTAGCATATAAGTCACATATCATACAATTTAATAGTTCAATCACACCAAAAATAGTTGTACAATCATCTAAACAATCAGTGTTAGAGCATTTTCTTCATTCTTGTACTCATCATTATTAGCCCCAAATTCCCCTCCATCTCCCCTGCCATACCTGTTGGAACTCAACTTAAAATCTCACTATCGAGGTGAATTAAATCACATGATTCAATGTAGTAGATTTGATTTTTCCGGAAAGCATAAAAAAGTAATATAATTTTTAAGTATTGTGGAACATGAGATTGATTATGATTATTGAGCAATGTTACCATAACATGAATTGTTATTTTAAATGTCTTCCATAATTTTAAGCAAAGATTTTTAAAAATGTATCAGGTTCTTTTTTCATAATTAATGGAAAGGAAGTCATCATTTACTTAAGTGGGCTCTGGGACACCAAGTTACTGTGGCTGAACTGGTTCAGTATTCTTTTTAAATTTAAATTTTTGTCAATTAAAATATATACACGGTAGAGATCTAAGTTGTCCTCCAGGATTTATGGATAAAAATGCAGCAATATTCCCCTCCTGCCTCAACTGTTCTTGCTCCTAAAGTTTTTATGATACTTATCTCCATAGTTCTAAATATTGTACATGTTATTTCTTGATTTTAGTCATGCTTGACTTATGCATTATTTATTGAGCTTATCTTCTGTTCATCTCAATCCCACTTATGCAAAGATGTTCCCACCCTCTCCAATACAGTTATTGTAATTTTGGTTATATTGTTGGTTCTAAAAATAAAGTATGCACAAGAATCACCTGGAGAGCTTATTTAAACCCTAATTCCTAAAGCTGGTCTAGTAAAGGTCCAATGTAGGCTCAAGACCCACCAGAATGCAAGGAAGCTTTTCCACAGCCTCCACATATATTGAAAGCAGACCACAATCCCAAAGAAATTTCCTTTCGACTGATCAGTTCCTCATCAAATATTTTATTTTTGTGATGATTGTATTATATCAGATCACATCATATGAAGATGATTACAAACCACTGGGAATTCTAGCCCAGCCATATTTTTGTACAACCTTAACTATAACATTAATATTTTTTTAATTACATTTATTAAGCAGGTACAATGTGTTTTTTTTTTTTTAGACATTGTACTAGGTAATTTCACAGCACGGGCTGGCATATTCTTAATAGCACATACATAATAATGGATGCCATGCCTTTAGGCAAAATCAGGTGAAAGCATTTTTCAAATGCATAGAAATCTCTTATATAGAAGATATTGAATGATAAGGTATGAGAGAAGGCAGACAACAGGTACTTATTTTAGTTTTTTATCAGGAGACACTGTCTGTCACTTTGAGCTTGGAACCAAAGAAATGTGCCGAATGTATTAAATAATGTTTTCCTAGGAAGGTTGGGAAGAATATGTCCTTCAAGGGAGAGGCCAAGACATTAGACTAGATGCTACCTAAAGTCCTCAAATATCCTGGTTAGTACATTATCATAGACTTTAGGCTATAATCACCAACCCAAATTCTAGAAAACAGTCAAAATATTTTTAAAGAATTTTAAATAAATATTCTTTAAAGAAAATTTACTTTGGATGTTCTTTGAGCTTTTGAAATGCATCAGTGAAGGAAAAAACTAACATAAAAAATTCTCAGAACTGATAGTGTCTTCAGAGAATGGAGTTTGATATTTGAAAGATCAAACTGTCCTCTACTGGACAAGGGCCATTCACTAAGGTCAATCCTCTATTTGAGGTCTTCTTGAAGAAATGACAGGCACTAGGGGACTGTGGAGAAGGAGGACAGTATGCTTCCAGTAAAGAGCACTGTTTCTGCCTTGAGTGGGCTCACTGCCCAGGAGATAGGTCAATTTGCATTTTATCTGCAGTGCATCACTCGTTTATGTGCACCACAGTCCTGCTGCCAGGCTCTGCCTGGATACAGCTTCATCCCTTGAGGAGGGCTGCATTCATTTGTAACCATCCTATGCTGTTTAGTGGACAAAGCACGTCTTCACCTTTTTTACCAGGTCTCCAAGAAAAGAAATTGTATTATAAGACAGTACTTTTTAGTTTTTCAGTCAGTTAGTAGGGAGCTAAGATAAAAAGATGTTGCTTCTGTTTTTCTGTTTGAAGGATAAAATATACAAGGAAAAATAAAAACAACACCACTGAAGATTGTGTTATATTTACTAGAGATGTAACTCAAGTGATAATACTGCCTTTCCTTTCACATCTTCTGCTGAAATCCAGGTATAATTGGTGGATTAAAAACGTATATTATAAAATACTTTGCAGGGATGGTTTTGCAGCATCCTTTTCTGAATAATAATCCAACAGTTAGTAGAACAGGTATTGCAGCAAAGAAGGATGATATAAGGTTAAAAATTGGTTTCTATTGATAAACCTTGATTCCATTCTAAGGTAAGGCAAGAGACCCACATAGTTTCAGGTAGTGAAACACCCAAAGATGAAAGGCAATATGCTTTTCACTAGGAGTGTTTTCTCTGAAGCAACGGTTCTCAACCTGTGGGTCATGACCCCTTTGGGGTCGAATGACCCTTTCGCCAGGGTCACCCGATTCATAACAGTAGCAAAATGACAGTGATGAAGTAGCAATAAAAATGATTTATGGTTGGCGGTCACCACAACATGAGGAACTGTATGAAAGAGTCGTGGCATTAGGAAGGTTGAGAACCACTGCTCTGAAGCAATTTCCCCAGTGACTATGCAGCATGTACCTAAGGATCTCATTCCATTCCAGGCTTTACTAGCAGATGACTTCCAAGTGTCCATCCTTTTAAATGATACTACTTATAAATTGTTGAAACATGCTCCAAGTGTATAGTGTACATTACATATGAATGTATCAGGTGATACATTTAAAAAAAAATACTCTGCGTTGTTAGTACACGCTGTCCAGGTGGGTCTGATTCTTTCCAGAAAACAACCCAGTGAACTGCATGGACATATCTGACCTCTGGCTAGCCAAGGATGAAAAACTACCATGAGGCAGAGGTCAACCAAGCATCCACTCTCCATCTTTATGCTTTGTTTCTCTAGTGCCCCACTCCTCAGGTACCATAATGTGCTAGTCTGGGTTGATTAGAGAAACAAATTCATAGACACTCATATGTGCATTAGAAAGAGCGTTATATACAAGAGCAGTTGAATATTGAGAAAACATCCCAGTCCAGTCCAGATCAAGTCCATAAGTCTGATATTAGTCCATATGTCCAAGACTGGTCCATAAATTCCTCGTTAGACTCACATGGCACATGCCATGATGCTTATGCAGGGATCAGGCTTGTGGGTAGAAAGTGCTGTCCATCCTATGGTGGTGGATGCATCTCCAGGGTTCTGGCTGCCATCAGTGTGGCTCATGTGGCTTGTCAACAGGAATGTGAAGCAGAGAGAAAGTATGTCCCACCTCCAGAGAGGAAGTTCCCAGAATCCCCATGCCCACAAGGAGACATCATAAGGCTGTGACCTGATTGATGGGCTAGTCTCTGCCCATTCACTCTTAATACCCTCATTTACATTAGATTATGTAACCACCACAGACCACCCTTTGTCAATTTGACACTTTCACACAACTCTTTAACCATATATTTTTAAAACAAAATAATAGTAAAATCATATTTATGCCTAACAGGATGAAACTAAAATACACATAGCTAAAAATGTGTCAGTCTCATTTAAACATAATACCCTATAAACGAACAAAACAACAATATTCTATTCTTAACAGTTTCAGTTATATGAACACCGACACCATAATCCTATCAATATTATTACTCCACCTATGAATGTGTGTAAATCAGTCTTTATCCCCTCAATTTGGGTATCCAATTTCTATACTGCCCACTTAAATCAACCCAGTGCACTGAGAAAACAAGTATGTTCTTTGATGTGAAGAATCTTTATTCTAGTTGGAACCTTGTGAGTCTGCATCCATAAGCAAAGTCAAATGACAACAGGCATCCATAAAGTCAGCAGCAACATGCAGCAGTTCACAGGCTCAAAAACATCATCTTCATATGGCCCGGTTCTAGTGAACACAAAGTAGGCTGCCTCACTTAGCCTCACCAGGGTGTCCATTGGCCACCTCATCTTTGACCATGGGCCCTGTCACAAATTCTCAACACCTCTAGACCCCTTGGGCTAGGTTATGAACCTCAGACCAGCCTACACACTCTTGTCTTCTCTAGTCCCCGTGAACCAGGTCCATGGGTGTCTGTGGCCAGACTCAACTTGTCTTTTTATTGCTGCATTTCTCCACTCCCACTCAACAAGTGGATCCTGCTGGTCACCTAGCAAGCATTTCAGGTCACCTGCTGGCTCCCTTTAATATTCAGTCCTAAAGAGAGTTCATTCATGGCTCTGGATTTTTCTACTTCAGGCACAAAGCACTAGCTTAAAATTCAAAAAGCCATAGGGTTTCTGTTTTTCCCCACTCTGTCAACAGCACCCTAGGCAAGTCTCTTTGAATTCAAATGCCCTGAGTACTCCAAAGCACTATGTGGGGTTTATCTTTTCAGAGCCTCCTTTGCAGGAGCACCCTACACTCAGTTAAAGATCCAATTTCATAACTGAAAACAAGTAGGCTTACCAACTCTCTATTTTTATTTCCCAATAACCATTTTTATCAAGAATTATGTCAAGAACAACACACAGAAGAAAACAGTAAAAACCTAGTACAACTAGATCTTAAACTTAATTCTTATAACAGTCACACTCAATCCTTATTTATCTTATCTTAATCCTTATCTAAACTATTCAATTGATATGAAATATGCCCTTGGGCCTCTGACTGCATCAACCTAGTGTGAGACCTTCTGTCAGCCACTTTCACTAAGCAGCAGGGTCTCAAAGGAGAAGTTCACGGGGCTAATTTTGCCCCCTTGCTTAAAATTTACATTTATCACATTTAATTTTCAACATTTCAGACAGGATTAACCTAAGACAACTTCTAGGAATCAAAACTCTAACTTCCTATATTCTTTCCAGAAAACAACTCAGTAAACTGCATGGCCATACCTGTATGACTTCTTTTTGTTACCATGAATGAAGAGGGATATGAAAGGACAGTGATTTGATGATGTAAAAGAGGTGACGACAGAAATGAAGGAGGTGCGGTCAGCCATCCAAATAGATGAGTTTGGAAAGTGTTTTCAAGAATGGCATCACAGATCGGATAAATATATTAAGTGTAACGGAGAGTACTGTGAAGGTGAAAAGATTGTTTTGTAAAAAATATTTAAGTACATAGCTTTGGGAAAAAATTCTTGGGTTTTTTTTTTTTTTGGTGCCCCCTCATATGTTGTCCCTATGTTAGTTGCCATTGACTTAATTTCAACTCATGGTGACCGTAAATGTTATATAGTCAAACAGCTCCATCGAAAACTTCTTGGCCGTAAACTTAATGGAAGCAGATTCTTAGACCTTTTCTTTCTGGGTGGCTGGGGGAATTTGAATGAACAACCTTTGGGTTAGCAGGGAGGCAAAAACTGCAACAACTAAGGACCTCCTGAGGACAGTTCATAAAAATAAAATAATACAATATGAGCTCTTTTGTGATTGGTTCCTTTCATTCAGCACAATGTTTTCTAGATCCATCCATGTTTTAGTATGCTTCAGTACTTCATTCCTTTTTGTTGCTGGATAATATTCTATTGTATAGCTATACCACACTTGATTAATCTTTTCATCAGCTGACGTGCATTCGTATGGTTTCTACATGTGAGGTATATAAATAAAGTTCCTATAAACAATTCTGTCTGAATTTGTATAGACGTATGCTTCCACTTATCATGGGTTGATATATTCGAGTAGAATTGCTTGTTTATATTTTTTCCTAAGAGGGTACATAAATGGACTCTTATTTTCCAACTTTAATATTGTCCCTTTATTCATTTTTATTATTGACCTTACATCAATGCTTTGAACTGATAATGATACCCTGTTCTTACAAGATCTTCTTATCCGACTTTGTAAAGCGTTAATACTCTGGTTTTTAATGATCTCTTCTGTGCCTTTTCCCCCTTTCTTGCTCAAAACACTTGTTCTAGATTCTTCTATCTCGACTCTGTCTTAGACGCCTTACACACTGTGGGGGATTTAAGCTATCAGCCTTGTGCTGATTCCTCTCAAATCAAATACATCTAGGAGTTAAAGTCTCATTTGATTTCTCTCTAAACAATTAAAAGTGGTTTCTAGTGTCGAATGTCCATGGACACTCTTATAACTTGCCCTACGAAGCTGGTAAAAACATATGCAACACATTATTAGTCAGTTCAATATTTAATGACACCAATGACACTTATCATGTTGTGCTGCCATTTCCAATATCCATTTCCCAAGTTTCCATTAGATGGTCTCCGTTCTGATCGCTCTCTTTCTTTAAATCTTCTACTGGATCTTTGTCCGTTTGTTTTACTGTGCTGGCTTACACGTAACTGTAATGGCAGAAACCATGCAATAGCAAGAAACTCTGGTAGTGCAATGGTTAAGTGCTTAGCTTCTAACTACAAGGTTGGTCATTTGAAGCCACCAGCAGTTCTGTTCAAGGAGGATCTGATGATTTTTCTCTCTTAAAGATTTTAAAATCTAAAAAGCTGTATTGGAGCATTTCTGCTCTGTCCTGTAGAGTCGCTATGACTTGGAATTGACTTGACCACACATAACAGCAACACAACATGACACTCGTCCCCCCATGGTGGACAGATTTAATGGAGCTCCAGATAAAGATAAACGAAGAAGAAAGGACTGTAGATCTTCCCAAAATGAGAACTCTACGAATCACCACAGACTATTGTCGGGTAGAGTGTTGGAAGATGGACCTCCAAGGCTGGAAGGTACTGACCAGTCACAGTGGCTGCGGCAGAGGACTTCCTGAATCAATGCCTGGGAAGACGGGCACAAGACAGGGCAACGTTTCATTCAGTTGCTGTTTGTTGGATTACTTTTCATAGTAGCCGATTCTATTTCAACTAACAATAATAGCATTTACAACTCAGATTTCTCATTATTATTCATCTTTATTTCCACAACAATCTATTTAATTGACCTATCTTGCCATTATTTTTCTTTATAATTTGCCCTACATTTTGTCTACATCTTAGTTAATAAATAAATCACATACTTACAATTCTTCCTTTAAAAATCTTCAAGGATTCTATACTTTCTTCTGCATCAAGAAAAGATTTACTTTTTTAGGTGAGGTAAAATGTGATTTACTCGATACAATGAAAAAGTTGCCCATGATGTCTATCTCTCTGAAAATGCTCTCATTGCAAGGTTTTTAATGTAGTCCCAAATCTGCTGGCTTCTTGCATGGTCAGGACTGTACTGGTTTGTGTTCACCTTGAGGTCCTCCGAAGAAAGACTTGGCCATCGACCTCTGAAAGATCCGTGCCTTGAAAACCTGATGGGGTGGGTCCACTCTGCACACACAGGGCCACCCGAGGCAGGCTCCGCTCCAGGGCAATAGGTTTGGGCCTGCTGCATTTCTTAACTGCAGTTTCAAGACTGCAACATGTTTTTCTTGTCTTGTCTCCTGTACGTTGGAATCAATCTCAGTTCGCATTGATTACTAAACAAGCTTTGTGTTTCCCTGCCTCCAGCTCGCTTCATGCCTCTCCTTAGGTTGCCCGGTCTCTTAGTCTACAAAAGCAAATGTCACAGGCCATACTACAAACAGTCCTCCTCCCCAATGATGCTCATGAGCTCACTAAACTGTATTTATTACTCTTTCCCCTCAATTCTCAGAATGTCGGTTTCAATTATGTCGTGTACATATTTTCTCTCTTTAAATCTATGTTCTCTGAGGGCAGAGGCAGTAGCAGGTTTATCACAATTAAAGTAGCTACAATTTACTGTCTGTTTACTATGAACTGGACCCAGAGTGAAGTATTTTAAATATAATAACTTCTTTAATTATCAAAACAATTCATTGAAATAAGCACTGTTTTTATACAGTTCTCATTTTCAACAACTAATGCTTAGAAAACATTGAGTTACATCCTCAACGCAACTCAGCTCTTAACTGACAAAGGTCATGTTTTTACCCTGATTTATCTCACCCTAAACCCATACAATTAACTATGTCTCTCTATCTCACTATCACATACCTTGGACAAGTTGCTAGGAGACACTTGTCTTTGGAGAAGGACACCATGCTTGGTAAAGCAAATTCAGGTTAGGTCAAGAGGGAGGTCAACTAACCAAGTATTATATTACACCAGAGTCTGATCCAGCATAATCAAGTTAGCAGTAATCTCTGTCTGACAATGAAGCTAATGTGAGTCCCTCACTTGTGGCCAGAGGGAATCTGTGAGACGTTTAATCTGACCAGATCCTCTGTAGACGGATTGTGGGTTCCCACTGTCCTCCACAGCCTTCTACGAATTAGGTGTTCACAATTTAACCTCTGATACTTTTTTCTGCATCATATTTGGATTTTGGTATTGTCATCTTTGGATCACACAGGTTGGTGTGCTTCTTTCATGTGGACTTAGTTGATTACTCACTTAGAAATGAAGGTGAGAATCACGCTGGGCCCTGCTTTAAGAACTGTTTTTGGATTGGGGCTAGAATTAAGTGGGAGCCCAGAATCCATCTGTTTGTCTATGGATTATGCATGACTGTGGTTTACTTTATCGGTCATACTATGAAAAGCACCACAAACAACAGAAACTATAAAAGAAAAATAAACAAACAAACACCCCTCCTCCCAAACCAAACAAACAAAAAAAGTAAAACATTGTCAATCATCCCCCTGGAGTATAAGGTGATTGCATTGATAACATCAATAATTTATCCACTGACATGGTATTGAAGGTACTGTTGAGCTGAGGCATGAAGGTTCTGTGTCCACTTTCATTGGGCACCCACTAAGCTAGGGCTCCCACTCAAGGTCCAATGACTACCCTTTCCAAAGTCTTGGGTTGCCATCATTTACTTCCTCTCCCATTAGGGAATTTCAGTCCAGGTAGTTTTGATGTAGGGACCAGTTGTTCAGTCAGGTTTTCACATGGAGTCCTGCTGTGGACCTTGGAGGATGCTTTGCTCCCTGTAAGGTTTGCATCTAAGGTCATCCTAGTGCTTCGTCCTTGGCATGGTTCATCGAGGTTTGGGTAGAAACTTACTCAAGGTGTCTAACCAGGAAGGTAGAACTGGGTTTATTCTCCCTTTCAGTTCCCTACAAACATTGCTTATCACCCCTTCTTGATGTGAAGTTGCTCCTCCACCTTTACCCATCATCCCACTACCAGAAATATAAGTGCCTCCTCTGAATCAAGTTAAAACCTCCCCTGGTTTTAACTTGATTTTCCAGTTGAGTTTTCCTCTCATTCCTGTGGACTATCTGTGCATTTGGCACAGCCTTACCTTCAGGTTGTATGACATCAAGTGGATAGTATTCTCCTTTCCCCCACCCCCTTCTGAAGGAGTGACCCCAGATGATGTGAGGTCTCCTCTTTCATGTGCTTCTTATAAAGTGCATGTAAGGCGTGCGCTGTATGGTGAATGGCTGGTAGGCAGACTTTCTACCTTTTTGTTCAGGAATCCACCTGTGGTGTTTCTCCTTACTGTCACGGACTCGTACAATATTTGTCTTTTGTGACTGACTAAGCAGGATCATGGTTTCCACATCCTTCCTTTCCATGCAGTGTTTTATGCTTTTATCTCTGTTCGGGGGGACATGTAGTATTCCAGTGTGTGTCTGTACTATAGTTTCTTTAGCCATTCTTTCACTGTTGAGCCTTTGGACTGCTTCTAGTTTCTTGCTATTGTGAAGTGCATTTCAAGAGGTAGTATATGAGCAAGAAAGAAATAATGGTGCTGAAGGAAGAAGTTCAACCTTCACTGAAGGCATTAGCCAAAAAAGGTTCCAAGGATTGATGGAATAAGAATTGAATGGTTTCAACAAGCCGATGAAGTACTTTACAAACTCACTCATCTATCCCGGGAAACTTGGATGGCAGCTGTATGGCCAACTGACTGGAAGAGATCCATGTTGGTATCCATTCCAAAGAAAGGTGACCCGACAAAAGGCACAAATGAGAGAACAATATTATTGGTCTCACATAGAAGTCGAATTTTGCTGAAAATACACCAACAAATGTTGCAACTGTACCTTGACAGTGAGCTGCCAGCGCTCCGGGTCAGACTCAGAGGAGGATTTGGAACGAGGGGTGTCATTGCTGATGCCAGATGTATCTTACTTGAAAGAGAATAACAGAAAGTTCTTTACTTGTGTTTTATTAACTATTCAAAGGCATTTCACTGTGTGGATTATAACAAACTATGGTTAACCTTGAGAAAATGGGGATTTCAGAACGCCTCATTGTGCTCATGTGGAACTTGTACATGGATCAAGAGGCAGTTTGAAACCGGAACAAGGGAATCCTGCATGATTTAAAATCAAGAAAGTTGTGCACATGGTTATATCCTCTCACCATACTTCCTCAATTTGTATGCTGAGAAAATGCTTAGAGAAGCTGGACTACTTGAAGAAGAATGGGACCTCAGGTTTGGGGGAAGGCTTATTTACAACCTGTGACTGCAGATAACACAACCGTGCTTATTGAATTGTTGAATGTGTGGCAGACCTTCCACAGCACTTGCTGCTGAAGATCAAGGATTGTATGTCGTCTTCAGTATGGATTGCAACTTAATGTAAAGAAAACAAAAATCCTCATTATTGGACCAATGGGTGACATCATGATAAACGGAGAAAAGATTGAAGTTGTCAACGATTTCACCTTGCTTGCATCCACTATCAATGCTCACAGAAGGACCAGTCAAGCAATCAATCAAACATCACATTACATTGGGTACATCTGCTGCCCAAGACCTATTTAAAGTATTGCCAAGCAAGGAGGTTAACTGTGAAGGCTAAGGTCAGCTTGACCCAAACCATGAGTCATATGCAAATGAGAGTCGGACATTGAATAAATAAACAATAAGAAGAATGGATGCATTTGACACATGATACCAGCGAAGAACATTGAAAGTGCTGTGCACTGCCAAAAGAATACACCGGTTGGGCTGCTAATTCTGAAGTCAGGAGTTCTAAACCACCAGCTATTTCTTTGGAGAAAGATGCAGCTTTCTAATCCTGTAAACAGTAAAATGTATCCCTCTCTGTCATTTATTTCTCCATTATGTAAAATCCTCCTCTATCTTGATGATCACTAAGATGCAGCATTTTGTTTCAAATGGTTCCAAATACCGATGTCTCCAAGGTCATCAGTCTCCTCTAGCAAAACCTTTTATTAAACAAAAAAATGAGACTATGATACTATACAAATACACAAACTTTTCATTCACTAAACAAATATTAGGTTTCATTATATTTTTATTTTCCTATAATCATGCCTCTGGCCATTGTACATGATCTCATCCCTAATCAGTGGTTGAAACATATCAAATCGTATACTAGTTTCTTATGTAGCATAGAATCCTCATCTTATTTCCCTTGTCTCCAAAAGACAAAGTACAAAAACACGAGAAAACAGAGGTCTGACGAGGATTGAAGAGGAGAAGGGGAAGGGATGGAAATTAACACAAAGAGTTAATTTTCTGGTTTCTCAGTGGCATCCCAAGATGAGAAGGCATATTAAGATGTCACCATAAAGATCAACGTTTTCAATCTGTCCTCAGTCTCTGGCTGTGGGACTTCCGGATGGAGCATGTGCTGTGCAATTTCCACTCATGGGCATTCTGGGAAAAGCGCAGTGTCTATCCTTTTAAATTACAGTGGCATATGTGAGTGTTATGTGCTGTCTTGATTTATTTATTTTGGATTTTATGTATTCTAATGGGAAGTCTAAAATTTAATCTTTATGTCCTAGAGGGATTTCATAAGTGCAGGGTGTCATTTGGAAAATTGAATACTTTCTAAAAGCTCTGTGCTTTAAATTCCTTGGGGGTAGGGGTGAGAGGAATCTAAAGAAAGAACCCAAATCATCTTTATTTCTATATTAGTACCTAAAACCTGCAAAACGTAAATCTCATTTCATATAATTTTGAGGCAATGTTTGATACAACAAACATGACAGTGTTTGGGTTTGCAGTTGCTTGTAGAAATGCGGCTTCATATTTCTGGTGACACTAAAGCTCTGCAAGAAACATGGGTGCAGAACTGTCTGTGTCCTTCTCAGGCTTTGTGAGGGACTTGCCTGGGAGCCTTTGTCTTATATCTTTGTGCTACAGGGAAGGCCGGGGAAATGCGGACGGTATCAATCTCCACAACTTTCTTCTCCAGACGCCAAGCATAATTTTCTTATTCGTGCTCATTAGCTTCCTTCAGACTAAATGTCTTAATCAGAAAGAAGTAAAATCTAAAGTACCAACCGAAATAAAATAGCACACACACACACACACACGCACACGCACACGCACACGCACACGCACACACATACACACATCTATGATCCTAAGTATGACCAAACCAATTTAAACCACTTCTTTTTCTTTTTTAAAATTTACTTTATTTTTTAAAATTAAATACTTTTATTAGTGGCTTTTGCATCTCTTATCAGAATCCACATGATCATCCATTGTGTCAAGCACATGTGTACACATGCTGCCTTCATCATTTTCAAAGCGTTTTCTTTCTACTTGGGTCCTTGATATCAGCTCATTTTCCCCACTCCCTCCCCTGCCTGCCCTCCCTCATGAACCCTTGTTAACATTATAGCTTATTTTTTTCATATCTTACATCATCCTCTGTCGCCTTTCACCCACTTTTTTGTTCATCCCCCTGGGAGGGCGTTATATGTTGATCTTTGTGACTGATTCCCCCCTTCTCCCCACTTGTCCCCCCACCTTCCTCTTATCCTCCTGGTATCTCTCGCTATTCTCATTGTTGACACTAAGGGGTTTATCTCTCCTGGATTCCCTGTGTTGCAGGCTCTTTTCTGTAGAGATGTGCATGTTCTAGTCTAATCTGATTTGTAAGGGAGAATTGAGGTCATGATAGTGGAGGGAAGGAAGCATTAAGGAACTAGAGGAAAGTTGTGCGTTTCATCAGTGCTGTACTGCACACTGGCTGGCTCATGTCTTCCTCATGACCTTTCTGTGAGGGGATGTCCAATTGTCTACAGATGGGCTTTGGGTCTCAACTCCAAGCCCCACCCCTACCCCCACCAATTCACACTGGGTATGATTTTGCTCTGGTTTTTAGATGCCTGATACCTGGTCCCATCAACACCTCATGATCATCCAGACTGGTGTGCTTTTTCCATGTGGGCTTTGTTGCTTTTCAGCTAGATGGCTGCTTATTATTTTCAAGACTTTAAGACCCAAGATGCTATACCTTTTGATAGCTGGGCACCATTAGCTTTCTTCACCATATTTGCTTATGCACCCATTTTTTTCTTCAGCAATTGTGTTGGGAACGTGAGCATCACAGAATGCCGGATTATTAGAACAAAGTGTTCTTGTGTTGAGGGAGTACTTGAGTTAAGGTCCAATGTCCATCTGGAACCTTATTTCTTAACATATAGCTCTAAGTACATAGATCTGTTCCCCTCTCATTATACATCAAAATATTTACATGTGTATATGCCTGTATTTAGACTTCTATGAATGTCCTTTGCCTCCTGGTTCTTTCCTCTTATTTCCTTTTATATTCCTCTTGTTCTACCATCATGTTTGGCCTTCATCCAGGTTTAGGAATTCCTCACTGCTACATTGCCCTTGATTAAGCCCCACTAGGCATCCTATGCCCTTCTCTCCATTGATTTTAATTCACTTGTTATTCCCTTGTCCCTGGGTTGGTTTCCCCCTGCCCCTTCCTTTCTCCCACCTTCCCTTCTCCCATAACTCCCCCACCCCAACCATCAGTTCTGATGTTTTCATCTCTGAATAGTTTGTTCTGCCTATCTTATCTAGATAGACATGCAGATACATTACTAAGTGCAAAAACCAGGCAAATCCAAACAAAACAACAAGGGAAGTAAAAAACAATAAAACAATAACAGCAGCAACCAAAAAAAGAGAAACAACAGACAGACCTTGAACTATTAGGCTTTTCCATTTTTGCCAGTGGCTTTCTGAAACCACTTATTTTTAATAATAACTCAGTAATACATAAGCTCATTATTTCACCAAATGTAAGAGGTGCTTCAAAAAAGTTTGGTAAAATGGAATTTAAAGAAAATAGGATTTTTCCAGAGCTTTTTGAAGCACCTCCACACGTTCATGCATAATATGTTCTGTATCTATCATTTCATGAAAGGTTAATAATTTAGCGCTTGCATGAAAGTTTGAGGTAAAATAAGAGTTCATCATATTTATTTGTGTATTATACTTGAGATTGGCAAAGAAGTGACTGTTGCTGATTTTCGGATGCTAGACGCGGTGCATGTGAGCAGCATATGGACAGACAACAGCTCTAACTAACACAGTACTTAACAGCAGGTGTTACTTAAGCAAATGCTACATGAATTCGTTCATTTGCACAAATTTTCCATGAAGTAGGTGGAACAAATACTATTTCCCCAATTGTGTTGAGGTCTACATAAGACATATTGGCCCATATCCATTTAGAAAGTCAGTGGCAGAGCTGTAACTTGAAACCAATTTTCTGGTTGCAGATCTTCTTTCCAGGATTTCACTCTTCATTGTGGGGAAATGGCAATCTATGTGGACAGATAATAAGCAGAAGAACTTTGGTATGGGATAGGCTGAATTCTTCTTTTTCCTGGAAGAATATTCTGATGCTATGTGCACTTCTAGGGCGAGAGAATAAGGCTGCAAAGGGATTGCTTCCCCTAAAATTCTTAGGATACCAGCAGCTCCAGCAAAACTTAATTTAAAGAGAAAATTGAATTTCAGTGAGAACATTTTCATATTTTGATTTTTATAGCTCGATTTAACAAGGGAAGCTATCGGGCTAATAAATATTTAATAAGAAAACAATGGACAAAATGGTTTCTTTAATGCTTAATTGCTTCTATTGGAAAACTTAGAAGGCTGTGTTAATCATAGTGGGTTTTTTTTTCTCAAAGAATAAAAGTTCATTTGGAGAAATAGATTTGGTTTTCTTTGTACCTAGTTTCAGGGACTTGGCATACAGAGATGAACACCATGGGGATTGCCTCCAAGAAGCAGCCTTCAAGGATAAAAAGCATGTGTGGTGTGCAATGCAGCATGATGCTGTAGCAATGCATGCAGGACGGAGAGTGGTACTAGCTGGAGACGCCCAGGATGGCTGTTTAGAGGAGAATATTTGAACAGGAGTTCATTCGATGTCTACTCACACTCTACACTTGACTTTGCCATTCAAAAACATCTTGGCCTCAGTGTGAATTAGATTAATTCTAAAATTTGTTCTCAGGTCTCATGCAGTAAATTTTTTTGCATAAAGCATGGCAGGTAATAGCATGGGCTGCAGAGTTAAGTTAAACCTGTGTACGATTTTCCATTTTATTGCTTTCTTGTCACTTAAATTTAGGGAAGTATCTGCATCAGTAAAATGATATAATTGTTAAGAATTAAATATGATGATGTCTATAAAATGCAGTCATAATGATTCTAAGTCAGGTTTATACAAGTTTTTATATTTTCAGTTATAACATGGTTAGGGGAAATTGGATATGTAACAATGATGAACAATTAAAGAGATAATTTAAAAATAAAGCATTGCTTAGCTGAAGCTTAATGAGATACGTGATGGTTGGTCCTCTCCAAATCACAGGTGACATAGTTGAACCTCCTGTGGAATGGATCCCTTGGGCATTACTGGCAGCTGAGCTCCATTATCCCATGGAACATGTGATAAGGCCACCTTCATGAGTTTTTTTTCCCATTTGGGCACTTTTCTTTACATGGTTCCATGTTTTCAACCCCTGGGTTGGCCACATGGATACTGAAATCTAAATGAAAACCAAGCAACCAGCCAAACAACATAAAACTTGTTACACCTGAAGCCATGGTTAACCCGGACGTTTCAGAGAAGAACGGTGCTCCGTGGAATTGTGTGTGGCTGACATGTTTCAGAAGAGTGGGTGGCATTCCTGGGTTTCAGCTGGTAATAGAACTAGTTCTCTTTTGGAGGAATGTGTTACATCTCTGTCCTTCAGCACCTGTTTGGGTTAACAAGGCACTCTGAATCTCAGTTTCTTTCTCAATAAAAAGTTATGATATTAATTTATGCTTTACAGCGTGTAAGGACAAAATGAGGCGATATATATGTGGATTTGCAGCATATATTGCTAGTAATATAGCACACTCAACAAATGTGAGTAGAATAAAAAATCACTCGTTGAAAAAAGTACCAAAAAATGTTCCCCTTCTTCAAAGAAATTCATATTAAAGAAAAAAATGACTGACTTGGTGATGATAATCTATTGAATCATAGTAAGAATATCTATGAACTTTGTATTTGTCTTTAAAGTTGTACTTTAAATAGCTTAGAATTAAATAAAAAGGTTGATTGGCAGCATTTCCTTGCCTATCAAATGAAAATTTACATATCTTATTAACTTTGAGGACAGAAACAGTTCATGTGTCCAGTAATATAGCTGGTATCAGGGAGACACTAATAATTCATCTTTTGCAAAATAGGAGAAGCATATTTAAATAATTCTGTATGCCAGAGCCAGGAGGTGTCAAGAGATGGCATTTGTTAATTCTGAGAATGTAAAAAATGTCCTCATTTCTACATATTGGTGTAGGATCACTAAATAAATCACTAAATGTACACGAGTCTATGTATTCCATAGGTTTAAATGGGGCCTATTTAATAATGTTGGGGCTCATGCTGACGACGGAAAATCTTCAGAAGAGACAAAAAGAAGAAAAATAGAGTGAACTCTACTTGGAATTTTCTACCTGGGAACACAAGTAAAACTACTATCCAGTATTTGGCCCAGGGCCCTGGATTAAATCAGCAATTTCAAATAACATTATTCATGCAATTAATAAAGCACAATGGGGGAATTTAAGGTATTCTCTTTTGGGGGTGGAGGCGGAACCATGGCAAGTTGCCCAACTATTTTGTAAACCTCTATGTGAGGAAACTGTAGTGAAGTCAGTCTGACTTTGAAAACATAAGTTCTCGTCCCACATTCCTGATGGGCAGGAATAATACACGGAGAGACCCAGTGTAAAGCGGAAACACTATAGTTAAGGAAATTGTAATTTAATGAGTTAGAGTCAGCCTAATGCGCATAACTCATGTCCCCTGATTAAAAACCATAGGTTCAGAAACTCCTAATTTAAAATGGAATCAGGTTGTGGGTCTCTGGGGATTCTTTTCTAATTCCACACTAACATATCCATGAAGGTGGAAATATGTGTAACCCCAGCAGACTATTGACATAATAATGACAGACCACCTATCAACAGAATCTGTAAGGAATTATCTGAGAGCAAACGGAAAAGGTTAATGAAAATAATTATTCAAAAAGAGCTAAAGACCTCCACCCATTAACATTCAGTTAGATTCATCCAGGCAACCCAGAAGGAGAGTAGAATTGTCCATTGGCTTTTCTAAGGCCGGTCACATCCTTCTGGTGGAAGAGCTTTAATGATGCAACATAAGAGATCCTTCCCCCGGTCATATTTAACATATTCAAACCCTCAAAGTTCCTGCCAGAAAACAGCCCCTCTGTGGTGTAGGTACGGCATTTGGAATATCCAGGTTAGTTTTGTTTCTTCCTTTTCAAATACTTTAATGCAGCTAGAAAGCTGGGACACAATTTGCTGAAAAATACCTTTCACGTAGGGTGGGGATGAGGACTGACAGCAGTCTAGAAGGCGTAATTCCCACAAGTGAATCACGAATACTCTATGAAGAACCCAGAGAGGAATTCAGCTTGCTGTATGCATTCCACCACAGTTCAAGGTGATAGGATTCAGAAGAGGAATTAAATAAGAGTTGAGATTGCTGGCCTGCCCAAGAGTGGTTAAACTGGAAGAGAATTCATACCTAGCCACTTGGGGCAAGGATAGGAAGAAAAGCAATCAATATACACAATTTATTGGTAAAAGCCAGCTAAACATATCTCACTGCCTTTTTGGGTGGCGGCAAGATTGTGAACTGTAGTTAGTCCAGGACTCACAAGGTGCTCTGTGTCATGCCCGTGGTTGCTGTGTGATCAGATCATTGTGTTCCACAGGGTTTTCATTGGCTGGTGTTAGGAAGTAGATTTCCAAGCTGTTCATCTCATCTGTGTTAGTTTAAAAGTTTTACTGAAACCTGTTCAGCATATCATAGAATCATAGAACCCTCCATGATCAGATGGGCGAGGGCAACCCGTGGGAAGCATTGATTGGGAATAAAGTTAGCTCTCCCATGCAAAAGGTGATAATTCCACTACTGTCCCACCAACATGAAGCTCTGGTGACACAGTAGAATTGGCCTGTTAACCACAAGGACAGTGGTTCAAATCCACCAGATGCTCTTTGGGATAAAAATAAAGCTCCCATAAACATTTACAGGCTCGTAAACTCTGTGGAGCAGTTTACTCTGTCTTTCAGGGTAGTTTTGGGTTGGAATTGATTAGAGAGATGGCAATGACTAGGTGGGTGGATACCCCCACCAGCCGCAAAGCAAAATCACTGTGAATTCTGTCTGGCTTGCCTGGAAAAATCCCTATTTATAACCATTGTCCTAATGTCTCATCTTGTTTTCTATTTATATTGAATTTTTAAAATTTAATAAAATTGTTTTAATGAAAGGCATGCAATGTGTGCTTTTTTTCTCCCGTGATGGTCTTGTCTAGTCATATGTGGAAAGAATAAGTAGCGAATTCTGACTTTGACATGGAAATAAATCTAGAAGGCCATCCAAAATAATACTTGGTTATTTTCCCTACTCTTTGCATATCGAACATAAATAACATCTTCTTTTTAAAGACAGCAGAGGTTTTGAGCATATGACTGGGCCCTCAAATTTCAAATTTTGTTACCTCAACTCTGTGAGACCATCCGAGCTCTCCTGGGTTCTGTATCTGTGTCTCGCCGGCAGCCATCAGAGCCCAGGTTTGTTTTCACTCGCTGTGTGCAGAACTGCAGGTGCCTCCAAAGAAAACGGAGCTGAAACCCAATATGTAGAAGGCTATGGAAGACAGTGGGAGCCCAAATCCATCTGCAGAGTACCTATTTCCTTTCAGCCTCTGGCAGATCCCTTCTGACCACAATCAAGGGTCAAAGAGAGCCTTATGATCAGACAGAAATTATTGTAAACTTGATGATGGTGCATAGAACTCTGGTATAATAGTTGATACCTGCTTAGTTGACCTCCTTCTTGACTCATTCTGAATTTGCTCTAGGTTTAAATATTAAATTGATCTGTGGCTTATTTTAATATTGCCAGTGGTCTTTTCTTTCTTCCATTTCTTTTGTTGCATTGTTTCTGTTATTTTTTCTAGTTTCTGAAGTACAAAAGAAGTGGATGCAGGGAGACAATCATTGATATAATTTTCTCCTCTCGTTGGGATGGGGTGGGACGGAGGGGCATTGGGAGCAAATAATGAGCCTGAGAGCTGGGAGGGTGCACTAGAGCAAATTGTGATGATGTACCTACAACTCTTAAAAAGCGACTCAGTTATAGGTCATATATGATGTGTAAATTTTATATAATAAAACTA
>NW_022103906.1:20826766-20827966 GCF_000313985.2 Echinops telfairi
GGCATAATTGTCAGGAAAAAGTTACGATAATATTCACTGAGAATGTCAGTCACAGGTTTTCTGGAATAAAATGTATTTTAATACAGCACATGGGGCCTTGATGTACCAAGACCATGTTTGTCCGCCTACCAACAGTTCAACAATCTTAGTATAGCTGTCTTCTACTTCCTTAGACATCGTGCATTTTTCATCTTAAGTCCTCAGTTTACAAGTATGTCTGAGGGAGAGTCCAGTTCACCCAGTAGATATTCCACATTGGGTCCCACTGGTACAGCTTCTAGAGCATGTCATGAGCCTTGAAGATCCAGGATTCAATGCCCCAGCATTCTATGGCACACAGCCTGTGTCTCCAGGGTGATTCAAAGACCCAAATGTAGAACTCAAAGATATCAGGATCATCAATGAGAAAATTGGGACAAATCTATGTGCCCAAGTACTGTGAATACATGGGTTATCAGAGATAACAAAGGAAGATAAAATAGATGAATGGAACCTATTAAAAATAAAACAGTTGTTTACATCAAAAGACTTCATTAAAAGGGTAAAAAAAGAGAGCCCACAGATTGGGAAAAGATATGTTGCAACCACATAATGGACAAAGGACTGATTAATAAAATCTACAGTGTACTTCAAGCCTACACCTAGAAAAAACTAACAACCCACTGAGAAGGTGGGCAGAGGATCTGAAGAGATGATTTAATCCTACGCATTCCTAAAAAGCAGTGGTGAAAATATGGAAACTTCTCACGACATGGAGGGATCTGGAAGACATTAGGCTGAAAGAAGTTTGCCAATCACAAAAGTACAGTAACTGTGTAAGTCCATGCTGTAAAACAAACAGCAGGTCGGGCACAAGCTCAGGCTTGTTGGGCATCCAGTCTGCTGGCCAGGGTGGCCAGACAGTCTGGTAGGGAGCCTGACTGGTGCCAATGAACATATACCATCCACTCTAGGTATGTATCTTGAATACCTCACTTTGTGAGAGGTCACCTCACATCAGCTGGGATCAAATGGTTAAGGGAGGGGACGGGGTTGTTGTCTACTGAGTGGCTGACATGCAAACCTACGACTAGGTCCATCTGGACAGGTAAACAGCCTTATCAGAAGGATGAGGGAAAATCAAGTCAGGGGAGGGGAAAGGGATCAAACAGGTCGGGGGAATCACAGATGTATGACTGCTGGTAAACGGACTGACCTCCA